>NC_134356.1:676743834-677109428 GCF_048569485.1 Anomaloglossus baeobatrachus
GGGGACCCCATTCATGTCTAAAGTGACCAAAGAGCTATGCCGGCTACTCCAGATCAAGCAGTTGCGTACGTCTGTGTATCATCCTCAGACGGATGGGTTAGTAGAACGATTCAATAAAACCCTGAAAACCATGCTCAAAAGGGTGATCTCCAAAGACAGGAAAGACTGGGATATGATGCTTCCCTATTTGATGTTTGCCATACGAGAGGTGCCACAGGCATCCACGGGGTTTTCGCCTTTTGAGTTGTTATACGGGCGACATCCCCGGGGATTGTTGGACCTGGCAAAGGAAACATGGGAGCAAGAGCCCACCCCCCATAAAAGTGTGATTCAACACATTTTAGGAATGCAGAACCGCATAAGCGCGGTCATGCCAATTGTGAAGGAGCATTTACAGGAGGCTCAGGCCGCGCAAAGCGGCCGCTACAATAGACAAGCCACCGTGCGGACCTTTAAACCCGGGGATCGGGTGTTGGTTTTAATCCCCACGGCGGAGAGTAAATTCCTGGCTCAGTGGCAAGGCCCCTACGAGATAAAGGAAAGAGTCGGGGTGGTCAACTATAAGGTATTGCAGCCCGGTAGGCGGAAACCTGAACAAATATACCATGTCAACCTATTAAAACCTTGGCAGGAACGGGAAAGCCTGATGGTTGTTTTTTCCCCATCTCCCTCCTCTTCGGGTCGTTCACATCCGGCTCCAGCGACCTCCGGAGAGGACGAACCGGAAGTAAGGATTGGAGAAGCCCTCACCAAGACACAGAGGCGAGAGGCCAGACGGCTGGTTCAGCAGAACCCCGATATTTTCTCCGAGCTGCCTGGTAGGACCAGTCTGATACGACATGATATTGTCACCGAGCCCCACCTGAAGGTACGCCTGAAGTCATACCGGGTGCCGGAGGCTCGAAGACAAGCCATATCAGAGGAAGTGAAGACAATGCTACGCCTGGGGGTCATCGAAAAATCCCGGAGTGAATGGGCTAGTCCCATTGTCCTAATACCAAAACCCGATGGCTCCTTAAGGTTCTGCAATGACTTTAGGAGATTGAACGAAATATCCAAGTTCGATCTCTACCCCATGCCCCGGGTGGATGAGCTGATTGATAGGCTGGGACAGGCGCGATATTTCACCACGCTCGACCTGACCAAGGGGTACTGGCAGGTGCCACTGACGGAGTCCGCCAAGGAGAAAACCGCTTTTGTTACGCCGGAGGGTCTCTTCCACTATGTTGTCTTGCCTTTTGGGTTACATGGCGCTCCGGCCACGTTCCAGAGGTTGATGGACTTGGTGCTGGAACCCCACCAGGCGTATGCATCAGCGTACCTTGATGACATCATTATTTACAGCTCCGAGTGGCAGACCCACTTGGAACAGGTACAAGCAGTGGTGGACGCACTTCGAACAGCCGGATTGACAGCCAATCCCAAGAAATGTGCGTTGGGACTCACGGAAGTCCGCTACTTGGGCTACGTGATAGGCCAAGGAGTGATTAAGCCCCAAATTAACAAGGTTGAGGCGATCCAGAAGTGGCCTAGACCCCTGACCACGAAGCAGGTTAGGGCCTTCCTGGGTATCGTGGGGTACTACAGGAGGTTTGTAAAGGATTTTGCGGGACTATCGGCCCCCTTGACGGACCTTCTCAAAGGCAAGAAGTCCGTCATGGTGCGCTGGACTCCGCAGGCCGAGGACTCCTTCCGGGCCCTGAAGGGGGTTCTGTGCGGACAGCCCGTTCTTGTAAACCCTGATTTCCGGAAGGAGTTCATAGTACAGACTGACGCCTCGGAGGTCGGCCTGGGGGCAGTGCTGTCTCAGGTGGTTCAGGGGGAGGAACACCCCATCACCTTCTTAAGTAGGAAGCTCACCCCTCCCGAGCGTAATTATAGCGTAGTGGAGAAGGAGTGCCTGGCGATCAAGTGGGCCTTGGAGTCCCTACGCTATTACCTGCTGGGACGGCAGTTTCGCTTGGTGACGGATCACTCTCCACTGGTCTGGATGAGGTCTGCCAAGGAACGGAATGCCCGGGTTACCCGGTGGTTCCTTTCTCTGCAGAACTTCCGATTTACGGTTGAACACCGGTCCGGTAGGTTGCAGGGCAACGCCGATGCCTTGTCCCGCGGCCCGTGTTTGATGGCGGGAGTTCAACCCCGCACGCTTGAACTGAGGGGGGGGTATGTGAGACTGTGACCGGGGTTATCTATGACGGCCGGTATGTCTCGCCCCGGTTGTGCTCACTCCATGATAGAAAGTAACTCCACTCCAGGGTTAATGCTGTTTCCCTACAGGCTGAAAGAAGGGTTAAAAGGAAACAGGAACAAGGGCGGGGGTGCCAGGTGTGAGGGAGTGAACACAACTCCCTGAGTTCTCTGCCGGAGAGGCACATGTGTACTGTTGTGGACTTTTGTTTGGATATTAAACCGTGTGCTGTGACCCTTGGTGCCTGGATCCCGTGTCTTCTGCTGCGCAGCCGACCACGCTACCTCACAATATATATATATATAATTTTATGTATAGGGGTATTAAAGGGAATCTGTCACCAAGTTTTTGCCACGTAATCTGAAAGCAGGAAAACATAGAGGCTGAGATCCTGATTTCAGCGATGTGTCACTTACTGGGCTGCCTAGTATAATTTTGATAAAATCACTCTCTAATCAGCTGTAGATTATCATTACAGGACTACTTGGTGTGCTGCAGGTAGTCCAGCATATTCATGTGCTTTGTACAGCTGCTAGATCTGCAGCAGAGAAAACAATGATTTTATCAAAATGACTGCAAACAGCTCAGTAAGTGACACATCGCTGGAATAAGGGTCTCTGTCTCTACATTATGCTGCTCTCAGACGGAGGAGCAAAAACCTGATGACAGATTCCCTTAAAGGCCTCTTTCACACGTCCATGCAAAACACACGTTTTGCAGGGTCCGCAGTATAGGTGTGTATGTGTGTCCGTGTGTGTGTTCTGCATGTGCTGTCCTTGTGCTATATGTGTGACATGCGCATAGCACACGGACAGCATGAACTTCACTACTCTCCTATCTCCAGCACTGTTACTGCTTCCTGGTCTGCGATGCAGTGAATATTCATGAGCATAATGAGCGGGCCCTGCCCACAGGTGAGTATAGAAAATCATTTTATTTCAAAGGCATGTGTGTTCTCCGGTATGTGTCACACTGATGTCACACGGATCACATCAGTGTGTGATCCGTGTAACACCTGTGTTGCCGGAGATAAACGGACATGTGTCCATGTGGAACACACAGACACACATCCATGAGAAAACATGGATGTGTGCGCAGACCCATTGATTTTTAATGGGTCTGCGTATATCTATGTCTCCGGTGCCAGAATCACGGACGTGTGAGAATACAATATATTTTTCTAAGTACTTTTCTACTATGAGAATACAATGTCTTTCCTATAACTAAGCTTTTTTTTCTATATAAGTAACAAGAGATTGTAAGCATGTCTACGCCAAGGTCAGCAGTTGAAGACTGATACAAAGCAATGGAATACAGATGTTGATAACAAAGACTGGCTATCTGCTGCGCAAGTCTAAATTTATGGTCTGAGGTGCTACGTGCCAAAAACTCTGCAAGATATGGAGTTGGAACACAGGAGGGGCTGGAGGGGAAGTCCCAAAAAATGGACAAACGTCACTGATTTTTTGCATATGATGTAATATAGTCAATGGCATACTAAGGAATTTTACTAAAAGATTAACCCATTACCGTTCTATATAAAAGGCTTGCAAAAATAAAGCAGAATACATGGGAACATTCACTGAAAAGGAATTCATACTAGATGTTATCTGCGTGGTCTGCATTTCTACACCGGCTCTTAGCAACCTTCAATCAGAGATTACAGCAGACATTCACTGTTAAGAAGGAGATTTCCCGAAAACTATGGAATTTCTCCTTGACAGACATGTGAAGGGGACCTAAGATGGTTAAATTCTTTGTGTGGTTATGGCACAGTAATACCATTCACCACTGGGTGTCACTGATCCTGGGTTCCCTAGCCAGAAGTGGAAGCTTAGGTTTCGGGGATAGTGGCAGGGCTGAGAGGGTAAACTAAAAAAGCCGTCCCACAGTGAAGTGGATATAGTGTTGAGTATGATTTTAGTCATTGTATTGTGTAGGAAGAAGAGAGATGCAGGAGGAAGTATAGGTAACCGAAGAGAGATTACAGCATTAAAGCTCCATTGATTTGAATTGAGGGACCAGAGAGCGCCTCCCCATCAAGCAGGCGAGTGTGAACAGTGCGGACAGTGGCAGACTCAGTTTTGACTGATGGCCACTGAGGAGTGACCTTAAAGTAGTAGCATAGCCGTGTAGGATAGCCTAGCCACAGCAATACATATGAACCCGTGTGATTGGATATCCAGGGGACAACAAGGCGCTAACCGCCCCACATCCTCCTTGGTAGCCTGTGTGAACTTGTCTACAGCCATAATGGAAGAGCTGGACTGTGTTAAGATGTTAATGCCTTCTAAGAAGCCCAGTGTGAAACCTTTTGCAGGCAAAGTGAAACAGTGTTGGAAACGTCTTACAAGTAAACTACGTTTGTGGACTCATATCCTTATTAATAACTCTGAACGCAGCACCGCGCAGTGTGAACTCGACGATAAGAAGCTAGCTGGTGAACAAGAAGCACCAGTACGGCCAAGTAACACTTCGACACCCACTCCATCACCCTTGTCTCTAGCGTGCCAGGGTAAGTGAAGGAGTGAAAGCTTCCCCCGTGACTACCGGCCCTGGCCACGTTACAGTAGCACAGATAGTTTTCATAAATGAGGCCTAGTAGGTCAATAATATGGATGATACAAGACCATAACAACGGAGACGAAACCGGTAGCTACTGAGTGTTTTCATATGTAGTGACCAGAAGAAAAAATATATACACTCTTGAAGGGGCTGACTCATGAAGACTACCCCTGTAAACTTACCCTATTAGATTATTCACGCAGACATAGAAGATGACCCATGATTAAGAGCATAGGTGTACTCATAGCCTTCTAAGTGTCCTTTTACAGGGGTTCATAATGAGGGCCGAATAGTGATATGACAATTTGGCGCTTGTTAACTTGAATTTGTTTTTTTGATTGTGAGGGTTTTCATGTGAATGATCGTTTGCTTCCTTCATGAGGGGATGAAAAATAAATGTGGTGGCGTCAGTGAGATTTCAAAAAGCCCCTAGAATATTTTTTGGACATATGTCCACCAGGCCATGCCGACAAACACCAGCAAACTAATACATATGACTTCTCTACGACTTCTCTATCACAACCAAAATTAACAGAGACCCAAAACTCAATACACATCCCGGATCCCAAAACAGGTACAAACCTTAAAAAAATACATATGCCCTGATCCCCACAAATAAAGACTTTAAAATATCAAACTCCAGACCAGATCTAAGAATAAATCAGTTGGCTGCCCAAAATATCCCCAGACCTTGGACCTGACCCTCTAAATAACTAGAAAACCCAGATCAGGACCTCCAAAATAAATGTCAATTTCACAACTCCAGACAACAGACCCTCTAATAAAGCACAGACTCCAGACCTTCAGAATATCCACCGACCCTAGATTAGATCTCTAGATACATACATCAGACCACATCCCAGACTGACCTTAGTCCACACCACCTAATTACCAAAGAGCCAAAGTTTGACCCTCCAAACAACTACACATTCCAGATCAGAACCCCTTAATAAATATCAAATCCACAACTCCATACCGGATGCAAAAATAAATATAGACAAAAGACCCCCTAAAAAACCACAGACTCCAGACCTTCAGAATATCCACAGTCCCCAGATTAGACCTCTAGATACACGCTTCAGACCAGATCTAACTACAGACCCAAGACCACACCACCTAATTACCAAAGAGCCAAGGCTAGACCCTCCAAACAACTACAGACCTCGGATCAGAACCCCTAAATAAATATGGGCTCCACACCAAAGAAAAAAAATAGAAACACCAATCCTCTGATAATATACAGACTTCAAACTCTCTAAATACAGTTAGGTCCAGAAATATTTGGACAGTGACACAATTTTCGCGAGTTGGGCTCTGCATGCCACCAGATTGGATTTGAAATGAAACCTCTACAACAGAATTCAAGTGCAGATTGTAACGTTTAATTTGAAGGTTTGAATAAAAATATCTGATAGAAATTGTAGGAATTGTACACATTTCTTTACAAACACTCCACATTTTAGGAGGTCAAAAGTAATTGGACAAATAAACCAAACCCAAACAAAATATTTTTATTTTCAATATTTTGTTGCGAATCCTTTGGAGGCAATCACTGCCTTAAGTCCGGAACCCATGGACATCACCAAACGCTGGGTTTCCTCCTTCTTAATGCTTTGCCAGGCCTTTACAGCCGCAGCCTTCAGGTCTTGCTTGTTTGTGGGTCTTTCCGTCTTAAGTCTGGATTTGAGCAAGTGAAATGCATGCTCAATTGGGTTAAGATCTGGTGATTGACTTGGCCATTGCAGAATGTTCCACTTTTTTGCACTCATGAACTCCTGGGTAGCTTTGGCTGTATGCTTTGGGTCATTGTCCATCTGTACTATGAAGCGCCGTCCGATCAACTTTGCAGCATTTGGCTGAATCTGGGCTGAAAGTATATCCCGGTACACTTCAGAATTCATCCGGCTACTCTTGTCTGCTGTTATGTCATCAATAAACACAAGTGACCCAGTGCCATTGAAAGCCATGCATGCCCATGCCATCACGTTGCCTCCACCATCTTTTACAGAGGATGTGGTGTGCCTTGGATCATGTGCCGTTCCCTTTCTTCTCCAAACTTTTTTCTTCCCATCATTCTGGTACAGGTTTATCTTTGTCTCATCTGTCCATAGAATACTTTTCCAGAACTGAGCTGGCTTCATGACGTGTTTTTCAGCAAATTTAACTCTGGCCTGTCTATTTTTGGAATTGATGAATGGTTTGCATCGAGATGTGAACCCTTTGTATTTACTTTCATGGAGTCTTCTCTTTACTGTTGACTTAGAGACAGATACACCTACTTCACTGAGAGTGTTCTGGACTTCAGTTGATGTTGTGAACGGGTTCTTCTTCACCAAAGAAAGTATGCGGCGATCATCCACCACTGTTGTCATCCGTGGACGCCCAGGCCTTTTTGAGTTCCCAAGCTCACCAGTCAATTCCTTTTTTCTCAGAATGTACCCGACTGTTGATTTTGCTACTCCAAGCATGTCTGCTATCTCTCTGATGGATTTTTTCTTTTTTTTCAGCCTCAGGATGTTCTGCTTCACCTCAATTGAGAGTTCCTTAGACCGCATGTTGTCTGGTCACAGCAACAGCTTCCAAATGCAAAACCACACACCTGTAATCAACCCCAGACCTTTTAAGTACTTCATTGATTACAGGTTAACGAGGGAGATGCCTTCAGAGTTAATTGCAGCCCTTAGAGTCCCTTGTCCAATTACTTTTGGTCCCTTGAAAAAGAGGAGGCTATGCATTACAGAGCTATGATTCCTAAACCCTTTCTCCGATTTGGATGTGAAAACTCTCATATTGCAGCTGGGAGTGTGCACTTTCAGCCCATATTATATATATAATTGTATTTCTGAACATGTTTTTGTAAACAGCTAAAATAACAAAACTCGTGTCACTGTCCAAATATTTCTGGACCTAACTGTATTTCCTCTAAATAACTACAGACCCCTAAATATAGATTTCAGACCAGAATAGCTACAGACCCAAAAAGAGACCACCTAACTAAAATTAGACCCAAGACCTTCAAAATAACCACGACCCTAGACTAGACACTGCATAAAAAAATCCTAGATCAGATCCCTAAATAAATGTAGACTCCAGGCTAGATCTAAGATTAGATATAGACACCAAACATCCTAAATAAGGATCTCAGATTCTCAAAATAATCACAGACCCTAAACCAGACCCTCCAAATAAGTACAGATCCTACCCCAGATCCCATGCACACTGAAACATGGCAGCTTATATTCTTACTCTATGAAATCTTGCTGCTCAAATCTTAGGTTGCAAGACCTTCACCAATGGGCAGGTCCTTCAACAGTCCTTGTTGCAATCAGGACAAGACAGTGATATGTGCAAATTCTCTATAGTTATTTTTATAAATATTATTCCACCCCTCACCTAATATCTGTTGTGAAGTGAGGCCCTAACTAGTCACCTAACTCTAATCCCAACCTCATCTGGGATGGCTAAAGGCTGTTCTTACCTTCTCCGGATGACTTTCCCTCTTTCTCTTTAGAACATCAACAGCTTCACTGGATTGAATGAGCCTGATCTGCACTTGAGCTTCTCCTGACCACGGAAGAAGGAACGTGACCAAGTAGCTTCCATTATTATAGTCCTTCACTTGTCCAGTCACTCCAGCTTTAAATGCTGGTGAATGGAGCTTGGCCCGGAAGAAGTCTCCACCATATTGCTTTTGTTGACCATTGTGATCCCGAGCTGTGATGATCACTTCCAGTTTCTCCCCAACTCGATATACTTCCCGTGGACTCAGTAGATCGTAATTACATTTATTGGGACTGGTGGAAAAGTTGAAGTGTGTGACAGAAGATGGGGGTCCTGGCCAATCAATTAGTTTCATAACATTTTTGAAATTGGGGTTAATGGTGCGAGGAAAGACAGTTGTGGTTTGGTGGATGCTCATATGAGGAGTCTGCTTCTTAGGGAATGGTGGTTTATACTTTTCATCAGTTTTTCTTGTAAGGAACCTGAAATGAAACTAAATATTTTGTAAATGACAAAAAGATAATGTCACGTTAGGGTGAGCGAACATTCAGCGTTCGGCACAACACATAGTTTCGGCGCAACACAAAAGCTGGCAATAGGGAGAGGTGGTGTCATCATCTCAAACTCATCTGTGGCTGATCCCTGCACTCCCTAACATCCCTAAACAAGTCCTTCCCCCCATGCGCTGTCACGTTCCTAGGCTCTCGCTGACCCTGAACTTACCCTGACTAATGTTTGGGCCACTTGAAAAAGATAGGCAGGCACTCCCAATACTGCGGTGCACGTATCGCTGGATGGTCTCCACAAACTCAAATAAATAATAGGGATCGGCACTCGCAGATTTTTCTTTCCATTCTTCCTTTCTTTATTTTATATCATAATGCACAAAACACCCAATAGTGTGACGTGTTCAGTCAAAAGGATAACATGACCTTTCTCAAACTCAGCTGAATACAAATGGGTTGGGAAAGACACAATAAATAGCACTCCTTGGTTTATCCAGCAGGGAGCTTCATGGCTGCAACTGAAATGACACCTCAACTTCTCCAGAGACAGGCTCCTTTGAAGTGGTCAATATAGAAGATCTATCACCAGCATGGAGTAAAGTCAGGAGTGGGTAAATATAGTGGAAGGGCGAAATGATAAAATGCTGCAGCTGTGTTTAAGGCTATGAGTAATCTCAGCCAGAAGGGAAAGAGTCCTTAACCCTTGCAGCATCAAATGAAAATATATCCACTCCAATACAAGATGAAATATCAGTAGCCCCCTTCTACAAGAGGCCTCTGGACCTTCAAGGACAGATTTATCTGGATAAGATTCATGGAATGAATGCACCAACATATTGGCATTAACTTCCGATGCTGATACCCCCATCCTTGATTTTAAGTGTTTGAGGTAACCCAATGTGAAAAGCTGCAGGGATAATGATGGCAATAACTTTGTAAGGAACAATGAACCTTGTACCCAGTGTCCAAGAAGGAACTTTTAAACTAATATTTCTGGTAGATGACCACACAGTCATTCACACACAGATCCGGACTTGGCAAACGTTTTTTATCAGCCTTGCATTTCAAAGCTAGGAGAGAATCGCTCAGGTGAGTATACGGAGTCTTAGAACGCACACACATATTGCAGGTGGACACAAACTCTACCACATCCTGATGCAACCCTGGCCACCAAAAATGATGAGAATGGCAGTCTAAAGTTGCTTTACTACGAAACATATACAGCTGCACACTAAAATGCTAACAATGAAAAAGTGAACTCTGGCATTACATTACAGCTATAGGAATATTTGAAAAAAAGAGTTTAGCGTATGTATTGGCCAATGCATGTGAGCCCGGTAACCAATCGCAAGGTAATCTCTGTATATCGGGAACCTAAGACACAGGGTAGATAGAGAAGTCGGGTTAGATGCTGCGCTAGAAACCACAAATCCAGGAGATGTGATGAATTCTTTCCTTTATTAACACAGGTCAACGCGTTTCAAAGGCATCTCCGCCTTCTTCATCAGGACAAAGAAAGAAACAGAATAACATATGCCACTGCCACGTAATACATATATAACAGTGGAAGGAGTAGCCGAGTTTCAACAATGACGTCAGCAATCCAGTGACTAATCGCCACGTGGAACAGACAGAAAAAAAGAAAAAAAGAAGAGAGAAAAAAAAGGGAGAAAAAGAAAAAAATGTGTGGGGTGTAACCGGTTAAGGACTTAATGAAATTCCTAGGACATATAAAAAGGATTATAGGCTCATAGTGTTGATATGAATAAAAGTGAAGATGTGCAGAAAATATTTCATTTTATTTTTACAGTGAAGTGTAGAAGGCAAAAAAGGAATTAATTTAATGAAATTCAATAAAAATAATGATGTCTTGTGAAACAATAAATGTGTCCTATAAAGTGTTTATTATTTAATTAATTATAGGCTCATAGTGTTGATATGAATAAAGTGAAGATGTGCAGAAAATATTTCATTTTATTTTTACAGTGAAGTGTAAAAGGCAAAAAAGGAATTAAATTAATGAAATTCAATAAAAACAATAAATGTGTCCTATAAAGTGTTTAATTATTCTGGGAAAAAAAAAAACTAAATAAAAAAACTTTGCATATTTAGGGGCAAAAAGAGCCGTATTTAACTCTGCTTGGGAACATTACTATATTAGTGACAGTGAGTCAAAGAGGTTGAAGTTGTGCAAGAATGTGTACTTGTGCAAATACGAGCAAACTTCGCTATACAAGGGAACCCGCTCACAGGGGTGAAATAAGTTTATAGACTAGACTTGAACTCCTGAGCAAGAAGGAAACATTTTGGATTCACAAGCTCGGCACTCTGAAACCCCATGGTCTAAATGAATTAACTGATCTTTTTTACTGAGCTGTTATTCATTAATTTTTATTGTTTTTAGAGGCATTGTTTTTACATTTTATCCCATTGTATTTCTATATAAATCCGTTTATCATCACATTTTTCCTATTTTTATATATTTTTATAAAGCTAATGTCTTTTACTAAATGTCATTTAAATATCATTATATATTCCCTAAAAAAAATTTCATTTTTATAGAATATATATATATGGGTAAATGTATATGTATATATGGATATATATATATATATATATATATATATATCTATGTATTCGAGGACCCATTTCATCATATGTCATCAGTTTCTCCATATCATTACCAAATTCGATCATATGTCAGCAGTTTTTTTACACTATTCTCAAAAAAAAGTTTTTTTATCTATACATATTGACATTTTAATTCTCATATGTTGTTTTTTATATATTTGTTTGTATCAGCATAAACATGTGTGGATTTTATATTACCTTACATACAATTTTTAATCTTTTAATATCATATGTGTAACTATGTGGTTGTTCACATAGAGCTGTAAACATGTATGTAAGTTTTTTTCAGGGCTTTCTATAACGCGTCTCATGTAATTGATTTTGTCATGTTTTGTTATGACTATTTATAACACATTTTTTTCTCTACAAATCTGCAGATATCTATTCTCCCTCTTTTCATTAGGATATGGGTATACGAGTTATTATATCTAATCCTTTTCTCCTTACTATCAGAACTTGCATTTTCATTTTTTCTATATGTCTACCACTGAATATCCCCTTTTACATTTTCATCTATAGATCCCCTTTTCTCTTGAAATCCTTTTTTCGGCACTACATAACTGTTCTCTACACTTCTCTTGGATAGTTTTCAAGCGCTTGCGCTCTGATCTTTTTCCCACGCTCTGAACCCATTTCACCCCTGGGAGCGGGTTCTTCTGAGCAGCGAAGTTCTCGCTTGTCATCTTTTTAAGCGCATGCGCTTAGTTTCTTTCCCACGCTTTAAACTTATTTCACCCCTGTGAGCGGGTTCCCTTGTATAGCGAAGTTTGCTCGTATTTGCACAAGTACACATTCTTGCACAACTTCAACCTCTTTGACTCACTGTCACTAATATAGTAATGTTCCCAAGCAGAGTTAAATACGGCTCTTTTTGCCCCTAAATATGCAAAGTTTTTTTATTTAGTTTTTTTTTTCCCAGAATAATTAAACACTTTATAGGACACATTTATTGTTTTTATTGAATTTCATTAATTTAATTCCTTTTTTGCCTTTTACACTTCACTGTAAAAATAAAATGAAATATTTTCTGCACATCTTCACTTTATTCATATCAACACTATGAGCCTATAATTAATTAAATAATAAACACTTTATAGGACACATTTATTGTTTCACAAGACATCATTATTTTTATTGAATTTCATTAAATTAATTCCTTTTTTACCTTCTACACTTCACTGTAAAAATAAAATGAAATATTTTCTGCACATCTTCACTTTTATTCATATCAACACTATGAGCCTATAATCCTTTTTATATGTCCTAGGAATTTCATTAAGTCCTTAACTGGTTACACCCCACACATTTTTTTCTTTTTCTCCCTTTTTTTTCTCTCTTCTTTTTTTCGTTTTTTCTGTCTGTTCCACGTGGCGATTAGTCACTGGATTGCTGACGTCATTGTTGAAACTCGGCTACTCCTTCCACTGTTATATATGTATTACGTGGCAGTGGCATATGTTATTCTGTTTCTTTCTTTGTCCTGATGAAGAAGGCGGAGATGCCTTTGAAACGCGTTGACCTGTGTTAATAAAGGAAAGAATTCATCACATCTCCTGGATTTGTGGTTTCTAGCGCAGCATCTAACCCGACTTCTCTATCTACCCTGTGTCTTTGACTGCAATCATCGGGGCTGCGGCTGACCACTCTCTGCAATTATTTTGCTGCATGCCTTCAAAGGAGTTGTGCCTGTCACAACTTAAAAAAGTGAGTACCTGTCTTACTTTTATTATCCATCTGTATACCAGATAAGACCCTATCTGCGCTTCTCTTTTTCCACAGCGCTGTTTTATATCGGGAACCTGTTACGTCACCACCAGAGTCCGCTCCAGCGACTTCTGCTCCGATCGCCAGGCGACGCTGTGTTCCTGCCATGGATGGTGCTGGTGATGGGAGAGGAGTCGATGCCAGCGGCACCGGTGGGCGCAGGCTCCGATCATCCACTGGGCTGGGTTATCTTGGGATCTGCAGTACCACTGGCTGACTGTGGGTGGCATGTGTCTTCCAGCTGAAGTTGCCAGCGTTCAGCTACAGCCAATGGGAAGACACCACACCCTTCTTAGTTCCCCTCCTGTCTGCTGACCTTTGCCAGAGAGAGTTCTGATTTCCTGGCTCCTGGTCCGCCCTATTCTGTTTTGTGATTCCTCTGTGCTGACTTCAGCGTTTTTTCTGACTACCCTCCTGCCTGCTGTTTTTGTACCTCGCTGCCCAATCCGGATTTGACCTCTGCTACGTTTTTTGATTACGTCCTTGCCTGCCGATTCTGTCCCTGTTCTGCTATTCCTGGTTTGACCCTGCCTGACAACTACTCTCATCGGACTGCAGCCTTCCACAGGTAGTGATCTCCAGGGCCCTGTGTAATTCCAAATCCCTGTATAGGGGTTAAAGGGTTTCAGAGTTCTGGGGGTCCTGCTTGGTGAGTGGCTTCCCTCTAGTCTGTCCATTATATCCCACCTGAGTCTGTTGATCCAGGCAGGCGTTACATTATCTCTGGCCCATCTAACAAGGAGAGAAGGAAAAAAAAAATAAATGGTTTCTCTCCATGCTGTGCTAAACCAGGTGCACACCCTTTCTGGCCTTGTTCATGTGTGACGCCCTGGACTAGCCAGGTAGTCACAGACAGGCCCTTGCACAAACAGTCCCCTAAAAAGGTAACAGCAGCCAACCTAAAAACCCTGAGTCACCCCTCTCAAACTTTGACGTTCACACCCAGGGGCGGAGCCAGGCGGTTGGCCACGCCTACCAAGGAGTTCGGAAAGCCTGAGGAGGGAAAAGCAAGCAGATGAAGTTAGGGAGGAGAGGAGAGCAGTCTAGGAGGTGTTAGAAGAAGAAAACGTCTGTCGGGGATCTGGGTCGTAGCCCGGATACCCTGTGGATCTGGGTCGTAGCCTGGATACCCTGTGGCCAGGAGGCAGACGGTGGTTGCCGCCTGCAGGAGCCGGGAAGACGGCTGGTGGAACCGTAAGGGACCGGGACAGAGTAGTGGCCTGCCGGTACCGAACCGAGGAATCAACTGGAAACCGGAGCACCAGAAGGGGTACTCAGATCCAGAACGAGGCCCAGAAACTACTGGACCGAGTCAAATTCATTGATTGGGGTCTGGACCTTAGGTTCTTTTCCACCCAAGTCCCGACTGAAGACAACAGCCCAACGAGGGGGATAGAAAGCCACCGCTCAGGCAGAGAGATCCCACGGGCCAGTGCCTGCGGGCAAACGGGCTCTCCCGACACACACAAAGCCGGGGAGAGGACTCCCATCGCTGAAGCGCAGGCAGTCAAACCATACAAACGAAGTGCAGGAGAAAGGCGGGGACCACCAAACCGGGTGGGGGACCAGATGCAGCCAGCTGCGGGCACCGACCACCATCTTTTTGGTTTACCAGAGACTCCGGTGTATCTGTCATAGTGAGTACAACAGTGCCCTCGGGCCCCGCATCACACCAACACGCCCGCACCCCTGCATCCTAATCCCAACAACCGGGCCCCGGGACCATCAACCCCCTACCCACGGAGGGGTCAACACCTGGCTGCGCAACACCGTCCCCGGGAGCCTAGTCAACGGCAGCGGTGATGTCCGCATTCACCGCAGCCCGTGGGTGGCATCACAAACTTAACTAAAAAATCACGGCCCTGGCCGTAAACCTAACCCCCTACGTAGCACCAGCCTCACTTCAGAGCAACGTGACCCCCGAGTCCGGAGGCGCTCGAGCCACCCACCGACTAGCTCGGATCCGAGCGGCTCGGCTGCTGCCGAGCCCCGGGGCAGTACACATGGGCTTGCACAGCAAGTGCAGGATCTCAGGTCTGCTCAGGTTCAAGCCCTTGCAGCACCTACCTCATCGTGTCCAGAGTCCCGTCGACTGCAAGGGAGCAGATCACGTTGTGGAGCCAAACATGGAGTGCCTGGATCTCAGAGACAATCGCTTCCAAGGCAGCAGCACCACCTGACTGTGCCCCAGGATACACACTCAGGTGCCCAGGTACTCCCTGCAGACCCTATGAGGTTAATGTTACCTGTCTCATTGTCTCACCAAGGAAAATCTTTATGGCTGCAGGCCTTTGTTGATTGTGGATCTGCAGCTAATTTCATAGACACTATTGTAGCAAAAGAGGTGGATTTGACTTTGCTAAGGTTGAATGCACCTATTAGAATATCTGCTATTGATAGTACTCCTCTCACTCAGGGTGTGGTTTCTTTTGTAACTCCAGAGATCTCCATGCTTGTTGGAGCTCTGCATGTAGAATCAGTGTCATTTTTTGTTATGAGAATCTGATGTCAGCAGTGGTATTGGGCATGCCATGGCTGCGCAAGCACAACCCAGTCATAGACTGGCACCAGGGTGAGATTGTGCGCTGGATCCCTGAGTGTCAGGAGACATGTATGTCTTTTATCTGTTAACCTGACCAGAGCTTAACCTATCTTCATACCTTATGCATTCAGGGATTTTGCTGATGTGTTTTCTGTATCTGAATCTGAAAAATTACCTCCGCACAGATTATGACTGCCCCATAGATTTGGTCCCCTATTCCCGACTCCCCAAGGGTAAAATGTATAATCTTTCTGGTCCGGAGCGTCAGGCCATGAAAGATTATATAGCAGACAGTCTGCAGAGAGGGTTTATCAGACCATCCAGGTCACCAGTCGGCGCTGGATTCTTTTTCGTTGATAAAAAAGATGGTGGCCTCAGATCTTGTATTGACTACCGTGAACTTAATGCTATTACTGTAAAGAATCAGTACCCTCTGCCACTCATTCCCGATCTCTTTAACCTGCTCATAGGAGCCCGGTGGTTCACCAAGCTGGATCTCAGGGGAGCATATAACCTAATCCTCATCAGAGAAGGAGATGAGTGGAAAATGGCATTTAACACTACAGAGGGACACTATGAGTACCTGGTAATGCCTTTTGGGTTAAGTAATGCGCCGGCTGTCTTTCAGAACTTTGTTAATGACATTTTCAGAGATATTTGTGGTCAATATGTGGTGGTCTATCTGGATGACAGCCTAATTTATTCTCCTGATGCTATGTCACATGTCCAACATGTACGCACTGTACTCCAGAGACTCAGGGAGAACTCCCTATTTGCTAAATATGAGAAATGTGTTTTTTTTGAGGCAGAGGTTAATTTCCTGGGTTATATATTGTCTGCAGAAGGCTTCCGCATGGATCTCTCTAAGCTTCACCCAATTAAGGAGTGGGTGCAACCCAAGTCTCTGAAAGCCTTGCAACGTTTCCTTGGATTCGCTAATTATTATGGCAAATTTATTAGAGATTTTTCCAAAATTGCCAAACCCCTCACCGATTTGACTAAAAAGGGGGCTGATGTGGTTAATTGGAAGCCAGAGGCAATCCATGCCTTCTCTACATTAAAAGAATGTTTTTCCTCAGACCCGATTCTGGTTCAGCCTGACCTTATGCGTCCGTTTATAGTAGAAGTCGATGTATCTGAGGTCGGAGTGGGAGCGGTGCTATCACAAGGTACTCTGTCTCTCACTCAGCTTCGTCCTTGTGCCATCTTTTCCCGCAAGTTTTATCCCACAGAGAGAAATTATGACATTGGTAATCGTGAGCTGTTGGCCATTAAATGGGCCTTCGAGGAATGGCGCCACTTCCTCGAAGGCGCCAAACATAAGGTCACAGTCATCACAGACCATAAGAACCTCACTTATCTGGAATCTGCTAAGAGACTCAATCCTAGGCAAGCTAGGTGGGCATTGTTCTTCTCCAGATTTGATTTTGTGGTAACATTCCGGCCCGGTACCAAGAACACAAAAGCTGATGCACTTTCCCGTAGCTTCTGTCCCTCTCAGTTTAAAACCTCTGAACCAGTGCATATTTTAGCTAAAGGCATTATTATGTCATCGGTTTCCTTAGATTTGATAGAAGAGGTCCATAATACCCAAGACCAAGCTCCTGAAACCACTCCTGTACATAAACTGTTTGTCGCCCCCTCACTTCGCCTACGGGTACTCCAGGAATCCCACAACTCTGTGCTTGCAGGCCACCCTGGTATAGACAATACCCTCCGACTAGTAACCAGGAAGTTTTGGTGGCCAACCGTAGCAAAAGATTGTAAGGAATATGTACTGGCTTGTGAAACTTGTGCTCGAGCCATGGCACCCCGTACCCGCCCTGCCAGATTTCTCCAGTCCCTACCTACTCCAGTAAGCCCTTGGACACATCTCTCCATGGACTTCATCACTGACCTTCTGACCTTCCATCCTCAGAAGGGAAAACTTGTATCTTGGTAGTAGTGGATAGATTCAGCAAACAGTGTCATTTTGTTCCTCTGTCTGGATTACCCAATTCTGAAACTCTTAGCAACATATTAGGCATATTGTGCGGTTACACGGGTTTCCGGAAAATATTATTGTTTCTGACCAAGGAACACAGTTTGTCTCGAAGTTCTGGAGGGCGTTTTGTAAAAAGATCAATATAGAGCAGACCTGGGCAAGGGGCGGCCCACGGGCCACATCCGGCCCGCCTACTCTATGTGACCGGCCCGCCTGGCTCAGGGCGTCCTTGCTGGACGGTCAGTGATGAGGGCAATCTGACCTGTTGTCCGGAGCTCCAGGCTCCGGGAGGCCCGTGGTCAGATTGCCCTCATCACACGCTGCGTGCCGGGTAGGAAACAGAGGACAGATCCTGCAGCTCCGCAGTCAGTGCAGGCAGCGGAACGCAGGAATCTCTCCTCTGTTCCCTGTCCGGCACCTTTCTTTGTGACACACGCGCACCCTGATATCGTCCGTACGGCGCACGTGTGTCATTTGAAAAGTTCCCGCCCGGCAGGAGAAGAAGCTGCAGCGGCGGGGCCCGTACGGAGAGAAGCAGCGGCTCCTAGGAATACAGCGTCGGCGCAGCCTGGGCATGTGAAAGAGAAGCCGCTCAGCGGGGGACTTGTACGGTGGTGTCTGAGGAGGGGACAATAAGAAGAGAGGTGAGTGGTTACTAGTAACCTGCGGGGACAATGGGGGGCGGGCGGTGGGGGGAAAGAGGGGTAACTGTTGACAAATATTTGGGGTGTAGTGGTTTAGTATCTGGGAATGTAGTTTTACAGGTGTGGTATATGGGGGGGTGTAGTGGTGTAGTATATAGTGGTGTAGCATATAGTGGTGTAGTATAATACAGGTGTATATAGGGGTGTAGTATAATACTACACCCCTATACACACCTGTATTATACTACACCCCTATATACACCTGTATTATACTACACCCCTATATACACCTGTATTATACTACACCACTACACCCCTATATACACCTGTATTATACTACACCCCTATATACACCTGTATTATACTACACCACTACACCCCTATATACACCTGTATTATACTACACCCCTATATACACCTGTATAATACAGGTGTATATAGGGGTGTAGTGCTGTAGTATAATACAGGTGTAGTATATAGTGGTGTAGTATAATACAGGTGTAGTATATAGTGGTGTAGTATAATACAGGTGTAGTATATAGTGGTGTAGTATAATACAGGTGTAGTATATAGTGGTGTAGTATAATACAGGTGTAGTATATAGGGGTGTAGTATAATACAGGTGTATATAGGGGTGTAGTATAATACAGGTGTATATAGTGGTGTAGTATAATACAGGTGTAGTATATAGGAGTGTAGTATAATACAGGTGTATATAGTGGTGTAGTATAATACAGGTGTATATAGTGGTGTAGTATAATACAGGTGTATATAGGGGTGTAGTATAATACAGGTGTATATAGGGGTGTACTATAATACAGGTGTATATAGAGGTTTAGTGGTGTAGTATAATACAGGTGTAGTATATAGGAGTGTAGTATAATACAGGTGTGTGTATAGGAGTGTAGTATAATACAGGTGTATATAGGGGTGTAGTGTTGTAGTATAATACAGGTGTAGTATATAGGAGTGTAGTATAATACAGGTGTAGTATATAGGAGTGTAGTATAATACAGGTGTATATAGGGGTGTAGTGGTGTAGTATAATACAAGTGTAGTATATAGGGGTGTAGTGATGTATGTAAGCACAGGTGTAGTATATAGTGATGTAGTGGTGCAGTTTATTACAGGTGTAGTATATAGTGATGTAGTATATTACAGGTGTATGTATATAGGGGTGTAGTGATGTAGTATATAGTGGTATAGTATATAGAGATGTAGTTTATTACAGGTGTAGTGTATAGGGATGTATATTACAGGCGTAGTATGTGGTGGGTGTAGTGATGTAGTATATGGGGATTGTGTGTGTATGTATGTATACATTGTGTGTATGTGTGTATATATATTATATACACAAACAGTATATATGCATGTGTGTGTGTGTGTGTATATATATATATATATATATATATATAGTAGAACCGAGTTAATTATATTAGTCCGGCCCTCTAAAACCATCCCAACTTCTCATGCGGCCCCATGGGAAAATTAATTGCCCACCCCTGGTATAGAGTTATCTTTTTCATCTGCCTACCACCCAGAGACCAATGGTCAGACTGAACGTTCCAATCAAACCCTTGAACATGTGTCTGACCGTCAGTCTGACTGGGTGGAATATCTGCCGCTAGCTGAGTTCGCCATCAATAATCAGTATCAGGAATCCATCAAGACTACCCCCTTTTTCTGCAATTTAGGGTTGCATCCACGTTTTGGATCTTTTTCTTCCGCTGTGGTGGATACTCCTGAGGCTGACACAACTGTGGACAAATTGAAGGCTATCTGGTCTGAAGTGACAGAGAACTTGAAGAAGGCAAAGGTTGGTCAAGCCTCTTCTGCTAATAAGAGACGTTCCAAGGGCCCTAGCCTTGGAGTTGGGGACAAGGTATGGTTATCAACACGGAATATTAAACTCAAAAGTCCCTTCTGCTAAGCTGGGTCCGAGATTTATTGAACCTTACGAGATAATCGAGGTAATTAATCCCACAGCTTTCCGCCTGCAACTCCCCCCATTCTTTAAGATATCAAATGTGTTCCATAAGTCCCTCCTCAAGTTATATCGTGTCCCCATTCACCCAGTCAGTGCCCCCCCCCTCCTCCTGTTTTGGTTGAAGGTAACTTGGAGTATGAGGTACAGAGAATACTTGATCCCATATTGTCAGAGGAGCGGTACAGTATTTGGTGCATTGGAGGGGTTATGGCCCTGAGGAGAGGCCATGGGTCTCTGCGAGCGATATTCATGCTAAGGGTCTGGTCCAGCGGTTTCACCTCCAATTTCCTGGCAAGCCAGGTTTTGAGAGTCCGGAGGCCCCTCGTGGAGGAGGGGGTACTGTTACGTCACCACTGGAGTCCGCTCCAGCGACTTCTGCTCCGATCGCCAGGCGGCGCCGTGTTCCTGCCATGGATGGTGCTGGTGATGGGAGAGGAGTCGATGCCAGCAGTACCGGTGGGTGCAGGCTCCGATCATCCATTGGGCTGGGTTATCTTGGGATCTGCAGTACCACTGGCTGACTGTGGGTGGCGTGTGTCTTCCAGCTGAAGTTGCCAGCATTCAGCTACAGCCAATGGGAAGACACCACACCCTCCTTAGTTCCCCTCCTGTCTGCTGACCTCTGCCAGAATTAGTTCTGATTTCCTGGCTCCTGGTCCGCCCTATTCTGTTTGGTTATTCCTGTGTGCTGACTTCTGCGTGTTTTCTGACTACCCTTCTGCCTCCTGTTTTTGTACCTCGCTGCCCAATCCGGATTTGACCTCTGCTACGTTTTCTGATTATGTCCTTGCCTGCCGATTCTGTCCCTGTTCTGCTATTCCTGGTTTGACCCTGCCTGACGACTACTCTCATTGGACTGCAGCCTTCCACAGGTAGTGATCTCCAGGTCCCTGTGTAATTCCAAATCCCTGTGTAGGGGTTAAAGGGTTTCAGGGTTCTGGGGGTCCTGCTTAGTGAGTGGCTTTCCTCTAGTCTGTCCATTACATCCCACCTAAGTCTGTTGATCCAGGCAGGCGTTACAGAACCTGACTTAAATGTCACTCCCTGGGTAAAAAACCTCAATGTTTGGGCAAAATGCATTTATCTGGGTTAAAACCTCCACCTCCACCACACAATCAACAGAGCGAGAGATGATTGAATGATGATAGAATATTTATTCTATGCAAGTCAGAAGGTCCATCAAATAATCCACCACACAGAGGGTAAAATAGTCCAGTAATGTGATAAATATCCTGAGGATCAGTCACAATCCTCCAGCAGTCCTTCTCCGAGGGAAATCTTTTGTCTTTCTCAGCTGAATGAATAATCCCCCAGGTAAGCAGAGAGTTTAGGTGGATCCCAGGCCTGCTTGCCGGCTTTAGACACGCTCTGCACAAGGTCAGAAGCGCAGGAGCCTTTAGATCATGCACAGTGCGCTTGTCAAGCCAACAAGCGTACACCTGGCTTAGAAGGCTGCGTGAATGAGAAGCGTGCATGCGCAGGATTTCCGGGAGCTGAGTGTGACATCGCTCATGTCAATCCATAGTATCACACCCACAGGGATGTGATACCATGGAAAGAGGGCAAACTAGAAGGGGCGAAGCAACACCCTGGGGACTAGTCCTTTGCTCATTTACATAGGGAACACGTAAGTTGTAAAACTTTTTTTATAAATTCATTTTACACAATATTACAACACACGGATGGGTAGGAAGGAAAATGAACATAGGAGAATCAAACAGCTCACCAGACTCTTGAATATGGGTGCGGTGCCCGGAAACCTAGGTATAAACTTGAGCCAAACAAAAGTAGTAGATCCAGCATCCTCTTCTTATAGTTAAATCATAGCTTTATTGAAAATTGATTAAAAGAATAAAAAAAATGATAAAGTAGACCAGATGTCCGTCTACACGTTTCAAACAAGTAAACTTAAGTTCCTAATCATGACAACGTCAGATATGAACACAACACATTTATACAGTCTCTGACAGAAGTTCTGTCGCTTATCCATGTTATGTAAATAAAAGCTTATAACCTGACTTTAAATTCATCCATTGGTTTTATAAATTACTCTTTTTGAAAGCTGAAACCCTTCCAAATTCGGTTTAGGTTATGAAAATAAAGTTGCTGCAAAGATGAAATATTCATCATTTAATGAACACAGAAAGGTCAGATTTTGGCAAGACAAAAGTTTTGTCGCCTTGTCATATAATGCACCCAATCCTAGTTTACATCCTCACCTGTGCTTATTAAATGATCGGTTAATTAGTGGGTGTGTATAAAAAGAAACCCAGCACCCCAGACCTTTAGTTGAAAAGTAACTTGACCTCTGACAACATGCCAAAAATCCACCCTGCGACCAAAGCCTCGATTATCAAGAGGCTGAAGACGAGATCCACTGCAGAGGTGGCTGGCACCTTTAATGTGTCTCAGCGTCAAGTACAAAGAATTAAAAAAAGATTTGAAGAGACTGGAGATGTTTTTGACAAGGCCCAGGTCCGGCAGACCCCGCAAGACAACTGCTCAGGAGGAACATTTATTGGTTAGAAATCCAAAGCCAACCCCTCTTTCACTGCAGCAGAGCTCCAACAGGCCTGGTCACCTCAAGTCCCTGTGTCAACTAGAACAGTTTGTAGGATTCTGTCTCGAAATGGCCTCCATGGTCGAATCAGTGCCCAGAAGCCAGCACTAAACAAAAGGCAATTAAAAGACCGTGTGGCATGATAAGAATTAAAGTAGACCAGATGTCCGTCTATGCGTTTCAAACAGGTAAACTGTTCTTAATCATGACAACATCAGATAGGAACACAACACATTTCTATATCCCTGTACCTCTCGGGGTGGAGCTCTAAACACCATTGATTAATCATATAAATCATATGGTAATAACCAAAAAGAAACCTACACACATAAATACAAAAAATCATGAGTTTCACAAAAATATACTGTATATAGTAGCAAATCTCAAAAAATAAGGATTTTTTATCAAAAACATTGTCTCTTTTCTTTATTCTCTGTTTCTTCTATATAGCCTCTTGTAAATGGAAAGGACTTTTTTACTAGAAGGTGAACTTTCCAACTTATAACCTACGTCATACACTAGGGAAAGCATAATTAGAGTTAATTTATAACATGGTAAATACACATACAACACAAGTAAAGGACTCAGATATTAATAAAGATAGAACAAATCCGTCTTATAGTTTAAACCCTTTGGATGTCGGGTTCTCAAATTCAGTATCCAAAATGCTTCCCTCTTATACAGCAGCTAAATCCAGTCACCCCCCCCGCCCCAGGTGCTCTAGTCACTTGCAGAGAAAGATGAATTAACCCCCTGGTGTGGTGGTGCCTGACAAAGACCTTTTCACTCCAAGTAGTTGCGGAATTGCATCCCCTATATGTTCGGCAAAACGGGTTGTACGGCCTACATAGTATAAGTTACAGCTATCCCAGGAGGCCAGGTATACCAAGCAGGTCGTATTGCAATTAATATATTGTTTAATATCATATGTGCATGTGTTATCGCAATTACCAAATGGGGCCACACATGACAAATATCGACATAAATTGTTCTTTTTTTTTGTCCGAATTTGACATTTCCATGATAGTTGGATCGATTTAAGATCTTAGGAAAGGCTGGGGGTCACAAGATTACCAGCAGACATGGCCCTGCGGGCTGAATGTCTGACGTCTGCTCCTAGAATGTTCTGTAACTTGTCATCTTGGAAAAGTATTGGAATATTCTTATTAAAAATAGAAACAATATTGGAGTAATCCGTGCTCTGTGATATAATAAAGGCGATTCTATGACTTTGTTTGGCATCACAGCCTGGTTATAGGGCAGGTGTTTTTCAGCTAGCACCTGTTCACACCTATTGGATGTGCGGGTCAGTATTTTTGTATAATTGTAGTGCATCACTTTCTGATTGAGCACTCTGCCCTATAACCAGGCTGTGTTCGCTCCCTTTTATAGCAGGACTCTAGCTGCTCAGACATGGAGGTTTTAACCCAGATAGCGGCATTTTGCCCAGACGTGGAGGTTTTTTACCCACAGAGTGGCATTTCCGGTTAGGTTCCCAATATCATATCGGTATTTGATTAGAAGATACTACCTTAGTATCTAAAATTCGGTAATAAGTCCCCAATATACAGAGATTACCTTGCCGTTGGTGATCGGGCTCACATGCATTGGCCAATACATAAGCTAAACATCTCTTTTTTCAAATATTCCTGTAGCAGTAGTGCAATGCCAGAGTTCACTTTTTCATTGTTAGCATTATAGTGTGCAGCTGTATATGTTTAGTAGTTATAATGTGTTTTTCAGTTAGCACCTGTTCACACCTTGGATGTGCGGGTCAGTCTTTTTGTATAATTGTAGTACAACCAATCACAGACGCCGGCAGTCTGACTACAACCACTCACAAACGCCAGCAGTCTGACTGCAACCAATCACAGATGGCAGCAGTCTGGCTGTAACCAATCACTGACGCCGGCGGTCTGACTACAGCCACTCACAAACGCCAGCAGCCTGACTACAACCACTCACAAACGCCAGCAGCCTGACTACAACCACTCACAAACGCCAGCAGTCTGACTGCAACCAATCACAGATAGCAGCAGTCTGGCTGTAACCAATCACTGATGCCGGCAGTCTGACTACAGCCAATCACAGACGCTGGCAGTCTGACTACAACCACTCTCAAACGCCAGCAGTCTGAATGCAACCAATCACAGACGCTGGCAGTCTCACTGCAACCAATTGCAGATGCTGTCACAGAGGGTGGGCTGGTAAAGCAGTGAATATTCATAAAACTTAATGAGCGGACCCAGAAGAAGTGTGACAGCAGCACAGAAACTCAGTAAGTATAATTGTCTTCTTTTAATCCCCATTGTACTTCCTTTTGCAGACCCCTAGCCTTTACTAATAGCATTTTAAAACACTTAAGTTTGGGTCCCTTAGACTTATATGAGGTTCTGCATCCAGGGTCAAGTTTGGGTCAAGTCCGGCCAAACCCGAACATCTGATGGTTTACCCACTTCCAATAATGTGTTAAAAATTAGCCGTGTTTCGAAGTTATACAAAACTTCTTCTCCAGGGCAAACCACAGATAGCGTGAAAAAAAACACATGAACATTTAAATTGACATCACGTTTAAAATTGGAGGCGCAAAACCGCGTACCACTAGAGTGTCGTGATTTATCAATTGTCAGACTGAATAAAGCTTGTCCAGAAAAAAACTGTAATAAATAGTTTTTCAAAAGCGTATGAAAAAGTGAAAAACAAAAAGGAAATAAACTAAAGAGTGAGTAAGAAGCATAAACAGAATTGTTATAAATGCTACAAAATGCGATTAAAATAAGAAAATGTAGAGAATTTAATTCGTCTCTGTATTAGCGGACTATGTTAAATGTATGTCATGTCTCATATTTTAGTTTATTTCCATTTTTTGTTTTGTTTTTTTACTTTTTCATGTGTTTGTATCCTATTGAGCATCTGTCTCCATCCGTCTATGACTCTCTCTATTGACAGCGCGGGAATTAACCCACTCTTTCCTTCAGTATTCAGCTTCCATTTATTGTGTGTCTACAGCAGCCTTCTTCAGGACATAACAGTGGTTGTGAGTGCAGGTGAACAATTTGTGAGTACAGGTGAGCAATTTTCTTATCTATTGTGGATCTGCAGCAGCTGTCTTCAGGCCACATCAGTGGTTGTGAGTGCAGGTGAACAAATTGTGAGTGCAGGTGAGCTATTTTCTTATCTATTATGGGTCTGCAGCAGCCTTCTTCAGGCCTATCAGTGGTTGTGAGTGCAGGTGAGCAATTTGTGAGTGAAGGTCAGCAATTTTCTTATCTATTGTGGGTCTCCAGAAGCCGTCATCATGCAATATCAGTGGTTGTAAGTGCAGGTGAGTATTTGTGAGTTCAGGTGAGCAATTTTCTTATCTATTGTGGGTCTGAAGCAGGCTTCTTCATGCAATATCAGTGGTTGTGAGTGCAGGTGAGCAATTTGTGAGTGCAGGTGAACAATTTTCTTATCTATTATGGGTCTGCAGCAGCCTCCTTCAGGCCATATCAGTTGTTGTGACTGCAGGTGAACAATTTGTGAGTACAGGTGAGCAATTTTCTTATCTATTGTGGATCTGCAGCAGCTGTCTTCAGGTCATATCAGTGGTTGTGAGAGCAGGTGAGCAATTTCTGTGTCAAGGTGAGCAATTTTCTTATCTATTGTGGATCTGCAGCAGCCGTCTTCAGGCCATATCAGTGGTTGTGAGTGCAGGTGAACAAATTGTGAGTGCAGGTGAGCTATATTCTTATCTATTGTGGGTCTCCAGCAGCCGTGTTCATGCGATATCAGTGGTTATGAGTGCAAGTGAACACATTGAGAGTGCAGGTGAGCAATTTTCTTATCTATTGTGGGTCTCCAGCAGCCATCTTCATGCGATATCAGTGGTTGTGAGTGCAGGTGAACAAATTGGGAGTGCAGGTGAGCAATTTTCTTATCTATTGTGGGTCTCCAGCAGCCATCTTCATGCGATATCAGTGGTTGTGAGTGCAGGTGAACAAATTGTGAGTGCAGGTGAGCAATTTTCTTATCTATTGTGGATCTGCAGCAGCCGTCTTCATGCGATAGCAGTGTTTGTAAGTGCAGGTGAGCAATTTGTGAGTGCAGGTGAACAATTTTCTTATCTATTATGGGTCTGCAGCAGCCTTCTTCATGCGATAGCAGTGGTTGTGAGTGCAGGTGAACAAATTGTGAGTGCAGGTGAGCAATTTTCTTATCTATTGTGGATCTGCAGCAGCCGTCTTCAGGCCATATCAGTGGTTGTGAGTGCAGGTGAACAAATTGTGAGTGCAGGTGAGCTATTTTCTTATCTATTATGGGTCTGCAGCAGCCTTCTTCAGGCCAATCAGTGGTTATGAGTGCAGGTGAACAAATTGTGAGTGCAGGTGAGCAATTTTCTTATCTATTGTGGATCTGCAGCAACCTTCTTCATGTGCTATCAGTGGTTGTGAGTGCAGGTGAGCAATTTTCTTATCTATTGTGGGTCTGCAGCAACCTTCTTTGGGACATATCAGTGGTTGTGCGTGCAGGGGAGCAATTTGTGAGTGCAGGTGAGCAATTTTCTTATCTATTGTGGGTCTGCAGCAGCCTTCTTCATGTGCTATCAGTGGTTGTGAGAGCAGGTGAACAATTTGTGAGTGCAGGTGAGCAATTTTCTTATCTATTGTGGATCTGCAGCAGCCTTCTTCAGGCCATATCAGTGGTTGTGAGTGCAGATGAACAAATTGTGAGTGCAGGTGAGCAATTTTCTTATCTATTGTGGATCTGCAGCAGCCAGCTTCAGGCCATATCAGTGGTTGTGAGTGCAGATGAACAATTTGTGAGTGCAGGTGAGCAATTTTCTTATCTAATGTGGGTCTGCAGCAACCTTCTTCAGGACATATCAGTGGTTGTGAGTGCAGGTAAGCAATTGTCTTATCTAGTGTGGGTCTGCAGCAACCTTCTTCAGGATATATCAGTGGTTGTGAGTACAGGTGAATAATTTGTGAGTGCAGGTGAGCATTTTCTTATCTATTGTGGGTCTCCAGCAGCCATCTTCATGCAATATCAGTGGTTGTGAGTGCAGCTGAACAATTGTCTTATCTATTGTGGAAAAAGCAAAAATATACAGCATCCACGTCCAGGTGAAATATAAAAGTTGTATCTTTATTCAGAATCCATTAAAAACATAGGGTGATGAACATTACATCCCCAACAAATATAAAAGTCCTCTTGGACCCCTCATACAGATGGTACGCGTTTCGAGCTCCTCGCTCTTAGTCTGAGTCATGGACTATATTTGTTGGGGATGTAATGTTCATCACCCTATGTTTTTAATGGATTCTGAATAAAGATACAACTTTTGTATTTCACCTGGACGTGGATGCTGGATGTTTTTGCTTTTTGTGGAATTCCTGGCGTGGCCGGCCTCTATCCTTGCACCTGTCTCTCATTGGAGTCTCCATAGATCTGGGTGAGCTGATTTTTCTTTTTTCTTCTCCTTTTATCTATTGTGGGTCTGCAGCAGCCTCCTTCAGGACATATCAGTGGTTGTGAGTTCAGGTGTGCAATTTGTGAATGCAGGTGAGCAATTTGTGAGTGCAGGTGACCAATTTTCTTATCCCTCTCATACAATTTTGCCTGGATAAGACCCTATTGCAATTGTCTTTCCAGCCTTTTTCACTGAGTCCATTGCCAATGGAATAACTCCAGTGAATTCCTACCCCTTCAGGATATGATCCATGAAGACACATAACACAGCACAACAAATAAACACTTTTTGTCTGCTACTTGGCAAAAACCATGTGCGCTATACTAAATCGAATGCGCTGAATCCAAATCTGAAGTTAGTTTTTTTGTAGCACGTCAGGATATTAAGTTATTCCAATTTGTGAAAATTAAAATAAGCAATTAATAAAGATACAGAATCGTTATGTCCCACAGTTTCACAACATGTATTATCATTTTTATTGAAAAAGAAGTATAGGTAAATAAACCAAAAAACTTAAAAATCACTTATAGTAGCTTAAGAAATCGCCTTGAACTCAGCAGAGTACTTTTAAAAGTTCTTCAGGCACTTGCTTTTGCGCTTGTGAGTGGTCCTAGTGGCCCGTTGCAAAAACCAGCAGTAATCGCCCATCATGTTGGGGTTAAAACGACCTGGGTATCTTTTTTCCATAGTAGAAATGTCCTGGTGGAATCTCTCACCATGTTCGTCACTGACATTACCCATATTTGGAGGAAAGAAGTCAAGATGTGAATGTAGGAAATGCATTTTCAATGACATTCGGGCACCATGCATTTCGTATGCTTGAAGCATATTGTCTATTAGTTCAGCATAGTTTTCTGCTCTTTCGTTTCCAAGGAAGTTTTGAACTACTACTATAAATGCATCCCATGCAGTTAGTTCAAGTGGGGTGAGTTCTTTCTTGAAGATTTCATCATGGATTAGTTGGTGGATTTCAAGACCAATAAAGATTCCTGCTTTGAGTTTGGCCTCAGTTTTCAATGCACTAAACTTTTCCTTCAGATACTTAAATCCATTCCCTTGACGATCCATTGCTACTACAAAATTTTTCATTAGTCCTAGTTTAATGTGAAGAGGTGGAAGATAAACTTTAAGTGGATCGACAAGTGATTCGTGTTGAACATTGTGCTTACCAATCTTATGTTCATCTCTATTGGGCCACCGTTTAATTTTATAATGGTTGTTGTCATCTCGACTGTTCCATAGGCACAGAAAGCACATATGCTTAGTGTAACCTAACTGCAAACCAAGGACTAGTGCAACAACTTTGAGGTCAGCACAAATGTTCCATTGATGTTCTGAATATTTAATCAATTTCAGAATGATCTGCATAGAAGCATAGGTCTCTTTCATTCCAACCGCATGTGCAATGGCTTCAACAATGCCTGAATAGGCGTATGGCCTTTTCTAAGTATAACTCAAAATCTGGACGTGCTGTGCAAATTCTGAGTTCATATTTGGAATCAGCATGTTCAAATTAGTAAAGAAAACATGTTTTACCCTCAGTAGCAAAATCATTGTTGTGCTGTGTAATCAATACAATATACCGGAAGTCTTGTTATTCACATTGCTAAAACATTATTTGCAAAAAGACAAATACAAATCAAAAAGTAAAATAGAAGGTAAAAGGTAAGACTCTGGTTCCTATAATGATTTAGAAGTAGGATAGTGTCCCCAAGTACTTACCCCGGCCAGACATACAATACACCAGATCACGAGCCAGCGCTGCTGCATGTTCAAGGATGAAGAGTCCTGTGTAATACAAAGAGCTCTGCTATAAACACTTCACAACCTCTAACATTTATTGACTTTTACCTATTACATAGCTAAGCCCTGATATAAGGAAGCAGTGATTTTTTACCTGGCTGCGATTCACCTGGATATGTCCTATGTATCGGCCTCTTCCTTGAAATGGACTCACCACCTTACCAGAGCTGCTCCGCAGTTTATGTGTTCCTACGTGTAGATAATGTGAAATGTAGAATCCCTCTAAATTGGTCCAGCGGTCACATCCGTAATCTGTGACTATCAGATAAGAACCCGGAGATCCGTCTCGCCCCTCGGCATGCGCGCCTCTACTATTTATTAACCGGCCTAAGGACGCAAACGTGACATCACACCATCTAAACAATAGAAGAGCTGCAGATGCCAAGTGGTAGAGGGTGGTTCATAACACTCCTGTCCAAACCCCAAAGAATAATGATGTGGCTGCAGAACCAGATCCAGCAAACTGGCTCACAATAACTGTAACTAAATGTGCAGTATTATAGTAGTTATATTCTTGTACATAGGGGCAGTATTATAGTAGTTATATTCTTGTACATAGGGGCAGTATTATAGTAGTTATATTCTTGTACATAGGGGGCAGTATTATAGTAGTTATATTCTTGTACATAGGGGCAGTATTATAGTAGTTATATTCTTGTACATAGGGGAAGTATTATAGTAGTTATTTTCTTGTAAATAGGGGCAGTATTATAGTAGTTATATTCTTGTACATAGGGGGCAGTATTATAGTAGTTATATTCTTGTACATAGGGGGCAGTATTATAGTAGTTATTTTCTTGTAAATAGGGGCAGTATTATAGTAGTTATATTCTTGTATATAGGGGCAGTATTATAGTAGTTATATTCTTGCACATAGGAGCAGTATTATAGTAGTTATATTCTTGTACATAGGGGCAGTATTATAGTAGTTATATTCTTGTACATAGGGGCAGTATTATAGTAGTTATATTCTTGTACATAGGGGCAGTATTATAGTAGTTATATTCTTGTATATAGGAGCAGTATTATAGTAGTTATATTCTTGTACATAGGGGAAGTATTATAGTAGTTATATTCTTGTACATAGGGGCAGTATTATAGTAGTTATATTCTTGTATATAGGAGCAGTATTATAGTAGTTATATTCTTGTACATAGGGGCAGTATTATAGTAGTTATATTCTTGTATATAGGAGCAGTATTATAGTAGTTATATTCTTGTACATAGGGGAAGTATTATAGTAGTTATATTCTTGTACATAGGAGCAGTATTATAGTAGTTATATTCTTGTACATAGGGGCAGTATTATAGTAGTTATATTCTTGTACATAGGGGAAGTATTATAGTAGTTATATTCTTGTACATAGGGGCAGGATTATAGTAGTTATATTCTTGCACATAGGAGCAGTATTATAGTAGTTATATTCTTGTACATAGGGGCAGTATTATAGTAGTTATATTCTTGTACATAGGAGCAGTATTATAGTAGTTGTATTCTTGTACATAGGGGCAGTATTATAGTAGCTATATTCTTGTACATAGGGGCAGTATTATAGTAGTTATATTCTTGTACATAGGGGCAGTATTATAGTAGCTATATTCTTGTACATAGGAGAGGATAGATGTGTGTTTGTGAGCTCTCAGCAGGGCGGAGGCCATGGCCTCAGACCCAGGTGGAGGGGAGGGGAGCTGGGCTGATGATCCAGGAGAAGTCCACAGTCTGGAGTGTGGCCTGCACCATGGATCTGATGGTGGTGGAGAAGTGGAAATGGTGGCTGGTGAGTCCTTGAAACCTGAGTGCAATATTTCTGGATTAAGTTCCAAAGATACAAGGAAAAGTATTTTTAAGTTGGAAATGCAAATTAGTAGACTGAAAAGAGAAATTAATAATGAGAGTGATGCAAAGCTGAAGTAGTTATAGTAGTATAACTACTAGTAGTATATAGTAGTTATATTCTTGTACATAGGGGCAGTATTATAGTAGTGATATTCTTGTACATAGGAGTGTCGCGGGCGGAGGAGGGGACGCTGCGCTCTCCCACTGCTCGGGTCCGGCTGTCGCTGCTCTGCGGCTGCTGCTGCTCGGTGGCTCGAGCGATGGGCCGGATCCCGGGGACTCGAGCGGCGCTCCTCGCCCGTGAGTGAAAAGGGGTGGTTTGGTTTTGGGGATATTGTCCGTGACGCCACCCACGGCTGTGGTGATTGTGTGGACACCACCGCTGCTCTGGACGGGGATCCCGGAAGCGGTGACAGGGAGCAGCTTTGTTATTATTTCTCCCCTCCGTGGGTAGGGGGTTGGTTGTCCCGGGGCCCGGTGATGGGGTAGGAGTGGATGGCAGGCGGGTTGCGGGGCCTGGTGAGGTGCAGGGTCGCAGGGGCAGCGTTGTGCCGCACGGCACGGAGGTACTCACTCAGCCTAATGATGATGACACAGTTCACGGTAAAACAATTGGCTGGATGGACGGGTCCCTCGGACGGCTGCGGTGTTGTTGTTCCCTGCAGGTTAGTGATGACTGTCTCTCCCTACACCTATGTTCTATGTTGATTCCGATGGGTTCCCACCGGTAACCCGCTCCCCGACCGAGCTGGGCTGATGATCCAGGAGAAGTCCACAGTCTGGAGTGTGGCCTGCACCATGGATCTGATGGTGGTGGAGAAGTGGAAATGGTGGCTGGTGAGTCCTGTAAACCTGAGTGCAATATTTCTGGATTAAGTTCCAAAGATACAAGGAAAAGTATTTTTAAGTTGGAAATGCAAATTAGTAGACTGAAAAGAGAAATTAATAATGAGAGTGATGCAAAGCTGAAGCTGATGAAATGTGAGTGCCTGGATGACTGTACACGTGAGCTGGCGATGCGGAAAGAAAGACTGGAGAAGAACCTGACCTCTGTGACCAGAGTGGAGACACGGACTAAGGAAAAACAAAGGGAATCCAGAGCCCAGAGTGTAAAGAGAGAGTGTGACGCCCTGGGCAAGCCAGGGGTCATAGGTCAGAACACCACCACACCCTACACCCCAGTTAGGAACATCTAGGCTAACCCAAAAATCCTTGTTGCCTTCCTCCAGGGGCTGATGTCCACACCAGGGGGTGGGCCAGGCGGTTGGCTCCGCCCACCGAGGAGTTCACAGCCCTGGAGGCGGGGAAAACCAGGCAGTTCAGTTAGGGAGGTGAAGGAGTAAACAGTGAAGTGAAGTGAAGTGGTAAAGGAGTAGAGAAAGTGACAGCTTGTAAAGCCTGAAGCTGGTCCGGGTGTGTGCCCCGGACAGTGACAGCAAGGTCAGCAGACGGCGGTGATAGTCTGCAGGGGGACTGCTCGGAGGTTGCTGGAAGGACCGCGGACGGGTGGTGAGCCGGCGGTCTGGAGCAGTATACAAAGAACAGTCAGCACCAGGGCAGGGGCCTTTCGGATCCCGGCAAGGCTAGGAGTCGCCATAATTTGCCAAATCCGTCAGTGGAGGGGACGACTGTCTCCCAACAACCAAGTCCCGATTGAAGGCAACAGTCCAACCGTAACGGAGAGACACCGCCACCGCCAGGGCACCAGTTTCTCAGGGCCAGCGCCTGCGGGCAAAGTAGGGCTCCTCCGGCCCATATCCAAGCCGGGGAGCGGGTTACCGGTGGGAACCCATCGCAACCATCATCATCTTAGGTGCAAGAAAAGGGACCGTTACCGTCAACTACTGGGGAAAAGCAAGTGCAGCCGTCCGTGGGAACCGTCTTTCCAGCCATGTGTTTTACCGAGAACTGTGTCATTGTCTCAGGCTGAGTGAGTACCACAGTGCCGCAAGGCACAGCGCTGCCCCCGCGTCCCTGCGCCCACCAAGCCCTGCATCTCCCACCTCATCACTGGGCCCCGGGATCACCAATCCCTACCCACAGAGGGGCAACACAACAACTTGCTGCTCCATACCATCATTCCCGGGATCCCCATACAGAGCAGCGGTGGTGTCAACAAATCACCACAACCGTGGGTGGCGTCACGGACAATAAACTATATCCCAAAACCCAATCCCCTTTCACTCACGGGCGAGGAGCGCCGCTAGAGTCCCCGGGATCCGGCTCATCGCTCGAGCCACCGAGCAGCAGCAGGCCGCAGCAGCCGCGGCAGCCGGACCCGAGCAGTAGGGAGAGCGCGGCGTCCCCTCCTCCGCCCGCGACAACATGGCGTCACGAACAGGATCTTACCGCTCTGCCGTTGGGTAGAGGTGCGCCTTGTGACCGCCGGAGATATCCGGCTGAAAAATTTCAGAAGTCGCCATCTTTGGCACGAAAAGTTCCCGCTCGAGGGTCTTCTCGAGTAGCAGAGGCGCGAAGGCCAAAACCCCGCCCCAATAGAGGAGGGGCCGGAAAGAAGCTAAGGGGGACGCGATGGCGGCTGAACGCATGTGAGGTGGCTATAAACGCAGGGACGCCAGGACCCTGTGGCCATCTTGGTGCTAGTTCCTGGAAAGCTCGACTGCCGAGATGTCCGCTCCAATCAATAACAGCGAGACCCCCGCGCCCGGCACGGCGACATGGTTGAGGGACCGGACCGTCCCGCTGAGTAATCATCTGCAGGCCCATATGCAACTCCTCCTGGAGGAGTGGGAGACCGACATGGCGGACGTGGTGGCTGCTATGTGGAGACGCCAGGTAGAAGAGGATTTGGAGGAGCGGGTAAGCGACCCACGCCCCTGTATTCCTGAGGGATCGGCCATTGGAGCTGAGGGGCCCGGCCGGCTACCGCTCACCCTGCCTCTCTCCCCGCTACCCGTGATAGCTGCTGCCGCCCCGCCATTAGGCTCGCTACCTGCCCACCCGGTAGCGATACCCTGCCAAGCCGCCTTGGCGGGCGAGCCGGCTGCAGACGTCCAGGACATCCCTGAAGTGCACCAGGGGGAACCGCTAGGACCGCGGCCCCTTAACAGCATGGTGCCAGAAGTCCCGGCAGTGACTGTGCCAGACCCCGAGCCCGGGACCATGGCCTGGATGAAGGCCCGGGTGATTCAGTTCCACCAGCGTCAGCAGGAACAAATCCTCCAGATGATGGAGCAGTGGACCAGCGAGGTGGAGAAGCTGATTACAACTGCCCCGATGTACGGAGGGGAAATGGATGTAGCAGAGTCGACTGGTGACCCACGTCCCTATGTCCTACCAGGACCGGCCGCTGCGGCTGAGGGGCCCGGCCTAGTCTCGGCCTATGCATCGCCCTTGCCGTTACTTATGGGGCGCCTCAGTGTAAGCTCGGCTAATCTGCTGCTCCGTGCTACTGCAGAAGGGTCTGAAATGCTGGATGCTGGAGACCAGGAGGCTGCGGCAGCTGGCGGCAACCCGCCTGACGCAGGAACAAGAGATGACGACTCCTGCCCCAGCCCCGGGTCCGCTGTTGAGCTTGAGGAGGCAATTGAGCGTTCCCGCTATGTAGGAGCCCTAGTGGTCTTCCATACCCCGCGTACCGGTGGAAATGGGTACCGGGTGCCCCTGTCACAGCAGGCATGTCAGTGCATGTTGGATATGCTGGTGGAGGGGGATGGAGCTGCTCTAGCTGAATATCCGGAGTGAGGGCAGCGGGGCACCATTGTCCAGTCCCCGTTGGGACCACCACTGACTTTATGTTGAAAGTTTTGCAAAAATGAAAGTAATGATAACCGTGAAAGTCACCTGATTCTACCGTAATTGAGAAAACCGGCCGTTGCCGGCACCATTGTCCCCGTGGGGACCGTTTGAAAAGTTGTATAGGGAACTCTCTATGAACAGGCCCGAGAACTTGCAGGGCAACCACAAACGTTAGTGGGATGTAAATAAAAATCTTTTGTTGCCGCTACCGTTACCGCCTCCGGAGAGGCAGGTTGGAGGGAGGGCCCGCAGTACAGCCGGCTGGGGCCCAGCCACCACAGGAACCGGTGGCTACCCTCTGGAGGGGAAGGACAGATCCCGCTCGGGTAACTTGTGCTGGACTGGGGTCAAGGGGTGCTGCCTGGGCTTTAGGGGCAGCATCAGGGCCAGGTTGCTTGGGTGGGAAAGAGCGGAGCCGCAACCGTTAAAATGTTTGTTACCGTAACGTTTAAGAACAGAACCTCCCGATGTGGGATGAAGTTATAAGATGTAAATATGTTACCGTTTACCTTTTTATATATTTTTCAGAAAATAAAACCGGTGTTGGACGGGCAGCCCGCGGACGGTCTGCATTTTGCTAAGGGGGAATGTGACGCCCTGGGCAAGCCAGGGGTCACAGGTCATCACACCACCACACCCTACACCCCAGTTAGGAACATCTAAGCTAACCCAAAAATCCTTGTTGCCTTCCTCCAGGGGCTGATGTCCACACCAGGGGGTGGGCCAGCCGGTTGGCTCCGCCCACCGAGGAGTTCACAGCCCTGGAGGCGGGGAAAACCAGGCAGTTCAGTTAGGGAGGTGAAGGAGTAAACAGTGAAGTGAAGTGAAGTGAAGTGGTAAAGGAGTAGAGAAAGTGACAGCTTGTAAAGCCTGAAGTTGGTCCGGGTGTGTGCCCCGGACAGTGACAGCAAGGTCATCAGACGGCGGTGATAGTCTGCAGGGGGACTGCTCGGAGGTTGCTGGAAGGACCGCGGACGGGTGGTGACCCGGCGGTCTGGAGCAGTATACAAAGAACAGTCAGCACCAGGGCAGGGGCCTTTCGGATCCCGGCAAGGCTAGGAGTCGCCATAATTTGCCAAATCCGTCAGTGAAGGGGACGACTGTCTCCCAACAACCAAGTCCCGATTGAAGGCAACAGTCCAACCGTAACGGAGAGACACCGCCACCGCCAGGGCACCAGTTTCTCAGGGCCAGCGCCTGCGGGCAAAGTAGGGCTCCTCCGGCCCATATCCAAGCCGGGGAGCGGGTTACCGGTGGGAACCCATCGCAACCATCATCATCTTAGGTGCAAGAAAAGGGACCGTCACCGTCAACTACTGGGGAAAAGCAAGTGCAGCCGTCCGTGGGAACCGTCTTTCCAGCCGTGTGTTTTACCGAGAACTGTGTCATCGTCTCAGGCTGAGTGAGTACCACAGTGCCGCAAGGCACAGCGCTGCCCCCGCGTCCCTGCGCCCACCAAGCCCTGCATCTCCCACCTCATCACTGGGCCCCGGGATCACCAACCCCTACCCACAGAGGGGCAACACAACAACTTGCTGCTCCATACCATCATTCCCGGGATCCCCATACAGAGCAGCGGTGGTGTCAACAAATCACCACAACCGTGTGTGGCGTCACGGACAATAAACTATATCCCAAACCCAATCCCCTTTCACTTAGGGGGCGAGGAGCGCCGCTAGAGTCCCCGGGATCCGGCTCATCGCTCGAGCCACCGAGCAGCAGCAGGCCGCAGCAGCCGCGGCAGCCGGACCCGAGCAGTAGGGAGAGCGCGGCGTCCCCTCCTCCGCCCACGACAAGAGCGCTTCCTTAAATCAAAGGACAAAGACTATGAGACTGTGTATGACATTGTGAGTCAGGGGAATCCGGTGAGGAGCGCGGCATTAATATCAGGGGCACAATGTGAGCGGTCTGAGACATCAGAAAATGCTGCAGAGCAATGTGTGTCAGCAAATGATGGGTTAACTGCAGAGCAATGTGTCAGCACAAGAGGGGTTAATTGCAGAGCACTCCGTGTGCAACAATGAAATGAACATTATTCCTGCTACTGAGAATGGAAGTACACCCTGTACAGAGACAGTAGGTGAGACCCCGCTCGGCATAGTGAGTGAGACCCCGCTCAGCATAGTGAGTGAGACCCCGCTCAGCATGGTGAGTGAGACCCCGCTCGGCATAGTGAGTGAGACACCGCTCAGCATGGTGAGTGAGACTCCGCTCAGCATGGTGAATGAGACTCCGCTCAGCATGGTGAGTGAGACACCGCTCAGCATGGTGAATGAGACTCCGCTCAGCATGGTGAATGAGACTCCGCTCAGCATGGTGAGTGAGACTCCGCTCGGCATAATAAGTGAGGCCCCGCTCAGCACAGTAAGTGAGACCCCGCTCAGCATAGTGAGTGAGACACCGCTCAGCATAGTGAGTGAGACCCCGCTCAGCACAGTAAGTGAGACCCCACTCGGCACGGTGGGTGGGACCCCGCTCGGCACAGTGAGTGAGACCCCGCTCGGCATAGTAAGTGAGACCCCGCTCGGCACCGTGGGTGGGACCCCGCTCGGCACGGTGGGTGAGACCCCGCTCGGCACGGTGGGTGAGACCCCGCTCGGCATAGTGAGTGAGACCCCGCTCAGCATTTTGAGTGAGACCCTGCTCAGCATGGTGAGTGAGACCCCGCTCAGCATGGTGAGTGAGACCCCGCTCAGCATGGTGAGTGAGACCCCGCTCGGCATAGTGAGTGAGACACCGCTCAGCATGGTGAGTGAGACTCCGCTCAGCATGGTGAATGAGACTCCGCTCAGCATGGTGAATGAGACTCCGCTCAGCATGGTGAGTGAGACTCCGCTCGGCATAGTAAGTGAGGCCCCGCTCAGCACAGTAAGTGAGACCCCACTCAGCATAGTGAGTGAGACACCGCTCAGCATAGTGAGTGAGACCCCGCTCAGCACAGTAAGTGAGACCCCACTCGGCACGGTGGGTGGGACCCCGCTCGGCACAGTGAGTGAGACCCCGCTCGGCATAGTAAGTGAGACCCCGCTCGGCACCGTGGGTGGGACCCCGCTCGGCACGGTGGGTGAGACCCCGCTCAGCACGGTGGGTGAGACCCCGCTCGGCACGGTGGGTGAGACCCTAGGCAATATGATTGAGACCGCACTCAGTGGTGCTAGTAATGAAGACCTTCTGGCAGCAGAAAGTATAATGGACTCTCTGCCGTCTGTGGCAATAAGTGGGGACAATATTGTGGTATTAATGGATTCTGGGTCATCGGTGTTAGACAATGGAGATCATATTGTGCAGCAGTCGGGGCTGGGGGACTCTCTGGCATGTAATGTGCAGCAGTCCGGGCTGGGGGACTCTCTGGCATGTAATGTGCAGCAGTCGGAGCTGGGGGACTCTCTGTCATGTAATGTGCAGCAGCAATCAGTAGTGGAGTCGGCCATGTTTGCAGCACAATCAGGTGCCAGTAATCATAAGGCCGGGGAGAGCGGCAGCACTGAGCCGCCTGCAGCCGAGAATCCCAGCACCGATCCGCCTGTGAATGGGGAAAAAGCCGGCTCTAACCCATCTGACGACCAGCATCAGCCCAGGAGACTGTTCTCCAATGTCACAAGACTAGTGAACCCTCCACCTCAAAGAATAAATGCTGTGAGGATCAAGTACACCGGGCCAGAGGAGAAGATCCCTTCCAGAATCTATATTGGTAAAGTCCTTCTGAAAGGTTTCATGAAGTTTCAGGCGTCTGAAATCCATGCTCTGATACACGTTCCCCCCAGCAGAGTCTTTGATGTCAGTTTTAAGCTGCAGTATGATCTGGATGTGACTCGCCCACCCCAGGGCTATGGGACACCCGGTGCCGGGCCGGACTAGTCCGGAGGTAGTCAGTGGTGGCTGGGCCCGGCTCCATGGCCCTGGTGGGTGTCAGTAGAATATGTGGCTGGAATTAAAGTTTGTGTTCGTGACGCCACCTGTGGTCTGCGGCTATTAAGCCGCCGCTGCTGTGTGAGGCCTCCGGGGTGATGTTATGGCAGCAATGGTGGTACTGCTCCCCACAGGTGGAGCAGTGCCCCGGGGCACAGTTGGTGCTTGTGAGTGTCTATGCAGGTGAAATAACAGAGGCAACTCCAAGGGTGCAGTTTCAAGTTCTTTACTCACAATTCTTGTCAAGGCCGGCAGGAACCCTTGGACTGCTGGGACCACTGTCAGGGACCTCCGCCGTTTCTGGGTGATTCTTGGAGCGAAACCCGGTACCCTTCTCTTAAGTGTCTCTGTCTTCAGCTGTCTCCTTAAACCTTGCCTTTGTAGGATAAACCTGGCTCGGCCTCCACAACAGCCTCCAGGCTGGGGGGGTCACCTGTCGGCTGATTACCCCTTTTCTAGAAGTTCTGCTGTGGGCTGTGGCCCGGGGAGTTTACAACATTCCCTGGGCCTCGGTTTTTACTGTTTGGAGATGATTTTGCACTCCTCCGGTTTCTAGGGACCGTCCCCTGTTGCAGCTTGATCCCTCCACCGATGTTCCTGTGGAACAGGCCACCGCAGCTCTACAGCTACCCGTGGCCCTGGGACCCCTTCTGTTCTCTGCTTGGTGTCACCTGGACCCTCTGAGTCTCAGGATCTTCACCAGGAAGCGTCTCTTTCTTTCCTTAGCTCCAGACTGACTTGGAGCTCTTTTTCCTGTCACTTCTCCTCCTTGCCTGCCTCCGGCAGGCCTCCTCCTCCTTCCCCACTCTCTCTCTATCTTCAACTGACTAAACTCGACCTTCCTTTCTTTGACTGCTCTCAGATGGCTCCTCCCACCTCCCCAGTTGCTCTGTTCTACCCTATAGGAGCAGGGATGGGTCTTACGGCCCCTCCCAGCATGAAGCATGGGAGGGTAACTGCCACTATCCCTGGTCCCAGTGTGTTCCTAGCAATGGGTGTAGTGTAGATTTACCAGGGGACCGGTGTTCACTCCTTTCCTCACCCAGAATGGGGCATCACACCGCTGGATGGGGTGCAATGTCCTGTGGCGACGGAAGCCTCAGGGGCACCACAGATGCATTCTGGAGCATCTATAATGACACCAGAGATGATAAGATCTGGGATGATCTCTACTGTGTCCAGTTGTCTAAGCCGCAGGAGGTGACGGCCACTGTCCTGTTCCGGTCTGAGGTGGTGGCACTGGCGGATCTACAGCACTGGCTGAGTCGGCAGTGTATGGTGAAAAGTCATCCTGAGAAGATCTATGATGAGGAACAGTTGTGGAATGGAGGCTACACGGTGAAGATTCAGCTCCTACAACAGAATGGTGTGACCTGTCATCTGCTGCACTCCTTCTATTTGGGCTCCGAGAGGGGGATATGCTACTACCCTGGTCAGCCACGTCGGTGCCATAAATGTGGAGGCCGTCGCTTTGCCATGAACTGTTCTCGTGTGAAGTGCTCCTTATGTGGACAGTTGGGGCATGTAAAGAGCGAGTGTACAGGACCTGTCATCTGTAACCTGTGCTCAGAATCAGGGCACACATTCAGGGAATGTCCTTTTGCTGAACATAATCAATATAATGATCAGATCTTCCCAGTACCTATGGAGGAAGTTCAGGAAAATGTTGCCAGAGGTCTTGATGTTGTCCCTGAAGTCGGCAATGATCGTGATAGCAGTCTTAATATCACTGAATCAGCTCCAGAGTCTGTGGTACCACCAAAGAAAGCTGTTCTGCAAAGACCACCAGCCACTGAAAAAAAGTCTACGGTACCACCAGTCATTGAAGACACCCCTAAGGTGCTATCAACTCCTAACCTACCATCAATTAATCAAGAAGGGGCTAAATGGCCATCAGTCACTAAAGGAAGAACAAAAATCCTACCAGTCAAACCTAAGCTTTCAGTCATTAAAGGAAAATCTAAAGTGTTTAAAAAGCCTTATGTCAAACCGCCCAGTCCCCGGGCTAGTACTTCTGCAGAATCGGTTGGACTGGCCACTTCGTCCAGTGTCGATGACGAAGGTTTCGTTACCGTAAAAAGGAAAAATATTGCTGCGAATCCTTCCAGAAAAATAAAAACTGTACAGAAGACTTCTGAGCCTCCGGATTTATCAGTCAGTCCTGGACGTTATAGTGTACTGGGAGAAGGACAGGAAGAAGAGACACAAATGTAGCAAAGTCCTTCATATGTTCCTGAAAGTGACTCTCGTGATGTGGATCCTGTTTCCCCAGTGTCCACAAAGAGGTGGGGAACTACAGGTGACAGCAGTGGAAGGAGGAAGAAGACCAAGAAGTCTAAGTGATCTAGATGCGGCTGAGGATAAGCTCTATTAATGTGAACAGTGTAAGGACCAGGACTCGGCGGCAGGCTATATACCAGCGTCTGTCTGATGAGAGATCCGATGTCTTCTTTTTACAGGAGACATATTTGAAGAGTAATGCCCATGTGTATGCAGCTAAGAGAGACTGGAGACTCGGGCCGTCGTTCTGGTCCTTCGGTCTGGAGAGGAATGATGGTGTGGGGATCCTCTTCAATACCATGGATGTTCATGTGAATAGAGTCTTGGAGATCTGTCCGGGCCGATGTCTGATGCTGGACTTTACGCTGGACTCCGTCCATTATAGAGCCATAAATATTTATGCTCCGCAGACCAGAAAGGAGCGGAGGGAGTTATTTGATCATCTGAAGCCATATTGTTTTACTTCCAAAGTATTTCTATTGTGTGGAGACTTTAATAATGTGTCATGTAATGTGGACCGAACCAGTAGTCACAAGAGACTGAGATATGATGAGACCTTTCTTAATAATATAGTCCAGCAGGCCCATCTAGTAGACCCTTTTAGAACCCATCATACCAGTAAGATGTTCACTTACCATAAAGCCGGTAATGCCAGTAGAATAGACCGGGTGTATGTAAAGAGAGAGGTGAGATGTGCGCAGTACAGGATCAGCCCTCTGGAGTACTCCGACCATTGTATGGTGAGCATGACACTGGATTCTGGCGGCACTGGGGTTTGTGGTAAGGGGTACTGGAAGATGAATAGCTCCGTAATTCAGGAGCCAGGGTTTGGAGATGCCTTCACCACCTATTATAATGAGCGGAGGACCACGCAGTGTATGTGTGAGGACACAGCTGAGTGGTGGGAAATCATGAAAAGTGACATCAAGCAGTTTATTATACGTGCAGACAAAAGACGAAGTAATATGGAGTATATGAGATACTCGGTCTTGAGACTACAATTGAGCAGGCTATATAGCAGGATGAATGGTGGAGAGGAGGTGGACAGCCGGAACGTTAGCCAGATAAAGCGGAGGATGAGAGAGTTACAGTACGATCGCCTCAAGTCTCTCAAGGCAGAGGGACAGTTTGATAGTTGGGGTGTCCATACTCCTGACCCCTTTATAGCTTGTAAGGACAGAGTCAGTAAGAAGCTAATGACCGGCTTGTTGGATGAGAATGGGGTGGAGCAGTCAGATCAGGAGAAAGTCCATAACATCATTGGGGACTATTATAGAGATCTGTATAAAGGGGTCCAGATCAGAGAGGATGACATTAAAGACTATCTGACGGGGACGTCTCGGACGACGTTAGACCCTGTACAGGCGGAGAGTATGGCCAGGCCCATAACTGAGGAGGAGGTAAAAAGGAGCATTGACTCCTTAAAGCCCAACAAGAGCCGGGCTGGACGGCCTGACCAGTGAGTTCTATAGAGGGTTTAGGGACTTGTTGGCTCCGGACCTGGTGCAGGTCTATAATGAGTGTCTCTCTGCTGGGAAGCTCACCCAGTCCCAGTATAAATCTGTTCTGGTCCTTCTGGCAAAGAAGGGAAATCTAAAAGATATAAAGAACTGGCGTCCCCTGTCTTTACTAAATACGGATTATAAAATCCTTGCTAAAATCTTGTGTTTTCGGCTGAGTGAGGTGGCGGGTGAGCTCATCATCGCCAACCAGACGTGTGGTGTGAAGGGTCGGACTATAGAGGACTCATTACTGCTGGTGAGAGAAGCCGTGACGTATATTAAGCAGCACAATATGGGAGCGTATATTGTGGGGTTAGACCAGAGTAAAGCCTTTGATAGAGTCCATCATGGCTACTTGTATGAGGTGTTGTCGCATTATGGTCTTCCCATGCAGTTTGTGCAGTGGTTGCAGGTTCTGTATAAGGAGGCCATTAGTCTGCCGCTGATTAATGGCCATTTGGCCGAGCCTTTCAGGATCATGTCGGGGGTGAGGCAGGGTTGTCCTCTCAGCCCTTTGTTGTATGTCTTCAGTCTAGATCCTTTCCTTAGAAAGTTGCAGGACCATAGAGATTTTACAGGGTTGCGGTGTCACCTGCAGAGTAAAGTGGAGGATGTGAAGTTCTGCGCTTATGCGGATGATGTGTCGGTCGTGGTGACTTCTAGAAAAGACTGTGCGGCTCTACAGCAGGAGATTGCAGCTTTCTCCCATGTGTCTAATTCCTCTGTGAACATGGAGAAGAGCGAGGCTCTATGGTTGGGGGATGACCAGAATGTCTTCTCTGTGCCCTTTAGGACAGTTCAGGGTCAGATAAAGATTTTGGGAGTTGTGTTTGGTGCTGTAGACGATGGGAAGGTGAACTGGGAAGAGAGGTTGTCGGTGTGCGAGCAGAAGGTGCGGAGCTGGAAGCACTGGAGGATGACGTATCAGGAGAAGATCCGTCTGCTGAAGACGTTCCTGCTCCCGCTCTTCCTCTATATCAGTGTGGTGTTCCCGGTGCCCGATACGTTACTCCCTAGGCTCACCAATGTTTTCTTCCACTTTTTATGGGGTAACCGAGTGAATGTGGTCAGGAGAAATATTGTCTATCTCCCCTATGAGGAGGGCGGCCTCTCCATGCCATGCCCCGAGCTCTTCTTTAATCTCTTGTTTTTGATGAAAAACTTCTCATTTTGTAAAAAGTCAGAGAAGACGCCGTGGTCTTGGTTGTTTAAGAGACAGATTCAGCAGTTTGTGTCGGTGTGGTCGGTAGGAGACCCCATCAAGAGGATCTCCGGGCGCATAAAGAATAACGTGTCTTGGTATGGTGTCCATGTAATAAGTAAGATCATTAGATGGAAGATCCTGTATGAGGATGTTAAGCAGCTCAGTAGGAAGGAACTGTACAAAAATCTTCTGTCCTCTCACTTCAGAGCCCAAATACAACTGAAGGGTGCTCTACATCTAGATGTAAAACAGGCGGCAAAAACCCTGCGAGACCCCAGAGTTCCCCCTCATATGAGAGATGTAGCTTGGTTGGGGATGCATGGTAAAATGTACGTCAGAGATAACCTGAAGTGTAGGAATGTATCAGACAGATCCTGTCCTAGAGACGGGTGCCCCAATATACAGGAGACCATGGAGCATCTGCTGCTGGAGTGTCCCTTCAGTATTCAAGCGTGGGAGTCTGTGTCTAGGTCACTAAAGTTACCGCACCTGGTGGGACAGTCGTACCCTCAGCTGCTGTACGGAGACTTCCAGCCGGGGCTCAGGGCTTACAGCAGAAGCTCCCTGTATATCATAAATGTGGTGACCATCTACCATCTGTGGTGTGCGTGGTGCTGCCTGCTCATCAATAAGGAGATCCTGTCCTGTGAGAACGTCAGGTGTAAGATCCTAGAAAGTCTCAACACCGTGTATAAGAAAGATATACGGAGTAACATAGGGAACCTGAGCTGGAGGAACATCCATGTGTCAGGATTCATTACGGAGACCTAATGTTTTGTGAAGGTGAAGTCACTTCAATATTTCTTGTATTTTATGATCTAAATGTAAATATTTTGTAAATTTTGGTTGGCAATTTTAAATAAAAAGATCATTATAGTAATTATATTCTTGTACATAGGGGCAGTATTATAGTAATTATATTCTTGTACATAGGGTAGTATTATAGTAGTTATATTCTTGTACATGGGGGGCAGTATTATAGTAGTTATATTCTTGTACATGGGGGGCAGTATTATAGTAGTTATATTCTTGTACATAGGGGCAGTATTATAGTAGTTATATTCTTGTACATAGGAGCAGTATTATAGTAGTTATATTCTTGTACATAGGGGCAGTATTATAGTAGTTATATTCTTGTACATAGGGGCAGTATTATAGTGGATATATTCTTGCACATAGGAGCAGTATTATAGTAGTTATATTCTTGTACATGGGGGCAGTATTATAGTAGTTATATTCTTGTACATAGGGGCAGTATTATAGTAGTTATATTCTTGTACATAGGGGCAGTATTATAGTAGTTATATTCTTGTACATAGGGGGCAGTATTATAGTAGTTATATTCTTGTACATAGGGGGCAGTATTATAGTAGATATATTCTTGTACATAGGGGCAGTATTATAGTAGTTATATTCTTGTACATAGGGGCAGTATTATAGTAGTTATATTCTTGTACATAGGGGGCAGTATTATAGTAGTTATATTCTTGTATATAGAGGAGCAGTATTATAGTAGTTATATTCCTGTACATGGGGGGCACTATTATAGTAGTTATATTTTTGTACATAGGGGCAGTATTATAGTATATATATTCTTGTACATAGGGGCAGTATTATAGTAGTTATATTCTTGTACATAGGGGCAGTATTATAGTAGTTATATTCTTGTATATAGAGGCAGTATTATAGTAGTTATATTCTTGTATATAGAGGCAGTATTATAGTAGTTCTATTCTTGTACATAGGGGCAGTATTATAGTAGATATATTCTTGTACATAGGGGCAGTATTATAGTAATTATATTCTTGTACATAGGGGCAGTATTATAGTAATTATATTCTTGTACATAGGGGCAGTATTATAGTTGTTATATTCTTGTACATAGGGGCAGTATTATAGTAGATATATTCTTGTACATAGGGGCAGTATTATAGTAATTATATTCTTGTACATAGAGGGCAGTATTATAGTAGTTATATTCCTGTACATGGGGGGCACTATTATAGTAGTTATATTCTTGTACATAGGGGGCAGTATTATAGTAGATATATTCTTGTACATAGGGGCAGTATTATAGTAGTTATATTCTTGTACATAGGGGCAGTATTATAGTAGTTATATTCTTGTACATAGGAGCAGTATTATAGTAGTTATATTCTTGTATGTAGAGGAGCAGTATTATAGTAGTTATATTCTTGTACATGGGGGGCACTATTATAGTAGTTATATTCTTGTACATAGGGTGCAGTATTATAGTAGTTATATTCTTGTACATAGGGGCAGTATTATAGTATATATGTTCTTGTACATAGGGGCAGTATTATAGTAGTTATATTCTTGTATATAGAGGAGCAGTATTATAGTAGTTATATTCCTGTACATGTGGGGCACTATTATAGTAGTTATATTCTTGTACATGGGGGGCACTATTATAGTAGTTATATTCTTGTACATAGGGGGCAGTATTATAGTAGTTATATTCTTGTACATAGGAGCAGTATTATAGTAGTTATATTCTTGTACATAGGGGCAGTATTATAGTAGTTATATTCTTGTACATAGGGGCAGTATTATAGTAGTTATATTCTTGTATATAGAGGCAGTATTATAGTAGTTATATTCTTGTATATAGAGGCAGTATTATAGTAGTTATATTCTTGTACATAGGGGCAGTATTATAGTAGTTATATTCTTGTACATAGGGGCAGTATTATAGTAGTTATATTCTTGTACATAGGGGCAGTATTATAGTAGTTATATTCTTGTACATATGAGCAGTATTATAGTAGTTATATTCTTGTACATAGGAGTAGTATTATAGTAGTTATATTCTTGTACATAGGGGGCAGTATTATAGTAGTTATATTCTTGTACATAGAGGCAGTATTATAGTAGTTATATTCTTGTACATAGGGGCAGTATTATAGTAGTTATATTCTTGTACATATGAGCAGTATTATAGTAGTTATATTCTTGTACATAGGGGGCAGTATTATAGTAGTTATATTCTTGTACATAGGGAGCAGTATTATAGTAGTTATATTCTTGTACATAGGAGCAGTATTATAGTAGTTATATTCTTGTACATAGGGAGCAGTATTATAGTAGTTATATTCTTGTACATAGGGGCAGTATTATAGTAGTTATATTCTTGTACATAGGGAGCAGTATTATAGTAGTTATATTCTTGTACATAGGAGCAGTATTATAGTAGTTATATTCTTGTACATAGGGAGCAGTATTATAGTAGTTATATTCTTGTACATATGGGCAGTATTATAGTAGTTATATTCTTGTACATAGGGGGCAGTATTATAGTAGTTATATTCTTGTACATGGGGGGCAGTATTATAGTAGTTATATTCTTGTACATAGGGGCAGTATTATAGTAGTTATATTCTTGTACATAGGAGCAGTATTATAGTAGTTATATTCTTGTACATAGGGGCAGTATTATAGTAGTTATATTCTTGTACATAGGGGCAGTATTATAGTAGATATATTCTTGCACATAGGAGCAGTATTATAGTAGTTATATTCTTGTACATGGGGGCAGTATTATAGTAGTTATATTCTTGTACATAGGGGCAGTATTATAGTAGTTATATTCTTGTACATAGGGGCAGTATTATAGTAGTTATATTCTTGTACATAGGGGGCAGTATTATAGTAGTTATATTCTTGTACATAGGGGGCAGTATTATAGTAGATATATTCTTGTACATAGGGGCAGTATTATAGTAGTTATATTCTTGTACATAGGGGGCAGTATTATAGTAGTTATATTCTTGTACATAGGGGGCAGTATTATAGTAGATATATTCTTGTACATAGGGGCAGTATTATAGTAGATATATTCTTGTACATAGGGGCAGTATTATAGTAGTTATATTCTTGTACATAGGGGCAGTATTATAGTAGTTATATTCTTGTACATAGGGGGCAGTATTATAGTAGTTATATTCTTGTACATAGGGGCAGTATTATAGTAGTTATATTCTTGTACATAGGGGGCAGTATTATAGTAGTTATATTCTTGTATATAGAGGAGCAGTATTATAGTAGTTATATTCCTGTACATGGGGGGCACTATTATAGTAGTTATATTCTTGTACATAGGGGCAGTATTATAGTAGTTATATTCTTGTACATAGGGGCAGTATTATAGTAGTTATATTCTTGTACATATGAGCAGTATTATAGTAGTTATATTCTTGTACATAGGAGTAGTATTATAGTAGTTATATTCTTGTACATAGGGGGCAGTATTATAGTAGTTATATTCTTGTACATAGAGGCAGTATTATAGTAGTTATATTCTTGTACATAGGGGCAGTATTATAGTAGTTATATTCTTGTACATATGAGCAGTATTATAGTAGTTATATTCTTGTACATAGGGAGCAGTATTATAGTAGTTATATTCTTGTACATAGGAGCAGTATTATAGTAGTTATATTCTTGTACATAGGGAGCAGTATTATAGTAGTTATATTCTTGTACATAGGAGCAGTATTATAGTAGTTATATTCTTGTACATAGGGGCAGTATTATAGTAGTTATATTCTTGTACATAGGAGCAGTATTACAGTAGTTATATTCTTGTACATAGGGGCAGTATTATAGTAGTTATATTCTTGTACATAGGAGCAGTATTACAGTAGTTATATTCTTGTACATAGGGGCAGTATTATAGTAGTTATATTCTTGTACATAGGGGCAGTATTATAGTAGTTATATTCTTGTACATAGGGGCAGTATTATAGTAGTTATATTCTTGTACATATGAGCAGTATTATAGTAGTTATATTCTTGTACATAGGGGGCAGTATTATAGTAGTTATATTCTTGTACATAGGGAGCAGTATTATAGTAGTTATATTCTTGTACATAGGAGCAGTATTATAGTAGTTATATTCTTGTACATAGGGAGCAGTATTATAGTAGTTATATTCTTGTACATAGGAGCAGTATTATAGTAGTTATATTCTTGTACATAGGGGGCAGTATTATAGTAGTTATATTCTTGTACATAGGGGCAGTATTATAGTAGTTATATTCTTGTACATAGGAGCAGTATTATAATAGTCATATTTTGCACAGTGGTGTATACGTATAATGCTGTATATTCTGGGTGGGGAATCATTGATACTTCTTACTCTTCCTGTTCTTCGCAGTTTCATGAATTTATCTTTCACCATCAATATTCTGCTGTAATTTAACGTACAAGAAATCATAATTTAATTTTGATAATAACTGAACATGGCTTTTACCTCTGATAGTTGTTGGCCGGGAACTATTATTGTAAACCCCCTTATTAGCATTGAGTTGCACTAATAATTATAGCTGGAGCCTTTCTACTTTTTTGCCTTAATAAGATGTTTCCCAATTCTGACTTTGAAAAGTAAAAAAAAAAATGATAATAATCGAATATTTTCTCCTTTTGCACTGTGATGGTTTTGCTTCATTTTGAGCCTCTGAATATATATCACTCACAGCTGGAGATTTTTAGGGGTATTTTTTGGGTGTTCTCCTGGCTTCCTCCTCCGCATGTGGTGACAAGTAACTACTACGTCTGAACTGGAAGAGATAGTCACGATTTGACTACAGGACAGTGAGGGACAGGGGCCTACTATACTGTCCCTCATGCTAGGGGGACCCAAGGCTATGCCTGATGTTCGGATTACCCCTGAAGGTTGAGATGCCAGAGACCACTCCTCCTTGTTAAAGCATATCGCGAAACGCGCGTTGGGCCGCTTGTGGGGACTTCCTTATGGGTGAATTGTGCACTATGTGGTCGCATGGATTTCTTGTGTCTGATATATTGCATTGATTATTTGCATTGAAATATTGATTCAGTCACTTGTACTTATGTATTTACTCCTTGTGACCTCTTCTCAATTTATTGCTTGCTATGTTTGTTTTTATATATATCCCAATAAAAATTTGATATGTTTTATTCATTTTGGGTGATTTGATCTGGTTGTTCTGGACACATATGTTGTTCTTGAGTTACCTTTTTGAGCGTTATACCAGACAGTGTGTGTGTGTGGGGGTCATCTCTTTTTGAGTTTGTCCCTGACACCATTGATGTCATGATCCAGGCCGGCTTTTCCCTGCTGTGGTTATACCCAGCTCCGGCCTGGTCATGTCAGGGTTAACTTTCCTTGCCTCGTTCTGGATCCCAGGACACTATTTATTGCCTCTCTACCTATGGTTCAGTGCCAGTGATATTTCTGCCTTGCAGTGTGTATACTGGCTCTGGTGAGTGTTCCCGATCTGTTCTGCCTCCCTGATACTGTGTCCTGACTTTGACCCTCCCCATTCGTCTGCCTGTCCCGGTCCCTGACTTCCCTGTCTGTTGTTTGTGTTTGTTTCCCTCTGCATACCCAATCTCCCGGCTTCCTACTCGGTTCTGTTTTCTGATTTTGATATTGATCCTCCCTTTGCAGTGTTTTGACTTTTCTGGCAAGACCCTGACTGTTTGACTACTCTATCACCCCCTGGTGGTTCACCTGTGAACTGCCTGCTGAAGTTACTCTGCAGTACTTCAGCTGCCTTTCCATTACAGTGTTTTTGTCTCTCCTTCACTACTCTGCTGCCACCTAGTGGGGATTAAGCTGTACTATGTCTTACTTGCCTTTGTACTGCGTGACAATTGATTTATATATGTCTTATGAATCTTGTATTGATTATTCTCCTGACTAGATCTATTCTGTTACTGCCCCCCGGGGGAGGAAGGGGCAGGAGTTTGATGGAAGCACAGATTAAGACAGGGGAAAACCAAACCTTAGACACACTGCAAACACACAGAAATGAACAATAAGAAATTAAGGATAAAAGCAAGAGCAGGAAGGCAGCAATAAAAAGACAATGAGGGTTAACAACACCACAACTGCTCATAGCAATAATCCACAACAACCATCAGTAAGTCTGGATCACAACACCTCACCAGACCAGTGTAGGTAAGCTGTAGCTGGTATTAACACAATAGTTCAGCCAGCATATATAGGAGAGGAGCGAACGTGACAGCAAGTGATCAAAGAGATTAATAAGCAGCTCAGCAGAGATTATCTCTTGCTAGCCTGCTTAAGTCTGTGGGTCGACACCTCCGTCTCCCTGCGGTGATCACCAGCATCAGAGAAGTTAGCAGAGTCGATAATTTCCACAGAGCCTGATGCTTCCATGATATTTGGCAATGCCTGGAAAAATCTACTTGTGACAGACATGGGCTATGTTCACACATTGCATTTCTGCAACAGTTTTTTTCAAAAGGCCTGAAGGTAAGAAGGATTTTTGTTTTTTTATTTTTAACTAGCTGTAGTACCCGGGCGTTCCCCGGGATAATAACTGTCTCTCCCAGTCTCTGTTTGTCTCTCCCAGTCTCTGTTTGTCTCTCCCAGTCTCTGTTTGTCTCTCCCAATCTCTGTTTGTCTCTCCCAGTCTCTGTTTGTCTCTCCCAGTCTCTGTCTGTCTCTCCCAGTCTCTGTCTGTCTCTCCCAGTCTCTGTTTGTCTCTCCCAGTCTCTGTCTGTCTCTCCCAGTCTCTGTCTGTCTCTCCCAGTCTCTGTTTGTCTCTCCCAGTCTCTGTTTGTCTCTCCCAGTCTCTGTTTGTCTCTCCCAATCTCTGTTTGTCTCTCCCAGTCTCTGTTTGTCTCTCCCAGTCTCTGTCTGTCTCTCCCAGTCTCTGTCTGTCTCTCCCAGTCTCTGTCTGTCTCTCCCAGTCTCTGTCTGTCTCTCCCAATCTCTGTCTGTCTCTCCTAGTCTCTGTCTGTCTCTCCCAGTCTCTGTTTGTCTCTCCCAGTCTCTGTTTGTCTCTCCCAGTCTCTGTTTGTCTCTCCCAGTCTCTGTCTGTATCTCCCAATCTCTGTTTATCTCTCCCAGTCTCTGTTTGTCTCTCCCAATCTCTGTTTATCTCTCCCAGTCTCTGTCAGTCTCTCCCAATCTCTGTTTATCTCTCCCAGTCTCTGTCTGTCTCTCCCAGTCTCTGTCTGTCTCTCCCAATCTCTGTCTGTCTCTCCCAATCTCTGTCTGTCTCTCCTAGTCTCTGTTTGTCTCTTCCAGTCTCTGTTTGTCTCTCCCAGTCTCTGTTTGTCTCTCCCAGTCTCTGTCTGTCTCTCCCAGTCTCTGTCTGTCTCTCCCAGTCTCTGTCTGTCTCTCCCAGTCTCTGTTTGTCTCTCCCAGTCTCTGTCTGTCTCTCCCAGTCTGTCTGTCTCTCCCAGTCTGTTTGTCTCTCCCAGTCTCTGTCTGTCTCTCCCAGTCTCTGTTTGTCTCTCCCAGTCTCTGTCTGTCTCTCCCAGTCTCTGTCTGTCTCTCCCAGTCTCTGTCTGTCTCTCCCAGTCTCTGTCTGTCTCTCCCAGTCTCTGTTTGTCTCTCCCAGTCTCTGTCTGTCTCTCCCAGTCTGTCTGTCTCTCCCAGTCTGTTTGTCTCTCCCAGTCTCTGTCTGTCTCTCCCAGTCTCTGTTTGTCTCTCCCAGTCTCTGTCTGTCTCTCCCAGTCTCTGTCTGTCTCTCCCAGTCTCTGTTTGTCTCTTCCAGTCTCTGTTTGTCTCTCCCAGTCTCCGTTTGTCTCCCCGTCTGTCTGTCTGTCTCCCCGTCTGTCTGTCTCTGTCTCTCTCTCTCTATCTGTGTCTGTCTATATCTCTGTGTCTATCTCTATCTCTGTGTCTGTATCTCTCTATCGCTGTGTCTGTCTCTCTCTCTATCTCTATGTCTGTCTCTCTTTATCTCTGTGTCTGTCTCTTTCCCTGTCAGTCTTTCCCTGTCAGTCTCTCTCCCCATCTGTTTCTTTCTCTGTCTGTCTCTTTCCCTGTCTCTGTGCCTGTCTGCCTCTGTCTGTCTCTTTGTCTGTCTGTCTTTTTCTCTGTCTCTTTCCCTGTCTCTCTCTGTCTGTCTCTCGCCTTCTGTCTGCCTCTGTCTGTCTCTTTGACTGTCTGTCTCTCTCTCTGTCTGTCTCTCTCTATCCATCTTCCCACCGACATCTTATTACTTCACACATAAGCTTCTTATACTAACAGTTTATTTTGTTCCTATAGTAACCACTCACAGCTCATATTAATAACCTATAGCTCGCAGCTCCATTGGCTTTAATGGAGGCAGCTTTTTGGAGAGTAACTGTAAAGCGCGGGGTTACATTTTCCAGTCAAAACATAGTCTACGACACTCCCTGAGTCACATTGGGTGTCTATGCAAAATTTTGTGATTGTAAATGTGACGGTGCGGATTCGTTTAGCGGATACACACACAGACACACACACACACACATACAGTACATACACTCAGCTTTATATATTAGATTACAGCACCATGAGCTAATTTTTTTTCTCTGTTTATTAGTAGTGGAGCTTTCCTGTTTATGAGACCATTAGCTTTACCGGAATACAATGAGAATCCGCACTGGAGGGAGATAGGGTGATGAGTCCTACCACCAAGATTACTACCACGCCATAGAAATCCTAGCCCAAAAATACACACATTGATAAGTCATGTGTATGTATGTATGTGTGTATATATATATGTGTGTACATGTTGTGGGTGCGCGTATATTGTACACAAGTTGGAGCCTATTTTTGTCATATTTTGTGCTTGCATTAATGGTTAAATTCATCGGAAAGGGTCTTTTCCTTCCTATTTATCACATGTTCAGATCTTCTCGGCCCACAGATAAATAACAGCTGTCAGCTTTCTTCTTGCATGTAAACCACAAGACGTATCGCCTTATTCAGCGCTGCAGCAGTCAGCGAGCCGTCACCGTCCCTCGAGAATTACAAAACAGTCTCTTCCCAGCGATGGGTGCGGGAATGTGTGCGAGTCAGAGCTGCGAAACACAGACGTTCTGAGCAAAATACAACCCATAAGCTTGTAAAATAAATATTCACAAATTATTAATGCACATATACAGTATTTGGACAATACACAATTAAAAAAGAAACCAGTGCCATCTGTAATCAGAATAACACCCCTTACAGATGCAAATAATCTATATTCAGCCCAAAGAAACAATTATTTAAAATATTGTAAAATTCCACATGTTTCGCCATCAGCTTCCTCAGGGGTATTAGAATATGTGTCTCCATAAATAGGATGTAAACGCGGACGCATTTTACCAAATAAACCACATGTCTGTGATGGGGTGTGAAGGGATAACTAGGAGCAGTGTAGCCTAAACTGGCCCTCAGGCTAGGGAAACCCTAGCTGATCCTGATCCTAAAGATACGTCTGAAGGTGATGATGTTTGGGTCGCCTTCTTTGTCCTATCTACTGAAAAACCCTGGACTAGTTGCCTCCTTATCTCCACCCAGTAGAGGCCCAGTACAGGAGTGGTTAATTTCACACAAATAGACAGACGGGGGAGAAACCCAAACTCAAACTCACTAGCAATCACTCACAGAGGTATAGTCACTATGTGATCCGGAGGAAACTAAAGGAAGGGAGGAAATAATCAGACACCAAGAGTATTCCCACAACACACCAAACAGCACACAGAAGTTCACCAGCAACAGGATATCAAAGCATAAGTTATGGGATTGCATAAAGCTATGATCGGCATAGGTGACCAGGCTCCACTATCTTAAATAGGGCGGCAGAGACAGGTCTGATGTGATAGGTCTCCTGCAACAAGTGACTCAAGCAGTAATCCACAGGCTAGCGGAAATTTACTCCTGCAAGCCCAATTACTAATGAGAGCACAACTGGTCGACGCCCGAGCCTGTCTATGCAACTCAGAAGCAGCATCGTGTGGAGTCTCCAACACTGCTATGTGAACAGCATTCAATGTAGTCCTGACACTTAAGCGAGTTTTGAGCGAGATACCGTGTGACAAATCCATACAATGAGAGGCCGGATGTGCTCAGCTGATTGACAGGAAATAGATATAATGCATTGTATTTGTGACTACTTTGCTGGCGACTGCTGCGGTATCCATGCGGTATCCACACGTTTCACACTTAGCCCAATATATGTGCATGCATCCAAAACATACATCATCCAAGCTTGTTACTACAAGTAACAACAGTATGCGCAGGCATACCAGTACAAAGCGACAGTAATCAAGAGAAAAATAAATCAATAAAAAATATTGCACACGTTTCGCCAGTGTCAGCTTCCTCAGGGGTACTGAAGCAAATGTCTCTATTTCCTTAGATATGAAAGGAAAAAAATATGATCTAAACATATGAAAGTAATTTACCAAATAAACCACATGCCTTACATTGAGGACTTGATGTGCTGATCAACAGGAAATCTATATAATGCATTTGTGACCACTGTGCTTGGCTACTACTGATGTGTCCACATGGTTCACATTTTTCACAATATACTGTATGTGTATGCATCCAAAACACACATCATCCAAGCTTGTTACCACAAGTAAGAACGGTATGTGCAGGCGTCCCAGCCCAAACAACTACTGTACATGTTTCGCCAATGTTGTTGGCTTCCTCAGGGGTACTGGAGCAAATGTCTCCATTTACTTAAATTGAATCTAAACATATGAAAGCAAATTAGTAAACCAACCACGTGCCACAGAATTAAGCTAGATGACTGGAATAGATATAAATAAAAGAGGCTCCCCCAAGAGGTTTTTTGTAAATTATTTAAATAAATAATAAAACATCGAACTGGGCTACCTGCCCATTTTTTTATAACCAGCGTAGATAAAAAAAACAGCTGGAGACTAGAATTTTCAGGCTGGGAAGGTCTATGGTTATTGAGCCCTCCCAGCCTAAAAATAGTACCCTACAGCCACCTCACAATTGGTGCATGCATTAGGTGCGCTAATTAAAGCGCTTTACCATGCTCATCCCAATTGCCCTGATGTGGTGACAATCAGGGTAACCTACAGGGTTGATCTCAGCTGTCATAGGTCAAAAATCACAGTTTCATGTTTTTCAGATAGTTCATTGTATTTTTCAGTCTAGTATTCCCATAGCAGATCTGCCCTTCATTATTCCCCTATACATTGTGACTGGTGTGCAACTCTTTATCCTATTGTTAAATTGTAGGGCTCGGCGGCACAAACGTCTGGCAATCCGACAGCCTGGTCACCGGAGTTCAAACTGCCCTTGGTTGAACCTGCTGAAGGATTGCTAGACTATTGCACGGTCGTGTCCCGCAATCCAACAGTCCAGCAATGCGGCAGCGGGTTAAATGGAGTTCACTGAGAGAGAGCAATTTGACAGTCCAGTAACTGTGAGGCCCAGAAACATTAAAGACTAAAGGTTTCTGGAGCTCAAAGCTGCTGGGACACCTGGAGGATGTGAACTGTTACTAGAGTTCACAGCCTCCAGAACTCCCAACAGCTGGGAACGCCAAGAGACTTAAAGGCTCCTTTAACATTTCCGGGCCTCACAGCTGCTGGGAGACCGAGTGGCTGTGAGCTCCGGTAACCTTTTAGGTTACCGGAGCTTACAGCCATTGGGTCTCAAGGCCACCAGAAGATCTATCGTGCGATAGATCGTCGGGGTCATGGTTTTTGTGATGCACATCCGGCATCGCTTGCGATGCTGGCCTGTGTGACACCTTCTCGCGACGCAGTATCGCTCACAAATCGTGAGTCGTGTACTGGTCGTTAGGTTTCATAATATCGTTTAATTTAATTGTTCATCGTTCCCGGGGTAGCACACGCCGCTCCGTGTGACACCACGGGAACGATGAACATCGCTTACCTGCAACCCGCGGCTCTCGCCGGCTATGTGGAAGGAAGGAGGTGGGCGGGATGTTTACATCCCGCTCATCTCCGCCCCTCCGCTTCTATTGGCCGGCGGCCATGTGACGTCGCTGTGACGCCGAATGTCCCTCCCACTCCAGGAAGTGGACGTTCGCCGCCCACAGCGAGGTCGGACGGGAGGTAAGTACGTGTGACGGGGGGTTACCGACTTTGTGCGCCACGGGCAGCGATTTGCCCGCGACGCAAAAAGGACGGGGGCGGGTACGATCGATTGTGAAATTGCACAATCGGTCGTACCGTGTAAAGCAGCCTTCACAGCAACTGTCAACCCAGTAACTTTAAGGGAGCCTTTAGAGTTCATGGAGTTCCCAGCTGCTGGGACATCTTGAGGTTGCGAACTCTATTAAGAGTTCACATCTTCCAGGTGTCCCAACAGCTGGGAACTGCAGGAAACTTAAAGGATTCCTTACAGGCTCTTTTAAAGTTTCCGGACCTCACAGCTACCGGACTGTTGGACTGCTGTGTCACCATATCCCGCATTCCGGTAGTCCGGCAATACAGTAGTCAGGTCACCGGAGTTCACACTCGGAGGCTCCCCCGCTGCTCTCAGTGAACACAGTTGAACCCACTGCTGGATTGTCGGATTATAGGACACAGCCGCACAGGAGTACGGCAATTCGGCAGCAGGTTGTACTGAGTTCACTGAGGGCAGGGGGGAGCCCCTGAGTATGAAATTCGGTGATCTGACTGCCAGATTGCCGGATTGCTGTGCCGCTGTGTCCCACAATCTGGCAGTCCGGCAATCCAGCACCAGAAGAATCCGGCAGTGACCTTTGGTGACATGACTGACGTCACCACTTCTCACAGGTGGGTCCTCTGCTGCCCTCGCTGTGTCCCAGGGGCTGCTGTGCTCATTTGCATTTTACATCACTGCTGCTTCTGAATGTAGCAGAGCTGGGATCGTTGTGGGACGTCATGTGGATTACATAAAACCTGCGGGGGTATTTTTAGGGTTAATAAATTGGTGAAAGAGGGTGTGTTTTTTTTTTATTATTATTTACACATTATTCTGTATGGAGGGCTATGTGGGGCCATTATTCTGTATGGAGGGCTATGTGGGGCCATTATTCTGTATGGAGGGCTATGTGGGGCCATTATTCTGTATGGAGAGCTATGTGGGGCACATTATTCTGTATGGAGGGCTATGTGGGGCCCATTATTCTGTATGGAGGGCTATGTGGGGCCCATTATTCTGTATGGAGGGCTATGTGAGGCCCATTATTCTGTATGGAGGGCTATGTGGAGCCATTATTCTGCATGGAGGGCTATGTGGGGTCCATTATTCTGTATAGAGGGCTATGTGGGGCCATTATTCTGTATGGAGGACTATGTGGGGACCATTATTCTGTATGGAGGACTATGTGGGGCCCATTATTCTGTATGGAGGACGATGTGGGGACCATTATTCTGTATGGAGGGCTATGTGGGGCCCATTATTCTGTATGGAGGACTATGTGGGGCCCATTATTCTGCATGGAGGGCTATGTGGGGACCATTATTCTGTATGGAGGGCTATGTGGAGCCATTGTTCTGTATGGAGGGCTATGTGGGGCCATTATTCTGTATGGAGGACTATGTGGGGCCATTATTCTGTATGGAGGGCTATGTGGGGCCCATTATTTTGTATGGAGGGCTATGTGGGGCACATGATTCTGTATGGAGGGCTATGTGGGGCCCATTATTCTGAATAGAGGGCTATGTGGGGCCATTATTCTGTATGGAGGGCTATGTGGGGCACATTATACTGTATGGAGGGCTATGTGGGGCCCATTATTCTGTATGGAGGGCTATGTGGGGCCCATTATTCTGTATGGAGGGCTATGTGGGGCCCATTATTCTGTATGGAGGGCTATGTGGGGACCATTATTCTGTATGGAGGGCTATGTGGGGCACATTATACTGTATGGAGGGCTATGTGGGGCACATTATTCTGTATGGAGGGCTATGTGGGGCCATTATTCTGTATGGAGGGCTATGTGGGGCACATTATACTGTATGGAGGGCTATGTGGGGCCCATTATTCTGTATGGAGGGCTATGTGGGGCCATTATTCTGTATGGAGGGCTATGTGGGGCCCATTGTTCTGTATGGAGGAGTATGTGGGGCACATTATTCTGTATGGAGGAGTATGTGGGGCCCATTATTCTGTATGGAGGGCTATGTGGGACCCATTATTCTGTATGGAGGGCTATGTGGGGCCCATTATTCTGTATGGAGGACTATGTGGGGCACATTATTCTGTATGGAGGGCTATGTGGGGCACATTATTCTGTATGGAGGGCTATGTGGGGCACATTATTCTGTATGGAGGGCTATGTGGGGCCCATTATTCTGTATGGAGGGCTATGTGGGGCACATTATTCTGTATGGAGGAGTATGTGGGGGCCATTATTCTGTATGGAGGGCTATGTGGGGCACATTATACTGTATGGAGGGCTATGTGGAGCCCATTATTCTGTTTGGAGGGCTATGTGGGGCACATTATTCTGTATAGAGGGCTATGTGGAGCCCATTATTCTGTATGGAGGGCTATGTGGGCCCATTATTCTGTATGGAGGGCTATGTGGGGCCCATTATTCTGTATGGAGGGCTATGTGGGGCCATTATTCTGTATGGAGGGCTATGTGGGGCCCATTATTCTGTATGGAGGACAATGTGGGGCCATTATTCTGTATGGAGGACTATTTGGGGCCCATTACTCTGTATGGAGGGCTATGTGGGGCCCATTATTCTGTATGGAGGACAATGTGGGGACATTATTCTGTATGGAGGGCTATGTGGGGCCCATTATTCTGTATGGAGGGCTGTGTGGGGCCCATTATTCTGTATGGAGGGCTATGTGGGGCCCATTATTCTGTATGGAGGGCTGTGTGGGGCACATTATTCTGTATGGAGGAGTATGTGGGGGCCATTATTCTGTATGGAGGGCTATGTGGGGCACATTATACTGTATGGAGGGCTATGTGGAGCCCATTATTCTGTTTGGAGGGCTATGTGGGGCACATTATTCTGTATAGAGGGCTATGTGGAGCCCATTATTCTGTATGGAGGGCTATGTGGGCCCATTATTCTGTATGGAGGGCTATGTGGGGCCCATTATTCTGTATGGAGGGCTATGTGGGGCCATTATTCTGTATGGAGGGCTATGTGGGGCCCATTATTCTGTATGGAGGACAATGTGGGGCCATTATTCTGTATGGAGGACTATTTGGGGCCCATTACTCTGTATGGAGGGCTATGTGGGGCCCATTATTCTGTATGGAGGACAATGTGGGGCCATTATTCTGTATGGAGGGCTATGTGGGGCCCATTATTCTGTATGGAGGGCTATGTGGGGCCCATTATTCTGTATGGAGGGCTGTGTGGGGACCATTATTCTGTATGGAGGGTTATGTGGGGCCATTATTCTGTATGGAGGGCTATGTTGGGCCCATTATTCTGTATGGAGGGCTATGTGGGGCCCATTATTCTGTATGGAGGACTATTTGGGGCCCATTACTCTGTATGGAGGGCTATGTGGGGCCCATTATTCTGTATGGAGGGATATGTGGGCCCATTATTCTGTATGGAGGACTATTTGGGGCCCATTACTCTGTATGGAGGGCTATGTGGGGCCCATTATTCTGTATGGAGGGCTATGTGGGCCCATTATTCTGTATGGAGGGCTATGTGGGTTCCATTATTCTGTATGGAGGGCTATGTGGAGCCCATTATTCTGTATGGAGGGCTATGTGGGGTACATTATTCTGTTTGGAGGGTTATGTGGGGCCATTATTCTGTATGGAGGGTTATGTGGGGCCATTATTCTGTATGGAGGGCTATGTGGGGTACATTATTCTGTATGGAGGGTTATGTGGGGCCATTATTCTGTATGGAGGGCTATGTGGGTTCCATTATTCTGTATGGAGGGCTATGTGGAGCCCATTATTCTGTATGGAGGGCTATGTGGGGTACATTATTCTGTATGGAGGGCTATGTGGGGTCCATTATTCTGTATGGAGGGCTATGTGGAGCCCATTATTCTGTATGGAGGGCTATGTGGGTCCATTATTCTGTATGGAGGGCTATGTGGGGACCATTATTCTGTATGGAGGGCTATATGGGGCCCATTATTCTGTATGGAGGGCTATGTGGAGCCCATTATTCTGTATGGAGGGCTATGTGGGGCCCATTATTCTGTATGGAGGGCTATGTGGGGCACATTATTCTGTATGGAGGGTTATGTGGGGCCATTATTCTGTATGGAGGGCTATGTGGGGCACATTATTCTGTATGGAGGGCTATGTGGGGCCCATTATTCTGTATGGAGGGCTATGTGGGGTACATTATTCTGTATGGAGGGTTATGTGGGGCCATTATTCTGTATGGAGGGCTATGTGGGGCCCATTACTCTGTATGGAGGGCTATGTGGGGCCCATTATTCTGTATGGAGGGCTATGTGGGGTACATTATTCTGTATGGAGGGTTATGTGGGGCCATTATTCTGTATGGAGGGCTATGTGGGAACTACACCACGAAAGACTCCTAGTGGCAAGACATGTGAAAGAAAATGACACATGGTGATACATAAATCAGATAAATAGTGAAGGAAAATCATATGCAAATTAAGTCTTCTCCTGAAGGAATAGGCTGTCTCTCTAGTGCCACCCAGTGGAAGCAGCCATCCTTGAGGTCAATGGTTAACCCTTTAATGAGCCTAGCAATGTGACTAATGTTTTGTTTGTTCTGAAGGAGAGCTCATTTGCATAGCTATGTGTCTGGTGGTCATTCAGACAGGAAATCAAGCGGTTTATGCAGTAGCCTGGACTAAAAAATACTAAAATCCAGGGCAGGAGAGTAGAAACATTTAGGGGGTCAATGGCCTAACATACAAGCATGCATTGCATAAGTCATTACCAGGCTCTGTACTGCAGTTATATTATTGGAAATTCTGCGCATATATTATAAAAATGGAAATCCCCTCGAAGCGACATAACTGATGTGTTTTGTGGTTAACCATCAAAGTCATTATGTGCATTGCATAAACGAGCGAGTGACATTTCTGGATTAGTCTTCATCGAGCAGAGGAAATATATATATACCGGGGTGGAGGACCAAACCGCATCGACTGTACGTACCAAAAGCAAAAAACATATCTGCCGGTATTAATAACCTTCTGCAAAATGAAGCCGTGATGCTGGGTCGTGGTTCAGTAAAGTATGTAAAGCTGCGCAGACATATACAGTCATGGCCAAAAGTATGGGCACCCTAGAAATTGCTCCAGAAAATGAAGTATTTCTCCCAGAAAATGATTACATTTACTCATGTTTTGTTATACACATGTTTAGTTCCTTTCTGTGTATTGGAACAACAAAAAAAGGAGAGAAAAAAAGCAAAGTGGAGATGATTTCACACAAAACTCCATGAATGGTCCGGACAGAATTGTTGTGAACTTCATCTTAATATTTTGTTGCTCGCCCTTTACCCTTTGTAATAAATACCTGCAATCAATCGCTCCCTATACCCGTCCACAGGCTTCTTCCTCCTCTCATCTGGAATCTCAGACTCTTCTTCATAATCTGCTCCAGGTCTCTCATATCTGAAGGCGTCTTCTCTTCTCCCAACAGCAATTTTAAGATCTCCCCACAGGTGTCAATGGGATTTAGATTTGGACTCATTGCTGCCACTTCAGAACTCTCCAGCACTTTGTTTCCATCTATTTATGGGGCTTCTTGAAGTCTTTGGGGTCATTGTCCTGCTGGAAGACCCCTGACCTAAGACGCACACCCAGCTTTCTGGCACTGGGCACTACATTGCCACCCAAAATTCTTTGGTAGTCTTCAGATTTCATGGTTCCTTGCACACAGTCAAAGCCTCTAGTGCCAGAGGCAGCAAAACAGCCCCAAAACATCTGACCTCCACCATGTGTGACTGTAGGTGCTGTGCTCTTTTCTTTGTAGGCCTCATTTTGTTTCCCGTAAACAGTAGAATGATGGTGCTTTACCAAAAAGTTTTATCTTGGTCTCATCTGTCCACAAGACACTTTCCCAGAAAGATTTTGGTTACTCATGTACATTTTGACTTTTTTTTATGCCTCTGTGTTAGCAGTGGGGTCCTCTGGAGTCTCCTACATAGCATTACATTTCATTCTAATGTGGATGGATAGTTTGCGCTGACTTTGATTTCCCCTGAGCCTGCAGGACAGCTTGAATTTCTTTGGAACTTGATTGGGGCTTATCCACATCCAGACTATCCTTGCAGCTGTGCCGCCCCCACGCCAGCAGCCGATGCTGCTTGAATCCGGACCTACGGTGCGGCTTGAGGGGTGCTCCGGACTCGGGGGTTCTGCTGACCCTTTGAATAAAAGGGGGGATGCAATTGTACGGGATTGGTTGTAAACTGTCTGTGACGCCACCCACGGTGTGTGGTGAGTTGTAGCACCACTGATGCTGTTATGGGATACCCGGGGGGAGATGTGATGGCAGCTGGATGTTAACCCCTCCGTGGGTAGGGATGGATGCCCCGGGGCCCAGTGTAGTGCCAAATTGCAGGGATCAGCACACTTACAGTTCGGTTGTCGTGGTGCTGGATGAGGTTGCACTCATGTGTGGAATCAATAAACACAACGTTCTTTTGGTAAACCAAAGTGATGGTGGCCGGCCTCCGCTGACGGGTGTATCTGGTCCCCCACCCGGGCTGGTGATCAATGACTCTTCCCTCTGCACTTTGTGTTTCTGAAATAGACTTCCCGGTGTGTAACACGGGAGTCCGCTCCTGGTCCTTTTCTTGGGAGCCGTGCCCATGTGACACTGACCCGTGGGATCTACTGGGCCCTGGCGGATGCCCTATCCCTCTTGGTGGGTGGTTGTCTATATTTCGGGACTTAGGTTGGGACAGGACCTATAATCCTGCCCTCTATTGGTTAATTAGCTAGGCTGTTATTGTCGGTCCTGGCTTCAGGGTCCAAGTACCCCCTTGTGCACGGTTTCTGGGTCGGTTCTCCGGTGTCGTTACCAGCGGGCTACAACCCTGCCCCGGTCCACCTCGGATCTCCGGCAGCCGTCTTCCCGTCTCGTACTCACTGACCACCGTCTGCCACCTAGCCAATGCACCAGGGCTCCAACCCTGGTGCCACTCCTCCCTGAGCTTGAGCTTCACCTCCTCACTCAACTTGAACACTGTTTTGCTCGTTTTCCCGCCCCGGGTTCTCTAGACCCCTAGGTGGGCGTTCTCCATCCGCATGGTCCTACCCACTGGTGTGTCTGTCCTACCCTAAGGGGGTGGCTAGGGTTTCAGGTCAGCTGGTTTAACCCTGTGTGGGAAAGGTGTAGTGCGGGGGCCTGTACTGTGTGACTACCTGGTTTTGCCAGGGTGTCACATTCCCCCTTGGTAAAATACAGACCGTCCGCAGGCTGTCCGACCACCACCGTTTATTTTAACCGGAACTGGAAAAAATAGAAAAAGACAAAATACAAGTATAATAACATTTTTACAATTTTCTTCCCTTACGGGAGGCACATATCTTAAACGTTGCACATGTAAACGGAACGGGACGAACCGGACCACTTTCTCACCTCGCCCCCACCCAAACATACTTGACCCTGGTGCCACCTCTAAAAACTGGTTGGCACCCATTTACCCAAGTTCATTAACAGGTCTGGGTGACGCCCACACTGGCCGGGTAAAACGTTCCTTACCCGGCAGTCTTTGTCATGGGTCCCAAGTCCGGGGACCCCTGGCCTGGAGGGTAGTCACCGGTTTTAGTAGTGACTGGGCCTCGGCCGACTCTACCGCAGGCCCTTCCTCCAATCAGCCTTTCCAGAGACTGCGGCGGGACAAGAATTATTTACAAGGCCCAATAGTTTTTTTGTGTTGGCTTGCCAGTCCTAAGCCATGGTCCTTTTTAAACTGTATAACGGTACAAACGGGGGTATTAACTGGGGTAGCTGGGAACCGCTACCTTAATCTTCCTCTTGGCTTGGAGATGGCGGAGAGGGGTGGAGGTACAACTTCTCATTCAACTTCTCCCACTTCCTCACATCGAGGGCAAACCACCCCCTCTCTCCCCAATGCCGGGTGTACGAGACTAGCTCTCCTGGCTCCAGGTCTCGGTCCGGGTGGCTCTTAGGCAAATGAGGGGCCACATCCCTCTGGGATACAAAAATCTCGGCCTCCAGGCCCGGCTCGTAAATAAAGCCCCAACCCTTTTGGGGTTTAAAATGCCAGACCTATCCTTGGTACGTCAGGCCCCATACCCGGAAAGTTGCCTGCCAGAGGTTGTCCTTCTCCTTGTATGCACGGCTCAATACTTCGGCCTTCCGCTTCTCCCGGGCCGCAATCTCGGTCTTCAGCTGCTGCCGCTTCTAATACGGGGCACTGGTTCCGTGCTCCGCCACCTCCTGCTACCACCAGGGGGAGCCAGGACTCAGGCAGGATGTAATGCTTCTAAGTGTAGTTAGGTGCAAGCCCACTAGAAATCACTGGCATCCGTGGAAGGATGCAATAGAATGGTCAATATAGAATGGTCAATCAAGCCGAGGGTCAGTGTTGGGAAGTCACGTAGGTACAGAGGGGTAAGCGGAGCCGGGATCAAGTGAGAACCAAGGGTCAGAAAGCAGGGTGGTATAGTCAGGAACTGGAGGGTAGCAGAGCCGAAGTCAGAAACTGAGGAGGCAAGTAAATATAGAAGAGGGAGTGGAGATGGGATAACAAAGAAGAGAGCGGGTTAGGGAGACAGGGGAAGTCAGACAAGACAGAAATGACGGAGATCAGGGAAAGGGGTACTAGGTAGCGGGCAGGATCTGAAAGACTCACAGGAACCAACTGGGGATGCTACAGAGCAGGAATTATCACTGGCAACGTACCGAGGAAAACCATTCCAAGATAAGGCAGCATGACCCCCGAAAAGAGGCACAACAGAATAGGCTCCTCCCATTGGACCTAACCATAGAGTATGAAGACAGCAGGAAAACAACACATACAATGGCTCTGCACAAGCAAAGCCATACGTGAATCATGACACATGGGTTGTAAACTTCTTGATCATGTTGTGCACCGTGTATAAAAGCACACTATCTCTGGAGATGGACTTGTAACCTTGATACTGTTGATTTTATTTTTTTTTTTTTCTTTAACAATTTTGGTTCTCCAGTCCTCAGACAGTTCTCTTCTCCTCTTTCTCTTCTCCATGCTTAGTGTGGTACACACAAACACACAATGCAAAGATGGAGTCAACTTCTCGCCTTTTTATCTGGTTTCAGGTGTGATTCTCATATTGCCCACACCTGTTACTTGCGACTGGTGAGTTTGAATGAGCATCACATGCTTGAAACAAAGTTGTTTGCCCACAATTTTGGAAAGGTGCCAACAATTTTGTCCGGCCCATTTTTGGAGTTTTGTGTGAAATTATGTCCAATTTGCCTTTTTTTTTTAATTTGTTGTTCCAGTACACACAAAGGAAATATATATGTGTATAGCAAGCACTTTTAGTCATGTTGGTATATATCTATACAGAGGTGGTATTCTAATTTTTAACAACATTTTCCCTGTTTTTGTTAGTAAACCACGCCTATTTTAATAACACGCCTATTTTAAAGCCAAACCCATTTTGTTAACCACACCCATTTACCAGCAATTTCCTCAAACACAAAAAAAAACCCAAAAAACAATAGCAGCTAAAAGTAAAAGCTCTTCCCCTTTCTTACCCCACTTATATCTACATGTACAGTCTCATTGCCTCCTGTCAGGTCCAGGTTGTTCCAGTCACTGTCAATCACCTCTTAGTATGATGAATAGTATTAATTAATAATTCATTAAGTATTAATTAATATTAGTAGGATTTTCTACAAGTTTTTAACCCCTTCACCCCCAGCCTGTTTACACCCTCATGACGCGGCCATTTTTCTCAGTGCTGACCAGTGTCACTTTTTTTAGGTTATAACTGTGGAGCTTCCGCATTTCCCGGGGATTCTGAGATTGTTTTTTCATGACTTATTGTACTTCATGATAGTTGTAAATTTAGAACAATATTGTTTGCATTTATTTGTGAAAAACTAGGAAATTTGATGAAAATTTCGCAATTTTCAAACATTGAATTTTTATGTCTTTAAACCAGCAAAATAGTTACAAAATAACAATTTTTGAAACATGACTTTTTTTTTTTGTTGGAATTTAGAAGGGTTCAAGGTTTATCAGCAATTTCTCATTTTTCAAACAAAATTTACAAAATCATTTTTTTAGGGACCACATCACATTTGAAGGCCTAGGTGACAGAAAATACCCAAAAGTGACACCATTCTAAAAACCACACCTCTCGCAGTGCTCAAAATCACATCCAAGAAGTTTATTAACCCTTCAGGTGTTGCACAGGAAATAAAGCAATGTGGAAGGAGAACATGAGAATTTTACTTTTTCCCCACAAAATTGTTACTTTATCCCCAAATTTTATATTTTTACAAGGGTATCAGGAAAAAATGGATCATTCAACTTATTGTGCAACTTCTCCTGAGTACAATGATACTCCATATGTGGTGGAAACTACTGTTTGGGCGCACGGCAGGGCTCGGAAGGGAAGGAGCGTCATTTGACTTTTCAAATGCAAAAATGTCGGGATAGAAAACGAATGCCATGCGTGTTTGGAGAGCCCCTGAGGAGCTTAAACAGTGGAGCGCCCCCACAAGTCACCTCATTTTGGAAACTACATCCCTCAATTAATTTAGCTAGATGGTTGGTGAGCACTTTGAACCCTCGGGGACTTCACAGAATTTTATAAACTTGAGCTATAAAAATTAAAAAATACATTTTTACCACAAAAATGTTGCTTTAACCCAAAATCTTTCATTTTCACAAAGGTAAAAGGAGAAAATGCAGTATCCAATTTACTGTGCAATTTCTTCTGAGTATGCCAATACCCTATATGTGGTGAAAATCTACTGTTTGGCCGCACGGCCTGAAGGTGACAATATACCATATGTGACTGTACAGTACTATTTGGCCGCACTACAGGGCTCAGAAGGGAAGGAGCGCCATTTGACTTTTTGAACTCAAAATGGCTGGAATCGTTAGCAGGCATCATGTCGCATTTGCAGAGCCCCTGAGGTGCCTAAACAGTAGAAACCCCTGACAAGAGACCCCATTTTGTAAAGAAGACCCTCAAAGAATTTATCTACATGTTTGGGGAGCACCTTAAACCCCCAGGGGCTTCAAATAATTTTATAATGTTGAGCCGTAAAAATGGAAGTATACACTTTTACCACTAAAATGCTGCTTTAACCCCAGATTTCCAGGGGCAATAGGTTAAAAAGGCCCCATAGTGTGTTACACAATTTCTCCTGAAGGTGACAATACACCATATATGATTGTACAGTACTATTTGGCTGCACCGCAGGGCTCGGGAGGGAAGGAGCGCCATTTGCTTTTGGAGCACAGATTTTCCTAGAATACTTTGTGGACTCCATTAACAGAGCCCCTAACTGGCAGAACAGGAAAAATCCACTCAAGTGACCACCTTTTGCAAATTACACCCCTCTGGGAATTCATCTATGGGCGTAATGACAACTTAGTCTCTGGAAAACACCCATGCTTTTTTTTTGCTAGACAAGATGACGCTTTCCGTGGCACTATTTTTATTGATATATGAATTTTTGATCGGGTTTTATTCCACTTTTTTGTCAGCTGTATGATGAAAAATAGTTTTTGCTACATTTTTCAATTTTTTTTTTATGTTTACTAAAGGCATTAACTAGTTTGACAGTTTTTTTAGATTAGGCTCCTGATGCAGCAACACCAAATATGTGTGTCGCGGGCGGAGGGGACGCTGCGCTCACTAACGCTCGGGTCCGGCGCTGCTGCTGCTCGGTGGCTCAAGCGGTGGGCAGGATCTGGGGACTCGAGCGGCGCTCCTCGCCCGTGAGTGAAAAGGGGGTTGGTTTGTTTGGGGGATTTAGTCTGTGACGCCACCCACGGGTTGTGGTGAAGATGGGCACCATCGCTGCTTGTGACGGGGATCCTGGGAGCGATGTTAGGGAGCAGCTGGGATGTTGTTTTCCCCCTCTATGGGTAGGGATTGGTGGTCCCGGGGCCCGGTGGTGAGAAGGAAAGGCAGGGTCAGTGAAGTGCAGGGTTGCAGGGACAGCGCGGCGCGTTGCCGGATAGCACGGGTGTACTCACTCAGCAAGAGATGCACAAAGTCTCCGGTAAACCAAACGGCTGGATGGATGGGTCCCGCAGCCAGCTCAGCTGCAGTGTCTCTCCCCGGACAGGTGATGGCGGCTGTCTTTCCCTGCACCCTTGTGTACTATCTTGACTACGATGGGTCCCCAACGGTAGTCTGCTCCCCGGTGTATGGATGCCGGAGGAGCCCGTTTTGCCTGCAGACGCTGGCCCTTGAGTCTCTAGCCGTTGGCGGTGGCTGTATACCCTCACGGTGCGGACGGTTGCCTTCTAATGGGTCTTTGGTGGTTAGGAAACCCCTGGGGTTCCTGTCACACTCGGATTTGACTGTTGACGGCGGCTCCAAGCCTAGTCGGGGTCCGATGGCCCTGCCTGTGTGTGCTAGCTTCATTTCGCTCACCGGTTGGTACCGGTGGGCCACCGGTCGACCCCGGTCCTACGGTTCCGCGTTGATCCACCACTCCTGCAGATGGCCACCACCGTCTGCCAACCTTATTGTCAGTGCCTAGGCCACAAACCCAGACACTCACTACTCCTCTCACTTCAACCTCCTGAACTGATCTGCTCCTCACTCCTCCACTCCTAAACTGAACTGACTCCTTTTCCCGCCTCCAGGCCTGTGAACTCCTCGGTGGGTGGGGCCAACCGCCTGGCTCCGCCCCACCTGGTGTGGACATCAGACCCTGGAGGGAGGCAACAAGGGTTTTGTGTCTGGCTAATGTAACTGTCTGGGGGGTGGGGGTGTGTGTGTGTTACCTGTGACGACCTGGCTAGTCCAGGGCGCCACATTCCCCTTGGTGAAATGCAGACCGTCCACTGGCTGCCCGTCTATCACCAGTTTTATTTTTCAACTGTAAAAATATAAAAAACATGTAACGGTAAACATTTAAAACATAAGCATTCTTTTTAGGTCACTTTAACGTTGCACATATAAACATTTTTAATCACAGACGGACGGACGGACGGATGTCTTCCGCTCTCCCACCCAAGCAACCTAGCCCTGATGCTGCCCCTAAGAAGTGGGCAGCACCCCTTTATCCCAGTCCAGGTTCAGGCTGCCCGAGCGGGAACGGGTACGGTTACTCGCACCCGACTGTCACTTCAGGTGACCCTACGTCCAAGGGGGACCCCTGACACCCGGAGGATTGCCACCGGTTACGGTAGTGTTGGGCCTGGGCCATCTCTTTCCTCCAGGCCCATCCTCCAAATCAGCCTCTCCGGAGGCGGCAACGGTATCCATCCCACAACACTATTTACAAACCCACCAGTTCGTGGGTGGCCTGCCAGTTCTCGGTCATGTTCATGAGGAGTTTCTCATGTGGGTATGGGGGGGTGTTAACTGAACAAGGACAACTCCAGTCCCAACGGGGGCGGTTCTCTTCTCAGACGGTAATCAGATGATTTTTCAGTTTGATTCATTGTCATTCACTCACATAAACAACGGTGCTGGGGGTCCCAATGTGGACAACTGTATGCAACGGCGGACCGCTGCCTATTCCACCTCTTCCTCTGATGTGGCCTCGCCCTCCGCTGTCAATATTGCAAACATCCAGTGGCAGGCCTGGTGGGAGAGGGCCGCCCGGTATCCATTCCCACGCCGCACGGGACATAGAAAGCTACTGGCGCACTGCCGTTGGGAAGACTCTCACCCACTTCCTCAGACTCCGAGACCGGTTCTGTGTCAGCCCCTGAGCCACTGTCATCTGACTCCAGGGGGTTAATGGTGGGACCCGGCAGGACAGCAACGGTTTCTAGCTGAGCCCAGACTTGTGGTTCTTCAGTGACAAGTGACCCGTCATCGGTCGGTGTACGGAGGCCCCCATCGGTTCTTCTAAGTCAACCGCTCCAGCTATTGGTTGGCTGGCGTCCTCTTGGCAACACGGACTCTGCCACCTCCATCGGGGACGGCAACCTGAGCGGGGCTGTACGGGCGGCCAGCACAGGCGATGGAGCGGGCCCTGCTGGGGCCAGGGGTAGACCGAGTCCTTCAGCCGCAGCGGCCGGTCCTTAGGGACACAAGGATGTGGGTCACTCACCAGCTCCTCTAGCATGGCCTCTATTTCATGCACCCGCACGACCGTAGCCAGCTCCTCCATCTCAGCGGTCCAGCGATCTAGCAGGTCCCGTACTTGGGCCCGGTTACGACAGCACAACAGCATCACTTGGGTTTTCAGCCACGCCGCCGTCCCGGGGGCAGGCTCCGGAGACTCAGGCCTCTCAGGTGGTGCGGACATGTTGCAAGCTGCTTCCAGAAACCGGGTATCTTTGCAGAGTCCTGGCGTCCCCGCTTTTATGGCCTCGGCTACATTAGGCAGGCTTTCACCCGCCCCACCTTGGTTCTCTTTAGCACTTCCGCTTGTTGGGGGCGGGGCTTCGCTTTCGCGCCTTCCCTGCTCGGGGAAGACGCTCGAGCGGGAAATCTTCACGACAAAGATGGCGGCGCTTCTGTTGTGGGCGGGGAAGGACGCCGCTGCACTGAGCTCGCTAACGCTCGAATCCGGTGCTGCTGCGATGGCTGCTCGGTGGCTCGAGCGGTGGGCCGGATCCAGGGACTCGAGCGGCGCTCCTCGCCCATGAGTGAAAGGGGGTAGTTTGGTTTGGGGATTTGGTCCGTGACGCCACCCACGGGTTGTGGTGAGGTTGGGCACCACCGCTGCTGGTGACGGGGATCCCGGGAGCGATGGCAGGGAGCAGCTGGGATGTTGTTTTCCCCCTCCGTGGGTAGGGGTTGGTGGTCCCGGGGCCCGGTAAGGTGACAGGGAGGCAGGGTTGGATGGGTGCAGGGTCGCCTGGACTGCGCAGCGCGGTGCCGGACGGCACGGTAGTACTTACTCAGCCACAAAGGTACGCAAATTCTCTGGTAAATCAAACGGCTGGATGGACGGGTCCCGCAGCCGGCTGCTGTGGCTTCTCCTGGACGGTTAGTGGTGGCTGCCTTTCCCTGCACCTTTGTGTATGTTCGGTCCCTATGGCTTCCCACCGGTAACCCGCTCCCCAGCGTATATACAGTATGTGCCGGAGGAGCCCTTTTGCCCGCAGGCTCTGGCCCTTGGAACTCTAGCTGTGGCGGTAGCTGTATTTCCTCTTGCTGGTCGGACGGTTGCCTTCAATTGGGTCTTAGCTGTTAGGAAACCCCTGGGGTTCCAGTCAGTGACGGATTTGACTTCTAATGGTGACTCCAAGCCTGGTTGGGGTCCGTAGGCCCTGCCTGTGTGTGCTGGCTTCACTTCGCTCCCCGGTTCGGTACCGGCGGGCCACCGCCCGTCCCCGGTCCTACGGTTCCGCGTTGATCTGCCTCTCCTGCAGACGGCCACCACCGTCTGCCAACCTTGCTCGTGGTGCCCGGGTCACACACCCGGACACTGTCAGTCTGCTCCTCCACTCCTTCTTCACTCCTTACTCCTTCACTTCCCTAACTGATCTCTACTCTGCACTGACTTCCTTCTCCCGCCTCCAGGACTGTGATCTCCTCAGTGGGTGGGGCCAACCGCCTGGCTCCATCCCACCTGGTGTGGACGTCAGCCCCTGGAGGGAGGCAACAAGGATTTTGTGTCTGGCTGATGTGCCTGTCTCAGGGTGGGGGTGTGTGTTGTAGTACCTGTGAGGACCTGGCTAGTCCAGGGCGCCACATTCCCCCTTGGTTAAATGCAGAGCGTCCGCTGGCTGCCCCACCATCAATTTTTTTTTTTTTCTTTTCAACTGTAAAAATAATAAATAACATGTAACGGTAAACATTAAGCACACTTCAGGTCATCTTGAACGTTGCAAAAACACATAGATATTTACATTTTTAATAACAACGGATGACTTCCGCTCTCCCACCCAAGCAACCTGGCCCTGATGCTGCCCCTAAGAAAATGGGCAGCACCCCTTGGCCCCAGTCCAGATCCAGGCTGCCCGAGCGGGAACTGGTACAGTGCCTGTGACGCCCTGGACAAGCCAGGGGTCACAGGTAATGACATCACCACACCCTACACCCCGGTTAGGTACACCAAAGCTAGACCAGAAATCCTTGTTGCCTTCCCCAGGGGCTGATGTCCACACCAGGGGGTGGAGCCAGGCGGTTGGTCTCCACCCACCAAGGAGTACACAGTCCTGGAGGAGGGAAACACAGGCAGTTAGTTAGAGTGAAGCTAGGGAAGTGAGAGGAGAGTTGAGTAGTAGAGGAGCAAGTGGAAGGAGAAAAAGTGACAGTTTGACAGAGCCTGAAGTTAGTCTGGGTGTGTGCCCCGGACTGAGACAGCAAGGTTAGCAGACGGCGGTGACCGTCTGTAGTGGAGGCTGATCAGAGTTACCGTAAGGACCGCGGACGGGTGGTGGCCCGGCGGTACCGGACCGGTACACAAGGAGAAGCCAGCACCATTGGCAGGGGCCTTTCGGATCCCGGCAAAGCTTGGAGTCGCCGTGAATTTGCCAAATCCGTCAGTGAAGGGGACCTCTGGGTCTCCAAACAACTAAGTACCGATTGAAGGCAACAGTCCAACCGTATGAGAGTGACACCGCCACCGCCAAGGCACCAGTTTCTCAGGGCCAGCGCCTGATGGCAAAGAGGGGCTCCTCCGGCCCATATCCAAGTCGGGGAGCGGGTAACCGGTGGGAATCCATCACTACGAACACTGAACTTAGGTGCAGGAAAAGAGACAGTCACCGTTAACTACCGGGGAAAAGCAACAGCAGCCGTCCGTGGGAACCGTCTTTCCAGCCGTGTGTTTTACCGAGAACTGTGTCACCGTCTCAGGCTGAGTGAGTACCACCGTGCCGTGAGGCACAGCGCTGCCCCCGCGACCCTGCACCTCACCAAGCCCTGCACCGGCCCTGTCATCCCTCATCCTTTACCCCATCACTGGGCCCCGGGACAACCACCCCCTACCCACGGAGGGGAGAACTAACAACTTTGCTGCTCCCTGTCACCGCTCCCGGGATTCCCATACAGAGCAGCGGTCGTGTTACCAAAAATCATCACAACCGTGGGTGGCGTCACGGACAATAAATCCCCAAAACCAAACCCCTTTTCACTCACGGGCGAGGAGCGCCGCTCGAGTCCCCGGGATCCGGCCCATCGCTCGAGCCACCGAGCAGCAGAGGCCGCTGCAGCAGCGGCGGCCGGATCCGAGCAGTGGGAGAGCGCAGCGTCCCCTCCTCCGCCCGCGACAACTTGGAGTCACGAACAGGATCTTACCGCTCTGCAGTTGGGTAGTGGTGCGCCTTGTTACAGCCGGAGGTGTCCGGCAGGAAAATTTCAGAAGCCGCCATCTTTGGCGCGAAAAGTTCCCGCTCAAGCGTCCCCTCGAGTAGTGGAGGCGCGAAGGCCAAAATCCCGCCCCGATAGGGGAGGAGCCGGAAAGAGTCTAAGGGGGACGAAATGGCGACTGGTCGCATGTAGCCGCGGCTATAAAAGCGGGGACACCAGGACCCTGCAGCCATCTTGTTCCTGGGAGAGGTCGCCAGCAACATGTGGATGCCGTCCCGAAGCACCGTAGCCCCCGCGCCTGGAACCGCGGCGTGGGTGGAGATCCGGACCGCGCAGCTCTACCAGAGGCTGCAGGTCAAGATGCAGCTCCTCATGGAGGAGTGGGAGACCGACATGGCGGATGTCATAGCGACTGTGCGGAGACGCGAGGAGGAAGCTGCGGAAGGGAAGGTGAGTGACCCACACCCCGATGCCCTTGAAGGGCCGGTCATCGCGGCTGTGGGACCCGGTCTAAACCCCCTCACCCTGCTGCCTTCCTCGCCATCCGTTCCGGAAGCCGTGACCCCGCCACTAGGCCCGCTGCCACCGCAACCGGTAGCGATACCCAGCATGCCCGCCTCGGCGGGCCGACCTGTAGCCGGAGCCCGTAGCCAACCAGAGGTGCTGCCGTGGAAAGCCCCGAAGCCTGAACCGGAGGCGTCCCCCGAGAAGTTCTCCGAGCCGGAGCCAATAGCCCGCTCCGTGCCGAAGGACCAGCAGAGGAAAGCCCCTGTGCCCATTCCCCACACCTCGGCTGAGGTTGCGCCGGGTTGCCGCTGTAAGGCGGCGTCCAAGGCCAAGTCACCACGGGACCTGCCGCCCAGATCACCAGTAGTGGGCAGTGTTTAAAAGGTCTGGCGGGGCCCGACCCGTGCGCCGGAGCTCGCAGCAGCGCCGTACTGGGACAGTGAGCCGGTACCGTTGGGCCTGGAAATCGAGGCGAGGGAAAGAAGGAAGGCGGAGCTGGTAGCCCGTACAATCCGGGAGAAGGAGAGCCTGAGACAAGCGACCTTCCGTGTCCGGGGCCCGCTGTATGAGGGGCAGGTGAGGCGGTTTGATGTCCGCCGGGGCTATGGATTCATCTATGAACAGGGCCTGGAGGCCGAAGTGTTTATAGCCCGGCGGGATGTTAATGCTCACCTGCCAGAAGAGCACCCCGGTCGTAACCTGATGCCGGGCGACTTGGTTCAGTACACCCGGCACTGTGGGGAGAGGTGGTGGTTTGCGTTGGATGCAAAGTTAAGGGGCAGCCAGGAGGCCCGTGTGAGCACCGCACCCCCTCCCTCAGGTGATGCTGAGGATTCTGAGTGATGGCAGCGGAGCACCGTTGCCCCAGTCCCCGTTGGGACCAACATGTGTGTTAAAAGTTTAAAGTTTAAAGAATGAAAATGAGTAATTGATGAGCAAGTAACATGATTATCCGATTGATTGAACCGGCCGTTGCCGGCACCGTTGTGCCCGAGGGGACCGCTTGAAAAGTTGCGTAAGGGACTCCTTACGGACAAGGCCGTGAACTTGCAGGGCAACCACAAACGTTAGTGGCTTGTAAATAAAATGTTGTTGTTGCAGCTTACCGTTACCGCTTCTGGAGAGGCAGATTGGAGGGAGGGCCCGCAGTGGAGCAGGCTGGGGCCCAGCCACCACCAGAACCGGTGGCGACCCTCTGGGGGTTCCAGGGGTTCCCCATGGACGTGGGTTCCCTGGAAAGGACAGATCCCGCTCGGGTAACTTGGTACAGGACTGGGGTCAAGGGGTGCTGCCTGTTTTCTTAGGGGCAGCATCAGGGCTATGTTACTTGGCTGGGTGAGAGCGGAAGCCATAACCGTTAACCGTTTGCAATGTTTAAGAAAAGTGCCTCCCGTTGTGGGATGATGTTATTCTACTTGTATTGTGTTTTCTTATCTTTTTTCAGAAAAATAAAACCGGTGTTGGACGGGCAGCCCGCGGACGGTCTGCATTTTCCTAAGGGGGAATGTGATGCCCTGGGCAAGCCAGGGGTCACACGTAATGACATCACCACACCCTACACCCCGGTTAGGTACACCAAAGCTAGACCAGAAATCCTTGTTGCCTTCCCCAGGGGCTGATGTCCACACCAGAGGGTGGAGCCAGGTGGTTGGTCTCCACCAACCGAGGAGTACACAGTCCTGGAGGAGGGAAACACAGGCAGTTAGTTAGAGTGAAGCTAGGGAAGTGAGAGGAAAGTTGAGTGGTAGAGGAGCAAGTGGAAGGAGAAAAAGTGACAGTTTGACAGAGCCTGAAGTTAGTCCGGGTGTGTGCCCCGGACTGAGACAGCAAGGTTAGCAGACGGCGGTGACCGTCTGCAGTGGAGGCTGATTGGAGTTACCGTAAGGACCGCGGACGGGTGGTGGCCCGGCGGTACCGGACCGGTACACAAGGAGAAGCCAGCACCATTGGCAGGGGCCTTTCGGATCCCGGCAAGGCTTGGAGTCGCCGTGAATTTGCCAAATCGGTCAGTGAAGGGGACCTCCGCGTCTCCAAACAACTAAGTACCGATTGAAGGCAACAGTCCAACCGTATGAGAGAGACATGACTCGCCCACCTCAGGGCTATGGGACACCCGGTGCCGGGCCGGACTAGTCTGGGGGTCGTCAGTGGTGGCGGGGCCTGACTCCGTGGCCCTGGTGGGTGTCAGTTAAAATGGCTGGTGACTTGGTGATGAATAAAGTTTGTGTTCGTGACGCCACCTGTGGTTTGCGGCTAATAAGCCGCCGCTGCTGTGTGAAGCCTCCGGGGTGATGATATGGCAGCAATGGTGGTACTGCTCCCCACAGGTGGAGCGGTGCCCCGGGGACACTGTTGGTGCTCGTGAGAGTCTATGGTGTTGTGTGGATAACACGGTGCAGGGCCGACAGGCAATGAAAGAAACAGGCACAAACAACAGTCTCTTTAACTTCTCCTCTTTTACTTCACAAACGGTTAGTCCTGGGAGACCGTTACAGGTGGTAGAGGGCTCCGGCCGGCCTGGAAGTAACGGAGATGTCGTTTTGGCCAGATGAGTATGAGGCCTACTCCTGTTCTTTTCTTTACTGTGATAGGACCCTGCTCTCTGAACTTAGCAATGGCCCTCTTGCTGCTGGGACCGGTGGTACGTCCCTTTCCCTCTGTGGTAGGCTGCACAGGCCCTCTCTGGTGCTTCTCTGCTGGAGTCCACACCGGGCCCTGATGATGCAGCTGTACCTTCGGGCTGTTTATGGGCCAGGTGCTTGCAGCTCTCCTGCCCTTTGGATTCGGCTACCAGGGAGTATTTTAGGCCCTGGTGGCCACAGACTCCGATGTCCGAGTCTCTTCTGTGCCTCTCTGCTCCCTCTGCTTCACTGGGCCAAGCTGCTCCAGCTCTAGGCCCCAGTTCCACAGGACAGCACTACTCTGCGTCTGCCTCCTATCACTTCTCTCTACAGACTGAACACTAACTCCTCCCTCAGGCCAGACTTAAGGAATGCTCCCTGGAACTCCAGGTTCAGAGCTCCCCCTGCTGGTCTGAGGGAGAACTGCGTTGGATGTTAAACTTACTGGCCAATAGACCTCCCAATTACCTCCAGGCTCAGCATTAACCCTTTGGAGGGGCAATGCTGTTGTGGCGACCAGGTCCTGGGGCGCCACACTCCCCCTTAGTTAAACTCAGTACTCCCAGACTGAAGAAAACAAAACAAGACATACATGTTACAACCTTAAACAACTATAAGAGTCCAGCGTGGCTCCCTGCTGGGTGTCCATTACACTGCTCCATGGGGGACCCGCCGCGATAAAACTCCCAACGTAGGCTCTGGGCGTGCGTCAGAGCATTAATGACCCCACTCCATGCACATCGGACGGGTTTTTCTTCAGGGGTGTTGAGCACACTGGTGCTAACTATGTACAATTAGAGTGTTGGCCACTCATAGTCCAGTGACCCAATTGTCCATTTTCTCAATCAAAAAAAAACATTTTATACACAACATTACAGACATTTCACATAACTATTTACATTCTAATAAGTACTCTTTCTTTTTACTCTCTATACCTTGGAGGGGGCTATCCCCGAGTGCTGCGTTGGGACCTGCGTAGCTCTGGTGTTTGTCCCTGACTACTTGGTGTGTCTTCTACCTCAGCACTACAGGTAGGCCTAACCCTGATAGGTATGCGTGATGATTGCCTACGTGGTCTGAGAGTCGCTAAGGGTATGACAGGTTCACCACTGACAGGGGGTTGATTCTCCTGTTCTACTGCTGGCGTGTCATCTTGTGTTGGGGTGGACAGTTCCTTAGGTGGATCTGGAACCTCTTCTGTCTCTGGCTAGACCAACTGCGGGAACGTCAAGACTGGTACCACTATGGCATTATTTATTCGGGTCCAAGTTTTGGGGAATTTGCCAAGGATTGTTTGTATCATCTCTTCCTTTTTTTTCTTGAATTTCTTTCACTTCTTTTTGGATCTTGCACCGCTCAGCGCACGCTTTCAGGCGGTCTCTAGAAACTGTTTGATAGGTCCTGCCTTCATCTTTGCTTATGAGGCATACCTTACTATTGTCAAAGTTGGAGGGAATAATGGTGTAGGGTTCATTCTCCTACTGATCATCTAATTTATGCGCCCTCCGCTTTTTCTTGAGGACCTGTTCTCCAGGTGCTAAGGGAGTTGCTGGGGCTGTTTGATTGTAGTTCTGCTCTTGTCTCGTTCTTGCTTGGGACAGGCTCTTTTCTACGCATTCCTGGACTTTGCGGTACTGCTGTTGTCGCTCTGTATCCCAATCTTCTATCTCTTGAACCGCTTCAGGTGACACAGTTCCCATCTCAAAGTCCACAGGTAACTTGCCAGGTCTTGCTCGCATCAAGTAAGCAGGGCTGCAGTTGGTCGAGTTTACTGGGATATGGTTATACAGGTCTACCAGATCTGGTAACTTCTCTGGCCATTAGTTTCTTTCTTCCAGAGGTAGGGTCTTGAGCATATCAATAACCACATGGTTCATCTTCTCGCACAATCCATTGGTTTGGGGGTGGTACGGTGTTGTTCTGATTTTCTTACAACCGTACATGTTACAGAACTCTCGGAACACTTCTGCCTCGAATGCAGGACCTTGATCAGTCAGTACCCTTTCCGGATAACCGTGAGGTCGACAAAAGTATGCTTGAAATGCTCTAGCTGCTGTTCTGGCTGTCTGGTCTTTCATCGGCACTACTACCAGGAAACGAGAGTAATGGTCCACAATGGTGAGGGCGTACACATAGCCTGACCGGCTTGGTGTTAACTTCACGTGGTCCAGGGCCACCAACTCCAGGGGCTGCTTTGTGACAATTGGCTGTAGGGGAGACCTCTGGCTGGCACCATCTTTCCGCCTCAGGTTACACGGACCACAGTCTCGGCACCACTTCTCGACTGTCTTTCTCATGTGCACCCAGTAGAACCGATCACGGAGTAGGGTCTCCAACTTCTTCCACCCGAAGGGTCCTGCTTTATCATGGTAAGCTGCTAGGACCATTGGAGCATCCTTCTGCGGGACCACTATCTGCCAGACGAGTTCATTCGTTCGCCAGTTGACATATCTCTTGCATAGCTTGCCTTGGTAGGTGAACAGTCATCCCCTCTCCTTCCACAGCTGCTGGGCTTCTTCTGGAGCATCTGGGCCAAGATGGGTCTCAGCTTGTGCTAGCTTTTCTTTGACCAATCGCACGGCCGGGTCACCGTTCTGTGTCTCTTCCCAATTATGGTGGAGTAATGGGTTGACAGAGACCTCGTGCTGGCTCGAGCGCTTCTCTCCTACAGCATTCTCACACTGGGAAACACCTTGGTGATGGAAAGCCGGTAACTCTATCTCTTCGAGTTCATCCAGGTCTTCTCCAGACTCGGGTAAGTGAGGCATTCTGGACAGCGCATCAGCATTGTTATTCTTCTTGCCAGCCCGGTACTTGATGGTAAAGTCAAAGTTAGACAGCCGGGCCATCCATCGCTGCTCCAACGCACCTAGCTTGGCTGTTGCCAGATGTGTCAACGGATTGTTGTCCGTGAAGATGGTGAACTTGGCCGACGCCAGATAGTGCTTGAAGCGTTCAGTCACTGCCCAAACAATATCGAGAAACTCCAGGTTGAAGGAACTGTAGTTTTCTGGATTCCTTTCTGTGGGACGATGCTTCCTGCTGGCGTAAGCTATCACCTTCTCTCTGCCTCCCTGCACCTGGGACAGAACTGCTCCCAGGCCCACGTTGCTGGCGTCTGTGTACAGTACAAACGGCTGGCTGTAGTCAGGGTAGGCCAGAATTTCTTCTCCCGTGAGAGCCCTTTTCAGCCGGACAAAAGACGTTTCTATTTGGCTGTTCCATTCAAATGGAGGGCTTTGCTTCTTAGCCTTGTTTGGCTGGCCCACCAGGAGATCTTGAATAGGCGCTGCTATCTTGGTGAAACCATCAATGAACCTTCGGTAGTAGCCCACCAGCCCAAGGAACTGCCGCACCTCCTTTACCGTGGTGGGTCTCGGCCAGTCCTTGATTACTGTGACTTTCTCTGGATCAGGTGCCACTCCTTCTGCGCTGACCACATGATCCAAGTACTGTACCTTTGGCTTCAAGAGGTGACATTTGGACGGCTTTATCTTCAGGCCATACTCCGACAGGGACTCGAACACTTCTGCTAAGTGCCTCAGGTGGTCTTCATAAGTCTTGGAGTAGACTATGACGTCATCCAGGTACAACAGCACGGTTTCAAAGTTGTGATGGCCCAAGCAGCACTCCATCAACCTTTGGAATGTCCCTGGGGCATTGCAGAGCCCGAATGGCATACAGTTGAACTCGCAGAGGCCCATTGGTGTCGTGAATGCAGTCTTCTCCTTGTCCGCCTCTGCCACGGGAACCTGCCAATACCCACTGGTGAGATCCAAGGTGGAGAAATAGTTAGCTGACTTTAAGGCTGTTAGTGACTCCTCTATTCTGGGCAGTGGATAAGCATCTTTATGTGTAATGCGGTTAATTTGCCTGTAATCTACGCACATTCTCATTGTACCATCTTTTTTCTTTACGAGCACTAGTGGAGCTGCCCAGGGGCTACAACTATCTCTGATAACCCCAGCCTCCTTCATTTCCCGTAACATTTCTTTGGCACGCTGATACTGTGCTGGGGGTACAGGGCGGTATCTCTCTTTAATGGGATGATGATCACCCGTGGGGATTTGATGTTTAACCCCTTTTACCTTCCCAAAATCTAGGGGGTGTTTGCTGAAGACCCGCTCGTACTCCTGTACTACCCGGTAAACCCCATGGTTTTGGTGTGAGGGGGTGGAGTCGGTGCCCACATGTAATTTTTGGCACCAGTCCTCCAGCTGTCCCTTGGAGCCATTGTCTTCCGCCTGGTCAGACGGGATCAAGGGTTCCACTGCTTTGATGGTATTGTTACTGACAGTGTACAGTTTTGCTACAGTGGCGTACCGGGGCAATTTGGCTTCCTCCTCCCCACAATTCAGGACACGGACGGGCACTCTCCCCTTGCGGACGTCTGCTACCCCTCTGGCTATCAGGACTCCAGGCCTGCTGTTTGAATACACCGGTTCTACCAAGGCCTGGTAATCTTGACCCTTGAGACCTATTGCTGCCCGACACCATATCAACATTTCACTTCTTGGGGGTATTGCAATGGGGAGGGGGTCACTTACCCTCACACTGCCAATTTCTCCTCCGGCTAGCTCTACCTGCTGCCTCCTCATCAGGGCTCTGATCTCCCTCTGTAGGGCACGCTGCTGCCCGGAGCTGGCACCTTCAGACGCCTGCTGCAACAAAATTATCACTTCGGCAAGACAATTTTCTATCACATTTGTACCAATGGTTAGCAGTGGGTTAGATTCCTTGCGATCAATATCTACAATTATCATCCCCTGACATGGCAATTCCACCCGCCCCACTTTAATGGTTACTTCCTTGTACCCAATTTGAGGTAAGGGCTGACCATTACTGGCCACAATTGTTAAATCATCATCTGGGCCATGGTCAATGTCTGAATCAGCCCAATATCTTTTGTACAGTTTATAAGGGATGGTTGTTACCTGGAACCCCGTATCCAGCAGGGCATTCAAAGGGATCCCATCCAGCACAATAGGAAGGACCGGGCGTCCTCCCACATACTTGCTGCGGCTGGGGGTTGAGCCGGGCTTCCTTATACCTGGGGGCTGGCTCCTGGCCCCAGGTTCGGCCCATTTAAAGGACAGTGTCTTGCAATATGGCCCGCCTGGCTGCAGCGGCGGCAGATCGGTTGTCCCGTTGAATCATACCGGTCTGTGTCTCTGCCTCGGGTCGGCGGAATCCTCCTCTGTCGCATCCATGGGACGTCATCTGGGCTGGAGGCCAACTCGATTCTTGCAGGCGATGGGGTCACTTGTAGAGACTGCACGGTCTTGGCAAGGGCAGCTACAGTCTTGGTCAGCTCCTGGACCTGCTGTCTGAGCTCTGCAGTGGGATCCTTATCCAGGGACTGCGCCTCGGCCCCTGCAGCGGCTCGTGTTGCAGGCACCACCCCATGGTACGTGATAGCAAGAGGCCGGAGGGGTACTGGGTCACTCGGTGTAGATTCCCTCAGTACCCGGATGGCCTGGTCCTTAAACTTTGCAAAGTCCAAAGCAGGGTTCTGCAGGACCATGATACGCAGCTGGGTCCTGTGGGCATCTGACAGGAGCCCCTCTATGAACTGCTCAGTTAGGAGTTTGTCTCCTTCTCGTACACTCTCTGGGTCCACCTGTATAATTGCTCTCAGGGCCTCCTGCAAGTTTAAGGCATAGTCCCTTATGCTGTCTGTGGCCCGTTGTTTGCACCCAAAGAATCTCATCTTTATTTCTGCTGCGGTGCGGGTGTCAAAAGTACTCTTTAACTTGGCCAGTATCTGGGTTGCTGTCCCTTTATCTGTATCAGGCCAGGACTTCACTTCACGCTGGGCCGCGCCGGCTAGCTGCCCCATTAATATGCCCACCTTCTGGCTCTCAGTCAGCGGATACACCCGGAACAAGCTGTGCAGCCTTTCTCTGAAGTCACTCAAGGTATGGGACTCCCCGGAGTACTGCGGCAGCCATTCTGCTCCCGGGATGTACGGCATTGTGATCGGCATTACCGGCGCTACAGCGGGGGCTGGGGCGACGGCGACTGGGATTACATCGGCCGGTGCTGCTGCGTCTTGAGCTACCACAGCCACCTGCTCTCCCTCTGAGTCGGACATCTTCTTCCCCCTTAGTAAACCTTACCAGGCTCCGTTCACTTTTCAAATTCCCTTCTGGGTCGCGCAGGGCTAACGGCGTTCTGCTCTGATGGCGCGCTCCCTTTGCGCTCTTTGTCAGGCACGCCCCCCTTCTTCCTGCGCTCAGCGAGGCTAATGGCGGTGGCAGTTTGCAAACAGTAACACAGTCTTTTAAGCACAGTTTCTGCAGGCGCACAGTACCCGGTGGGACCGGGCACGAAATCCTGTTCGTGACGCCAAAGTTGACTTGCCCACCTCAGGGCTATGGGACACCCAGTGCCGGGCCGGACTAGTCCGGGGGTCGTCAGTGGTGGCGGGGCCCGACTCCGTGGCCCTGGTGGGTGTCAGTTAAAATGGCTGGTGACTTGGTGATGAATAAAGTTTGTGTTCGTGACGCCACCTGTGGTTTGCGGCTAATAAGCCGCCGCTGCTGTGTGAAGCCTCCGGGGTGATGATATGGCAGCAAGGGTGGTACTGCTCCCCACAGGTGGAGCGGTGCCCCGGGGACACTGTTGGTGCTCGTGAGAGTCTATGGTGTTGTGTGGATAACACGGTGCAGGGCCGACAGGCAATGAAAGAAACAGGCACAAACAACAGTCTCTTTAACTTCTCCTCTTTTACTTCACAAACGGTTAGTCCTGGGAGACCGTTACAGGTGGTAGAGGGCTCCGGTCGGCCTGGAAGTAACAGAGATGTCGTTTTGGCCAGATGAGTATGAGGCCTACTCCTGTTCTTTTCTTTACTGTGATAGGACCCTGCTCTCTGAACTTAGCAATGGCCCTCTTGCTGCTGGGACCGGTGGTACGTCCCTTTCCCTCTGTGGTAGGCTGCACAGGCCCTCTCTGGTGCTTCTCTGCTGGAGTTCACACCGGGCCCTGATGATGCAGCTGTACCTTCGGGCTGTTTATGGGCCAGGTGCTTGCAGCTCTCCTGCCCTTTGGATTCGGCTACCAGGGAGTATTTTAGGCCCTGGTGGCCACAGACTCCGATGTCCGAGTCTCTTCTGTGCCTCTCTGCTCCCCCTGCTTCACTGGGCCAAGCTGCTTCAGCTCTAGGCCCCAGTTCCACAGGACAGCACTACTCTGCGTCTGCTTCCTATCACTTCTCTCTACAGACTGAACACTAACTCCTCCCTCAGGCCAGACTTAAGGAATGCTCCCTAGAACTCCAGGTTCAGAGCTCCCCCTGCTGGTCTGAGGGAGAACTGCGTTGGATGTTAAACTTACTGGCCAATAGACCTCCCAATTACCTCCAGGCTCAGCATTAACCCTTTGGAGGGGCAATGCTGTTGTGGCGACCAGGTCCTGGGGCGCCACAGACACCGCCACCGCCAAGGCACCAGTTTCTCAGGGCCAGCGCTTGCGGGCAAAGAGGGGCTCCTCCGGCCCATATCCAAGTCGGGGAGCGGGTAACCGGTGGGAATCCATCGCTATCAAAACTCAACTTAGGTGCAGGAAAAGAGACAGTCACCGTTAACTACCGGGGAAAAGCAACAGCAGCCGTCCGTGGGAACCGTCTTTCCAGCCGTGTGTTTTACTGAGAACTGTGTCACCATCTCAGGCTGAGCGAGTACGACCGTGCCGTGAGGCACAGTGCTGCCCCCGCGACCCTGCACCTCACCAAGCCCTGCACCGGCCCTGTCATCCCTCATCCTTTACCCCATCACTGGGCCCCGGGACAACCACCCCCTGCCCACGGAGGGGAGAACTAACAACTTTGCTGCTCCCTGTCACCGCTCCCGGGATTCCCATACAGAGCAGCGGTGGTGTTACCAAAAATCATCACAACCGTGGGTGGCGTCACGGACAATAAATCCCCAAAACCAAACCCCTTTTCACTCACGGGTGAGGAGCGCCGCTCGAGTCCCCGGGATCCGGCCCATCGCTCGAGCCACCGAGCAGCAGAGGCCGCAGCAGCAGCGGCGGCCGGACCCGAGCAGTGGGAGAGCGCAGCGTCCCCTCCTCCGCCCGCGACATGCCTCACACCCGACTGTCACTTCAGGGGACCCCATGTCCATGGGGGACCCCTGACCCCCGGAGGATCGCCACCGGTTGTGGTAGTGGTGGGCCTGGGCCATCTCTTTCCTCCAGGCCCATCCTCCAAACCTGCCTCTCCGGAGGCGGCAACGGAAACATGCCCCAACCTATTTAAAATCCCACAAGTTCGTGGGTGCCCTGCAAGTTCTCAGGCATGTCCATGAAGAGTTCCTCATGCAACGGTACAATGAGTCCCCACGGGGACAACTTGCCGGCAACGGCCGGGTCAATCACTGTGTCAATCAGGTAAAACTTCGGTTGATTCATTCATTTACTCATTTACACAACAGGTTACGGTACTGGTGGTCCCAACGGGGACAACGGTGCAACGGAGGGACCGCTGCCTTACTCCGACTCTTCCTCTGAGGTGGCCTCACCCTCCGCTGCCAATATTTCAAACATGCGGTGGCAGGCCTGTTGGGAAAGGGGCGCCCGGTATCCATTTCCACTGGCGCGCGGGATATAGAAAGCTACCGGCCCACCGCCATGGCGAAGACTCTCACCCGCTTCCTCGGACTCCGAAACTGGCTCTGTATCAGGTCCGGAATCATCACTCCTAACCCCCTCATGGTCAGGCGCTCCCTCTAGGGCCAGGCGGACTGCCGGGGCCTTCTTCTCCTCTGCGCCAGGTGGGTCGTTACCAGTCGCAGCAGCATCCAGGCCCGCAGCCCCCTCCAGCTCCCCGACCTCTGGACCCTCGGCACTCAGCATTTCGGGTCCCACCGCCGTAGCACGGGGCAGCAGGTCAGGCAGGTTAGCGCTGAGGAGCCCCATGGGTAGTGGCAGGGACGGTACAAGGGCCAGGATCGGACCGGGTCTCCCAGCCGCAACGGCCGGTCCCTGTGGGACATGGAGGCGTGGGTCACTCACCAGCTCCGTCACGTCGGCTCCCATCTCATGCATCTGGGCAATCGCAACCAGCGCTTTCACCTCGGTGGTCCACTGCTCCGCCAGGAGACGTATCTGATGCCGATGACATTGGTTAGACTCAGTTACTCGGGCCCTCATCCACGCCACGGCCCCAGGCGCGGGCTGCTGGGCCTCGGGTGGTGCAGGCGGGGCTGACATGGTGTCGCGGCTTCAGGGTTCCAGGAACCGGGTTGTTTACAGAGTCCTGGCGTCCCTGCTTCTATGGCCTCGGTTTACATGCAGCCGGACGCCATCCGTCCCCCCTTGGTCTTTTCTCGGCACCTCCTCTTCAGGGGCAGGGCTTCAGCTTTCGCGCCTCCACTGCTCGAGAAGATGCTTGAGTGGGAAAATCTTCGCGCCCAAGATGGCGGATTCTGACATTTTTCGGCCGGACACCGCCGGCGGGGCACAAGGCGCACTTCTACCAGGCGGCAGAACGGTAAGATCCTGTTCGAGACGCCAAGTTGTCGCGGGCGGGGAAGGATGCCGCTGCGCTGCGCTCACTAACGCTCGGGTCTGGCGCTGCTGCGATGGTTGCTCGAGCGGTGGGCCGGATCCGGGGACTCGAGCGGTGCTCCTCGCCCGTGAGTGAAAGGGGGTAGTTTGGTTTGGGGATTTGGTCCGTGACGCCACCCACGGGTTGTGGTGAGGTTGGGCACCACCGCTGCTGGTGACGGGGATCCCGGGAGCGATGGCAGGGAGCAGCTGGGATGTTGTTTTCCCCCTCCGTGGGTAGGGGTTGGTGGTCCCGGGGCCCAGTGAGGTGACGGGGAAGACGGGCTGGATGGGTGCAGGGTCGCCTGGACTGCGCAGCACGGTGCCGGACAGCACGGTAGTACTCACTCAACCACAAAGGTGCGCAAAGTCTCTGGTAAACCAAACGGCTGGATAGACGGGTCCCGCAGCCGGCTGCTGTGGCTTCTCCTGGACGGTTAGTGGTGGCTGCCTTTCCCTGCACCTTTGTGTATGTTCGGTCGCGATGGCTTCCCACCGGTAACCCGCTCCCCAGCGTATATATGTGCCGGAGAAGCCCTTTTGCCCGCAGGCTCTGGCCCTTGGAACTCTAGCTGTGGCGGTAGCTGTATTTCCTCTTGCTGGTCGGACGGTTGCCTTCAATCAGGTCTTAGCTGTTAGGAAACCCCTTGGATTACAGTCAGTGACGGATTTGACCTCTAATGGCGACTCCAAGCCTGGTCCGTAGGCCCTGCCTGTGTGTGCTGGCTTCACTTCGCTCCCCGGTTCGGTACCGGCAGGCCACCGCCCGTCCCCGGTCCTACGGTTCCGCGTTGATCTGCCTCTCCTGCAGACGGCCACCACCGTCTGCCAACCTTGCTCTTGGTGCCCGGGTCACACACCCGGACACAGTCAGTCTGCTCCTCCACTCCTTCTTCACTCCTTACTCCTTCACTTCCCTAACTGAACTCTACTCTGCACTGACTTCCTTCTCCCGCCTCCAGGACTGTGATCTCCTCAGTGGGTGGGGCCAACCGCCTGGCTCCACCCCACCTGGTGTGGACGTCAGCCCCTGGAGGGAGGCAACAAGGATTTTGTGTCTGGCTGATGTGCCTGTCTCAGGGTGGGGGTGTGTGTTGTAGTACCTGTGACGACCTGGCTAGTCCAGAGCGCCACACTTCAAAATTTTCGGCCGGACGCCGCCGGCGGGGACCACAAGGCGCACTTCTACTGGTAAGTAGATGGGATTCAATCCTGTTCACAGCGCCAAGTTGTCGCGGGCGGAGGGGACGCTGCGCTCGCTAACGCTCGGGTCCGGCGCTGCTGCTGCTCGGTGGCTCGAGCGGTGGGCCGGATCCGGGGACTCGAGCGGCGCTCCTCACCCGTGAGTGAAAAGGGGGTTGGTTTGTTTGGGGAATTTAGTTCGTGACGCCACCCACGGGTCGTGGGGAAGATGGGCACCATCGCTGCTGGTGACGGGGATCCCGGGAGTGGTTAGGGAGCAGCTGGGATGTTGTCTTCATGGGTAGGGGTTGGTGGTCCCGGGGCCCGGTGGTGAGACGGGGAGGCAGGGTCGGTGAGGTGCAGGGTTGCAGGGACAGCGCGGCGTGGTGCCGGATGGCACGGGTGTACTCACTCAGCAAGAGATGCACAAAGTCTCCGGTAAACCAAATGGCTGGATGGACGGGTCCCACAGCCGGCTGCAGTGTCTCTCCCCGGACAGGTGATGGTGGCTGTCTTTCCCTGCACCTTTGTGTACTATCTTGACTACGATGGGTCCACAACGGTAGTCCACTCCCCGGTGTATGGATGCCGGAAGAGCCCATTTTGCCCACAGGCGCTGGCCCTTGGGTCTCTAGCCGTTGGCGGTGACTGTATACCCTCACGGTGTGGACGGTTGCCTTCTAACGGGTCTTTGGTTGTTAGGAAACCCCTGGGGTTCCTGTCACACTCGGATTTGACTGTTGACGGCGGCTCCATGCCTAGTCAGGGTCCGATGGCCCTGCCTGTGTGTGCTAGCTTCACTTCGCTCCCCGGTTGGTACCGGTGGGCCACCGCCCGACCCCGGTCCTACGGTTCCGTGTTGATCCACCACACCTGCAGACGGCCACCACCGTCTGCCAACCTTGTTGTCAGTGCCTGGGCCACAAACCCAGACACTCTCCACTTTACTCCTCTCACTTCAACCTCCTGAACTGATCTGCTTCTCACTCCTCCACTCCTAAACTGAACTGACTCCTTTTCCCGCCTCCAGGCCTGTGAACTCCTCGGTGGGTGGGGCCAACCGCCTGGCTCCGCCCCACCTGGTGTGGACATCAGACCCTGGAGGGAGGCAACAAGGGTTTTGTGTCTGGCTAATGTAACTGTCTGGGGGGGTGGGTGTGTGTGTGTGTTACCTGTGACGACCTGGCTAGTCCAGGGCGCCACATGTGTACTTTTTTTTTTTTTACATAAATTTACATATTTATTGGTCTAATTTATTTTCTTGCTCTTTATTTTCGGGAGTTTTTTTATCTTTTTATTTTTATTTTTTTTTCTTAGTCCCTATATGGGACATTAAATTATATTGGTCTGATCTCTGCTATATTGTATTGCAACACACCAGCATTGGGTATACAGCAGGAAGAGATCTCAATTAAAACATAGCCTTTAATGCCACCTATCTGCCCTGTCATGCACCTTACAAGAGCATTACCCAAGTATGGGACTAAACTAGATGTCCCCAACAAAAGAGGTTATCCTTCCGACACATTTCTTTCTCAATGACGAGAAGTCATCGGGAGAGTGTATATGCAAGGGGTAACTAATTGCAACAAAAAGAAAAAATGACAAACCTATAAAAAAAAACTGTATGGCACATAGGATGTTTCGGTGGCACACCATTCCTGGGTGGTGTGCAAAGTTCTGTGGAGTATTGGTGCTCTTTGTTGGGCGTCCGTCCTCATCTCTTGGGTGGGATCATCAACTACATTGAATCTCATTATGTTGTAAGGTTGTCCCTAATGAAGTACAGGAGTCGACGAGTCCATAACGAGGGGGCTTCATGTCCCCTCTGTAGTCAGGGATGGCGCATAAGAGCAGTGGCTCAATCAACAAAGGGGAGCCAAGCATCATCGGAAGGCCGAGCCGGCACATTCAAGGGGAGAAACCTTGAGAGTTTGGTTGGTGTAATGTTTTTGGAGGTCACACATCCATCCAAAAAAAGGCACCAAGAAGGGTTAAATTAACCCCTTCACAACCTTTGACTTATATTTACAACAAAGGTTGTGTTCCTGCCTTTGATGCAGGCTCACAATCTGAACCCATATCTTTCCCTGCACGTTGGCTGATGTGATTAGCCGTGGGTAGATCCCAGTTGTCAATCTGTTAAATTTGCTGTCAATCTCTGACAGCAGGATATTACCCTCGCAGACGGGAAGTGCGTCATTCCCCAATGCCATCGGCAGCCTTGTAACGTGATCATGGGGTGCCGATGGGTTAGAATCACAGCTGGGGGTCTTCTGATGACCCCTGTGTCTGTCATTACGATCCTGCTGCGAAGTGACCTTCATATGAGATGATGATTTGTGCTGTACAGAGGGGTACTGACGCTATGCTGATGCGGATGGGACGATCGTAGCTTCAAGTCCCCTAAGAGGACTAATAAATACAATAAAAGTGAGGAAAAAAAGTTTTAAAAATATGGAAAAAAACCTCAGCAACCTCCCTTTTGCCCCACTGAAAAAATTATTATTATTATTATTATTATTATTAATAAATATTTACTTCTATAGCACCAACATACTCTGCAGCGCTTTACAATTCAGGAGGTTCGTATACAAACACGTAACAGTTACAGAAAATACAATAATTAGAAAAAAATGAAAAAGTCAACCCTGTTCATGAGCGCTTACAACCTACAATGGGATGGGAGGAGGACAAGGTACGAGTGCACTGCATTTCCAATGACAATTCAGCCATCTCAGAGAAATGTTGGATTGATAAAGCCTTCCTGTACCAGTCAGCCAAAAAAAAGATGTGTTTTTAGGGAGCGTCTGAAGCTGAGTAAATTGTGATTCGGGGTGGAGCATTCCAGAGGATTGGTGCAGCTCAGGAGAAGTCTTGGATCCGGGAGTGGGAGGTTCAAAAATTAGTGTGGATGTTAGTCGAACATCGTTTGCAGAGTGTAGGGAACGGGTGGGGTGATAGACTGAGAGGAGGAGGAGATGTAAGGGGGTGCCGCACTGTGGAGAGCTTTGTGGTGATAGATAGTGTGATGCCCTGGACTAGCCAGGTAGTCACAGACATAACACCATACACACCCCCTACCCTAGACAGTTACACCAGTCAAACAAAACCCTTGTTGCCTCCCTCTAGGGTCTGATGTCCACACCAGGTGGGGCGGAGCCAGGTGGTTGGCCCCGCCCACCGAGCAGTTCACAGGCCTGGAGGCGGGAAAAAGAAGTCAGTTAGTTGAGTTTGGAGTTAGAGTTTGGAGGCGAAAGTGAGAGGACAAAAACTGCAAGTGTCTGAGTTGGAGCCCAGGCACTGACAGCAGGGTTGGCAGACGGTGAGGACCGTCTGCAGGAGTTAGTGAATCTCTGCAGAGCCGTAGGACCGGGGTCGGGCGTTGGCCCGCCGGTACCGAACCGGGGAGCGGAGTGAAGCTAAGCACACAGGCAGGGCCATCGGACCCCGACTAGGCTTGGAGCCGCCAACAGTCAAATCCGAGTGTGACAGGATCAGAAGGGGTTTCCCAACAACCAAGACCCGACAGAAGGCAACAGTCCACACCGTGAGGATATACAGCCACCGCCATAGGCTAGAAATCCAAGGGCCAGCGCCAGCGGGCAAAACGGGCTCCTTCGGTACCTATACACCAGGGAGTGGACTACCGGTGGGCAACCACAGGAGTCAGAACATTCTAACAGGTGCAGGGAAAGACAGCCACCATCACACTGTCCGGGGAGAGCACAAAAGCACTGCAGCCGGCTGCGGGACCCGTCCATCCAGCCGTTTGGTTTACCAGAGACTCTGTCATTGACTGCCTGAGTGGACAGCAAGAATCAAATGTCCAGCATCAAGGAGGATAAAAATAAAACTTGATCCACTTTTTGCACTTGTGCCTCTGTGTCCACTGCACAGTCTGTATGTTTTTATAATCATACAAATAAATACAAGTTTTATTTTTATCCTCCTTGATGCTGGACATTTGATTCTTGCTGCCTTCATTCCCGCCCAGGCCAGGGCGTTCCGTGCATCGGTGCAGAGTCCAGGAGTGAAGAGGGGTGAGCTGACAAATTTCTCTTTCCACATTATGACTGCCTGAGTGAGTACACCAGTGCCATCCGGCACCGCGCCACGCTGCCCCTGCAACCCTGCACCACAGCCATCCAGCCTCCCCGTTACACCACCAGGCCCCGGGATCACCACCCCTACCCACGGAGGGGACAACATCCTAGCTGCTCCCTACCATCGCTCCCGGGATCCCCGTCATCAGCAGCGGTGGTGCCCTTTATCACCACGACCCGTGGATGGCGTCACGAACTATCTCCCTAAACAAACCACCCCCTTTTCACTCGTGGACAAGGAGCGCTGCTCGAGTCCCCGGGTTCGGCCCACCGCTCGAGCCACGAGCAGCAGCAGAAGCCCCGAACCCAAGCGTGGCGAGCGCGTCCCCTCCGCCCGTGACAACTTGGCGTCTGCGAACAGGATAGAACCAGTCTACATACCGGTAGAAGTGCGCCTTGCAGTCCCCACCGGCGGCGTCCGGCCGAAAAATTTGAAGTGCCGCCATCTTTGGCGCGAAGATTTCCGCTCGAGCGTCGTCTCCGAGCAGGGAAGGCGCGAAAGTGAAGCCCCGCCCCCAAAGAGGAAGTACTAGAAAGAACCAAGGGGGGACGGGAAGAAGATGTCCGTCCCTGGCGGAGGAGCGCTGGCCGTGGGAGCGGCGGTGCTTAACGACCGCATGTAATAAGCGCTACAGAGTGCAGGGACGCCAGGACTCTGCTGGAACACGTTCCTGGATCCAGCAGCAAGATGTGCCAGGAGCTCCAGGTCAAGGTCCACCCCATGATGGCGGAGTGGACGTCGGAGAAGAAGGGCCTGGTCGCAACCGTGCGGGCATCTGGAGTGGAGGTGGTCTCAGAGGAGCGGGTAAGCGACCCACGCCCTTATGTCCCCGAGGGAACGGCCGCTGCGTCTGAGGGGCCCGGCTGCTGCCATCCACTACGCCACCTTCCTCACTGCCCACGACCGCGGTCACCGCCCCGACCGACCCGTTACCCCTGTCACCGGTAGCGGAGCCCGCAGCGTCTGTGGGAGAAGGCCCGGACCCTACCATTGTCACCGCCCTGGCACCCGTCCCGGCTTCCATCCTGGCCGCAACGGAGGCGATCCTCAATCAGACGCCAGCACCGTAAGTCACGCTGACCGCTCCCAGACACCCAGCCTCGGCCGAGGGACCGCGGGGATGTAGCTGCTAAGCGGCAGAGCAGGTCATGTCACAGCGGGGCCCCTCCCTACTGAAGGTGCCGGTTGTAGCCGGCACGGAGGGACTCCGGCTGGGCCCATCCCCCACACCGACTGACCCAGAGCGGCAGCTACGGCAGCTGTGCCATAAGACTGCTGCTTGGAGAAAAAGGATGCTGAAGCGGTAGTGGTTCCCGGCTACCTTGCTGTCGGTCCCCGTGGGGACCCTGTTGATGTTCCAGTTGGCCCTCAAGATTAAAGAGTCCGGTCGGAGGAGCAGTCATACCCGCACCGCCGGCGGCTGAAAATGGAGTCCTGTGGGACAGTGTCACCCCTGAGTGAGGGTGGCATTGGGGGCTCAGACTGTCCGGTGGTGGACTGTGGGAAAGCTGCAGGAGGAACCTGTACCGGAGTCAGGTGTTGTGGATAGCCCCTGGATCCAACTGACAGTCCCCGTTGGGACCCTACAGCAAGTCTCCGTTGGGACCCTACAGTTTTGTTTGTGATAGCCCGTTGGCTATGAAGAGCCCCGTCCCCGTCCCCTAAGTTGTTTTTCCTAAAAGCCCTTGCCCACATGAGAAACTACTCATGAACAAGGCCGAGAACTTGCAGGCCACCCACGAACTTATGGGCTTGTAAATAGTTTGTGGGCCGTTTTCCGTTCCGTGCCGCCTCCGGAGAGGCAGATTGGAGGAAGGACCCGCAGCGGAGCAGGCTGGGGTCCGGCCACCACCGGGACTGGTGGCCATCCTCCGGGGGTCAGGGGTCCCCCTGGACGTGGGGTCCCCTGAAGTGACAGCCGGATGCGAGACACCGTACCCGTTCACGCTCGGGTAACCTGAACCTGGACTTGGGGTCAAGGTGTGCTGCCCACTTCTTAGGGGCAGCATCAAGGTTTAGGTTGCTTGGATGGGGGAGCGGAAGACCATGAACCCGTCCGTTAGTAATAAAAATGTTTTTATATGTTTGAAACGTTAAAGTGCCATGCCTCCCGTAAGGGAAGAACTGAAAAGAATGCTTGTGTTAAATGTTTTACATGTTAATTTATCTTTTACAGAAAAATAAAACCGGTGATGGACGGGCAGCCCGCGGACGGTCTGCATTTCACCAAGGGGCAATGTGACGCCCTGGACTAGCCAGGTAGTCACAGACATAACACCGTACACACCCCCTACCCTAGACAGTTACATCAGTCAAACAAAACCCTTGTTGCCTCCCTCCAGGGTCTGATGTTCACACCAGGTGGGGCGGAGCCAGGCGGTTGGCCCCGCCCACTGAGGAGTTCACAGGCCTGGAGGCGGGAAAAAGCAGTCAGTTAGTTGAGTATGGAGTTAGAGTTTGGAGGCGAAAGTGAGAGGACAAAAACTGCAAGTGTCTGGGTTGGAGCCCAGGCACTGACAGCAAGGTTGGCAGACGGTGGGTGCCGTCTGCAGGAGTTAGTGAATCTCTGCAGAGCCGTAGGACCGGGTTCGGGCGTTGGCCCGCCGGTACCGAACCGGGGAGCGGAGTGAAGCTAAGCACACAGGCAGGGCCATCGGACCCCGACTAGGCTTGGAGCTGCCGACAACAGTCAAATCCGAGTGTGACAGGAACCCTAGGGGTTTCCCAACAACCAAGACCCGACAGAAGGCAACAGTCCACACCGTGAGGATATACAGCCACCGCCACAGGCTAGAGATCCAAGGGCCAGCGCCTGAGGCAAAACGGGCTCCTTCGGTACCTATACACCGGGGAGTGGACTACCGGTGGGCAACCACAGGAGTCAGAACATTCTAACAAGGTGCAGGGAAAGACAGCCACCATCACACTGTCCGGGGAGAGCACAAAAGCACTCCAGCCGGCTGCGGGACCCGTCCATCCAGCCGTTTGGTTTACCAGAGACTCTGTCATTGACTGCCTGAGTGAGTACACCAGTGCCATCCGGCACCGCGCCGCGCTGCCCCTGCAACCCTGCACCACAGCCATCCAGCCTCCCCGTTACACCACCGGGCCCCGGGATCACCACCCCTACCCACGGAGGGGACAACATCCTAGCTGCTCCCTACCATCGCTCCTGGGATCCCCGTCACCAGCAGCGGTGGTGCCCTTTATCACCACGACCCATGGGTGGCGTCACGAACTATCTCCCTAAACAAACCACCCCCTTTTCACTCGTGGATGAGAAGCACTGCTCGAGTCCCCGGGTCCGATCCACCGCTCGAGCCACCGAGCAGCAGCAGAAGCCCCGGACCCGAGCGTGGCAAGTGCGTCCCCTCCATCCGCGACAATAGTGATGAAGGTGGAGATAGATGTAGGGGGTGCCGCACTGTGGAGAGCTTTATGGGTGATAGACAGATATGAGGCTGGAGATGTAGGGGGGTGCCACACTGTGGAGAGCTTTGTGGGTGAGAACAAGCAATATGAAATAGATCCTGTGATATAATGGCAGCCAGTGCAATGACTGGCACAGAGCAGAAGCATTTAAGTAAAAAAAAAAAATACACATATTTGGTATTGCTGCTTTCAGAAATGTCTGATCTATGAAAATATAAAAAAAAATAATCCGATCGGTAAACAGTATGATGAGAAAAAAAACTAAAACCCCAGAATTGAGTTTTTTTGGCTGCCGCAACATGCAATAATATACAACAAGAGGCGAACAAATCATCATGTAGCGCCCCTGAGACTTCAGTCGCTACATGGTATTGCATCTCACTTAAGGTGCAGTACTCATCCCGGGTAAGGAAGAGGTCAACCACTGGTGTTCATCACTTCCACAACACACAGTTTAGTAGCCAGTTACTGGAACTGGGTCACCATAGCAACGGGACTTCCCCAGCACTAGTGAGTAAGCAGGAAGGTGGGGGCAGCATGAGGGAAGTTAGAGAACACACAGACTTTTACCTCAGAATAGTCTGGGACACAGAAGAACACGGTCGCTGAGGAGAGTGCTTTAGAGTTTCCTCAGTTAGGACCGGCCCAACTTGAAGAAACAGGGAATGACCAGTGGAGTTGGTAAGACACAGGAGCAACAGGGTAGCAGGAGGTAGAGCTTAATAGTTCCTTCAGTACTAGCGCAGTTCAGGGTGCAGAGCCCTAGGCTGGCGTACACACCACGTTGCGCCACCAGATTCTGCAGGACAGGGGGATTTCATGTCTTTCTTGCCACCAAAGATCCCGGGGCACAGAAACACATAGTCAGGTGTCAGGACCACGGTCGGCCCCACGTTTGATTCACGCTGCCTGCGAATGGGACAGGAACTTAACCACCAAATGTAGGGGCTCCCAAGTAGCTTCACACCATGGGGATCCATACTACATAGCGCAAGGAAGGAAGGTCTCACACGCCACAACACCGGTGGTGGCCTCCGAATTATCCGGGACTGGCTGGGGCCCATCACGGCAGAGACCGACACTCCACAGGTGACAACTGGACTGTGAGTAAAAGACCTGGAACCGCAATCACTGTGTCAGCCTATCATTGCCGGCGCCGTCACCCTGCGCTCCAGCGCCAACGGCCACTACCACCCCCGTCATCCTCCCTGGGGCCCGCTCTACCTGTGGGGAGCTGAACCATCCGAGCTGCGACACCATCCGCCCCAGACGACAGCTCCCGCAGCGGTGGCTAATCCCTGGCAGCATACCACAGGTGGCGCCACAAGACAACCACCCCGCCATCATCCCATCCATCCCTTTTTGTGGACACCTCGGGGTCACGATATCGGGCAGGGCCACCCGTGACATCCCCTGACCCTCACCGGCCCAGTAACAAGTATCCCCTGGCCCCCATGGGGTGCTCCAATCACATCTACCCAAAAATAGAATCAGTAAACACCGCAGCTTAGGGTGCAAAAAGAAAGCCATCACTGAGCTCCAGATGCCCAAAAATAAAAATTTTACCATTCTTGGAAAATGGCATCAAAAGCCAAAAATATTTTTGACAAACTTCTGATTTTTTTTTTTTCACCACTTAAATGAAAACTATACGTTTGGTATCTATGAATTCAGACTGACCTGAGGAATCATTGTGGGGTTGCATTTTTTTTTTTGCAATTTGACCACCCCCTAAATGATGAGCTGATCCCAGAGTGTCCATCTGTTGCAGGTGTAGTGTGTGAGTCATTTCCCTGCAGCACTCCCGCAGGAGAGAGGAGGTATTACACTGGGCCTCATTAGTGATTTTATACAATGCGTGGCCCCCAGAATATCGGACGCTTTTTGCAGCCGCTCCCTGCTTATATCAGTCAGTCGCAGTTCCTTTTAGTAAATAAATGCGTTCTCACATAACATCAGCGCTGTGGTCAGAAGGAAATGAGGTTTTCTGTGGCTCTGCTCTAACACACTATCAATATAGAAAAGTTACATGTGCCTGGAAATGAAACTATTGTGTAGGAAACGTTATATGCAATGTGACCACATACCAAACTACACCAGTAGTGCGATCGGCTCTCTCCAATGTATCTGCTGTCATTATTTCTGGTATTTCTTGCCTAAGAATCAGCTGCTGGTTCCAAAATTGGAGGAAAAAAATCAGAAATCCCTCCTCGGTCACTACTCACTTCCATTGGTGAAAGCTGTTACCTTAATCTGCAATTTAATATCCACATTAATCAAAGTCTGACATAGAAATACACTTCTTAAGAGTCTTGGGCTGCTTCCCTCTTTCCCGTACTTTACACTGCAGCACCTCTTTTTTAGTTTGGCCATAAATATATCATATAAATGTATCAGACTTTTTTTTACCTGGTGTAAGTGTGACGCCCTGGCCTATCAGGTCCTCACAAGATATTGTGCAATCTGCCCTTCTGCACGGTATCCAATCCTTCTTGGTTACGGGTACCTGGCCTTTGGTGTTGCTAAGAACAAGCTAATTAAAATCCTAGAAACACTCTGCCCCACACCCACCAGACACACAAGTGGACAGCCTGAAGGGAATAGGGTCGCCCACTTGGGGGGTTGGTTCAGAGGGTCAGGAGATAGTGACTTGTGACCTCTCCTCACGAGAGTCACCAACGTCTCAGTCAGGGGAGGTCAGGAGCTGGGCTCCTTGTTAATACTAGGTGGCAGACGTTGGTCTGGGCCTGGTAGGAGCTGAACCTCGGACGCAGGGGATAGTGTAAAGGGGCACGAAACTGCCGAGGAGGGCAGCCGGCAGCCTTGAGCCATCTCCGGGCAGGTGCCAGAGCACGATGGGGTACGTGGACCCTAAGCCAGGAAGTATCTTTAAGCGTCCTGGTAATTTACCCGACGAGGACGAAGTCTTCAAGATCCGTTCTCCACCCGCTCCAAAATCGGGGTACTAGCGCAACAAGGGGGATAGGACTTTCCCAAAACACAGTCCAGAGAATCCCAAGCGTGAACCCTGAGAGCAAGCTCACTCTGTTAGCCGACTAGTGAGCGGGACCTGACTAGTTCTATACTACAGGGGCCAACCAGTACAGAAGGTGCCAACAGAAAGGTCACAGGCTAACAAGCAACACCATCGGGCACGGGACTCAGACGTGCTCCCTCCTTACTACAGCGGTGCTCAGAATTCTGGTTTACAAGTTGTCGGTGTCAGCGTTATTGGACTTAGTGAGTACGTAGCAACCCTGTCCTCCCCAACGGCGCTCCCTCTCACCATCACCAGGCCTCGGGGCATTCCCCCTACCCACGGAGGGGTTAAACACCTGGCTGCCATCCCATCGCCACCAGGCGCTCCCAACAGCAAGGGTGGTACTCTACCTTACCACACACCGTGGGTGGCATCACGAACTCTAAACACAAAACCCCCTGTAAATACCCCCCTTTTATTTCGAGTGGCCGCGCAACCCCTCCCGGGTCTGGAGACCCCTCGAGCCACCGCGGAAACGGATCCGAGCAGCCTTGACTGCTGATGCTGGGGCGGTACATAAGCGCCATCTTTCTCCTGAATCCGGCAATGTTTTTCGTTTATCACTGCATCTATCCGATCCTGAGATATGGCCCCATCTTTCCAGTATACAGTAAATCTAATCTATTTAGTCAAGTAGGTGTGTCTACAAATCTTCATGATGACCACACTCAGTTGGAAAAATGGACATATTTACAGTTTTGAGTGATCTCAACATCATCCCGTCTGTCTGGGATCACACAAGCCTCAAACACAGAAGATCAGGTGTTTGGAACAACCTCCTGCCAAGATCCTCCATAACCTGAGTACAAGGACAAGTTGCTAGAAGAAGTGATGGAGGTGACGGGCGATCACCAGATACTGATGGGATTTACTGATAAAAATAAACTATTACCACATTTTTTGGAAGCTACTTAGGCTATTTTCACATGTTTTTTTATGCTTTTTGTGCATGCTAAACCTGCTCTCTTGGTTTTGCTGTTTTTTGTTGCGTTTTTGCTATGTTTTTTAATGTATTTTTTGGTGCAGATCATATTTGTTATTCGTCTTCAGTACATGTTCATTAAGTTAGTTTTATGCAAAATTGTAGCAAAAAGGGCCAAACACATGGTTGTGGGTTTTTTCACTACTTTTCCAATTTAGACAAGAAAAAAAAACAATGTGAGAGATTTTTGGAATATTACAGCTTTTGTTAGCAGTGTAAAATGCCCCTTTTAATTTGCATTAAGAAAAAAAAAGGACAGAAACACAACATGTGAACATAGCCTTACTGTGCACCATTTTTCCACACCTGCCTAGACCTTTTTCACAGTACAGTATATATTAGGATAAGGGGACATATCTTAATCTCAGGAATGGAGAGGCACAGAAGAAAATTAAGATCTAGATATGGCCACTTTTATCAGGGTTTCCATTATTGCTACCACAACTTACCTGACTTTTCCGGGATTTCAATCCACCTGCCACTATGTACACAGCTGATACCAGGGGCAACTTACTGCTTATGTGGTGCCTCTGAGGCTTCAGTCGCCACAGGGTACTGCATCTCTTTTAAGTTGAAGTACTCATTCCGGGTAAGAGGAGGTTAATCACTGGTGTTTTTCACTTACATAACATCCAGCCAGTGAGTCAGCCAGTTACACCATTCAGGAAGCCAGCCAGCCTGGGAAATTCCCGGTTGCTGGAACAACCACTAGTGAGTTATCAGAAAGGTGGGGGCTGCACTGAGGGAGTAGGAACACACAAACAGTTTCACTTTAGAAAAGTCTGAGACTATGAACAACACAGTCGCAGGAGAGAGTGCTTGAGAGCGTCTCCTGCTAGAACCGGGCAGACTGGAAAAGGGAGAGAGGCAACCGGTAGAGGAGAACATGGTAGCTGAGGTGAATTGGCCGGCGATGGTCCGCGCCACCTGCATACGGGACGGGACACTTTACAAGAACACCGGGGTCCCCAATTTGCTTCAAGCCACGGGGATCCACAAGTAAGCGCAGAGGAGGAAGATCTCACACTCCACAGACACCGGGGATTGCTTCTGATTTACCCAGGACCGTCTGAAGCTCATCGTGGTGGACAGCGGCACCACCGGGGCATCTTGCGAACTGTGAGTAAAAAGAACTTTGAACCCGGTGTTGTCCTTGTCATTGCCGGCGCCACCGCCCTACGCTTCGGCGCCACCGGCCCTCCCCACCGCCCTCATTTCTCTGGGGCCCGCTCCCCCTGTGGGGAGTGAAACCATCTTTGCTGCTACCATCCGCCCTGTAGGACAGTGACAGTAGCGGCAGCTAATTCCCTGGCCACATACCGCAGGTGGTGTCACAACAAATATCCACCTCTTAATCCCCCTTTATAGTTCACCTCGGGGCCATGGAACCGGGCAGGGCCACCCGTGACATTCATGACCCACAACAGCCCGGCGACGAGTAAGGTTAACCACTTGCCCCGTGGGTGCTATTTTTACTGCATGTGTGGCGCCCTGGACAAGCCAGGACGTCACAGGTACTACACCAACACACCCCACACCCAGGCTAGGCACACCTAGGTCAAACACAAATCCTTGTTGCCTTCCTCCAGGGGCTGATGTCCACACCAGGGGGTGGGCCAGGCGGTTGGCCCCACCCACCGAGGAGTTCACAGTCCTGGAGGCGGGAAAAGTAGGCAGATTAGTTTTGGAGAGTGAAGTGGTAGAGGAGCAGCCTGACTGTGTCCGGGTGTGTGGCCCGGGCACATACAGCAAGGTTGGCAGACGGTGGTGACCGTCTGCAGGAGAGGCTGATTGGAGTGAACCGTAAGAACCAGGGAAGGGCGGTGGCCCGCCGGTACCGGATCGGGGAGTGAAGAGAAGCCAGCACCATTCGGCAGGGCCTACGGACCCCAACCAGGCTAGGAGTTGCCGTAAAACTGGTCAAATCCGTTAGCGAAGGGAACCTCCGGGGTTTCCCAGCAGTCAAGACCCGATTGAAGGCAACAGCTCACACCGTAAAGGGAAACTCAGTCACCCCCAAGGCTACAGTTCCCAGGGCCAGAGCCTGCAGGCAAAAGGGGCTCCCTCAGCATCCATCCAAGCAGGGGAGCGGGTTACCGGTGGTCAGCCACTGGAACCGTAAACACAACACAGGTGCAGGGAAAGGCAGTCACCATCAACCTACCGGAAGGAGAACAACCGCAGCCGCCTGTGGGACCCGTCCATCCAGCCGTTTGTTTGACCAGAGACTCCGTGTAAATTACTGGCTGAGTGAGTACCACCACAGCGCTGCCCCCGCGACCCTGCACCTCACCAGGCCCCGTAACCCGCCTGTCATCCCCAAACCCTCACCGGGGCCCCGGGACAACCAACCCCCCTACCCACGGAGGGGAGAACCAACATCCAAGCTGCTCCCTGTCATCGCTCCCGGGATCCCCGTCCAGAGCAGCGGTGGTGTCACAACTTCACCACAACCGTGGGTGGCGTCACGGACAATATCCCCAAACCACACACCAACCCCCCTTTCACTCACGGGCGAGGAACGCCGCTCGAGTCCCCGGGATCCGGCCCACCGCTCGAGCCACCACCGAGCAGCAGCAGCAGCAGCGCCGGACCCGAGCAGTGGGTGAGCGCAGCGTCCCCTCCTCCGCCCGCGACACATGTATTATAGCCATGAGGCAGGGTGATGCGTTTATCCATAATGTCATGAGATACATGAATTATCAATTGCATTTGCTACTTTTTTTTTAATTTTTGGAATTTTTCTGGGAGGTAAAGTTTTTAAAAGTATATAAAGAGATTTGAAAGAACGCTAACGAGCAAAGGTGCAGAATAGGGTCTTATCTTGTATAAATGGAGTAAAAGAGAAACCGGTCCGCTCGCCTTTTCAATTTGTGTGACACATAAGACAAGCGCTTACTAATGGAGCAGCTGCTGTGGATGCACGAGTGCACAGGACAATGCAGAAAAAGGACAGAAGACGTGTTCACTCCGTGCCGCTACTGAAGACTTTCCAAGGGAAGATCCACGATACGCCGATGGAGATAAGTGGTTTATAGTTAATGCATTACAAGCTTCTTCAGGAAAGAAACCACAGACTGATCCAGTTCCATTGGTGTGTCATGGATCTTCCTTTTTACGTCTTCAGCAGCGGCGCGGAGTGAACACGGCTTCTGTCCTTTTTCTGCTGAAGCTTTCCTCACTTTGTAGCAGTGCTCTGTGGTAACTATTGTGGATGCTACATGTCTTCTCACAGACGTGTGCTGAGGTAACGCTGAAGTCACCGGCAGGAAGCTCTGAGACATTTTCATTTCTACATTTGCTCCTTCCTCTGCCAGTCGAGAAGCTTGCCGGTGAGTAATGCCTGTATGTTGTGGCTTCTAATGGGTGAAGTTATGTCACTGTGGATGTATACAAGCCAGCTGCTCCTTCTGCACCCACAGAACCATGGTTTTCTCCCAAAGCTTCCATTACATCATTTTCCTCTGCATTTTTTTTAGTTGAGAAGGGTTTTTTTGTGGCTTCATTGCATTTCTCGTAAGATTTCTGCTGGTTATGGTGCATAGAAGATTGTGTGGGCAACAAGACGGAGGTAGATGAAGGGTACGGAGGAAGCAGAGGTGTGTGGACATCAAAGGTTGCGATGAAATGTCACCCTGGAGAACAAGGTTCTCGAAGAGAGTGGAAAAAATATCAGTCCAGGGCAGTTTCTCATTAAATCGAGATTAAAATGGGTCAATATATCAAAACGGCCGTTGTGTGAAATGAGAGGGCTGGTATATAGAGAGATGTGCCGTCCTGGAGATGCAGCTCATCAGCTGCTGTTTTCTCATAATCCAGACTATCCTATGTAGTCTGCCAGACTGGGACGGTAGGGGCCACCAGTAACACAGTTTACTCGTGCTTCTATGTAATAATATATTGGGTAGTTTGTAACATGATGAGATGCTTTCTTAGTCTGTACTGCTCATGTTTTGGGGGGTAATTGACATATTATTGCAGAGAGGCCCACCAGAGGATTCTCCTGCACTCCAGTGGGCCAGTCCGAGCCTGATGGTATATACCACTTACCTTCCTCCTACGAGGAGCACTTCTACCCCTTAAGTTTGGTAAGGGTCCGAATACCAATCATATCAATGCCTTTCCTCGTGTGAAAAAGGTAAATCCCCCCCTTGGCTCAAATATTTAGTATTGTAGGTGTGCCACCCCGGGCTATGGGGTACTTGGTCCCGGGCTGTATATGTACGGGGATGCTTTGTCACGGGTGTGTAATGGCCGTTGCCTGGTTTCGTGACCCTGGGGGTCACTTTAAAAGGGGTTATATACAGGGGAGATTGGAGAGTTTATGTCGTGATGCCACTTGCGGGTTGCGGCTAGGTAGTTGGAGCCGCCGCTGCACAGTCTATGGCCACTCGGGCTGGTGGTAATGGCATCCTGGATGTTGGGCCCTCCGCAAGTAGGGCTGAGCCCCAAGGGGTAGATGATGGAGTGCGGCATGGAAAGAACAGAGACCTCACAATGGGAATGCAGTGCAACTGGTCTTTACTCACAGCGATGGTAATGCTGGACGGCTGGTTCAGTCCCTGTAGTCCCAGTGCCGGTGTGGTAACCTGGTGGCTTCTTTCCTCTGCACCTCTCAGTAGTTTTGTGGAACCCCATGGCTTAAAGTGTCTCGGGGTCTCCTCCTGTTTGTCGTCAGGCTCTGGTCCATACGGCGACCAGTGCGAACCCTGTAGGATCGGTGTTCTGTTCCGATCCCTGGCACTCTCGTTACTGCTGGTGCCCCCGGATTATTGGGTCAGTGAGGTCCTGGATGGTCCCCTCACTGTGCAGGTATTTTTCAGGCAGCTTGAAGCGTTCACCTAACCTAGGGCCCTGTGCCCCGTCGGTGCTTTTGTTCCAGGGGTAACTCGTTGTACCCTCCCTGGCAACCACTCTCCTGTACCAGTCAGGTCACTGCTACACGACCCCGTCTCGAGACACGTCCGTCTCCTGCTACGGTCACTACTGACTAACCTACTGTCTCACTTCTCCCCCCCTGGTTGTCAGCTAGTGGGCTGGATCAGCTCCACCCCTAGGTGGCCATCCATTGGGTCCCAAACTAGTCAGTCACCAATGATTGAGAGAGGTAACTGAGGATGTTATGTGTTTTTGATGGTACCAGCACTGGTCTTCCAGCTTCCTGGGGATAGGCCCTGCATCCATGACAAGATGCATTACCTAGTAGTGCCCTGATGAGTTCAGGGGCGCTACATAGGCGTTTCTTCCTTTGTATTTTGGCCTCAGATATCAGGTGGGAGAAATATTTCTGACACGTTGATGGTGAGATGTGTAAGGGGATTCTCCATGCGCGGCCCCACTCATCCTCCTCATAGCATCTCAGTGGGAGGTAGATTTCAGCTGAACCTTGAAGACTTGAGATCTTCCTCCAGGACCCTACCCCTCAACGTCAGAGACTGGAGTGCATTTTTAGGTTTTTACATTTAGCATTACTTCACATTGGTGGTGTAATAGGAGGCTTACTGAGGAACTCGGCCATTATATTACAACACGTTCGGTCACAGCTGAATTGCTGTAAACCACAAGGATCTACAAGGTTTTTATTCAGATTATTATTTCCATCACACCTCACTGAAGAGCAAAGTTTCAGACCCCGGACAACTGATGTCACCTACAGATAGGACAACCATGCTACTTCATAACCGAATCCTAACATTGTCATCAATGCACAGGACAAGTGCTCTATCCCATAACGGTCCCTAGGGGGAGTCGCTGAGAGCAAAGGGCCGCTGGGCATGAATTGTGTATGGGCACCCCTCCTCTAAAGGTAGCTTGTCACCAGGTTTTTCCCTTATGAGCTGCGGCCACCACCAGTGAGCCCGTATATACAACATTCCAGAATACTGTATATAAGAGCCCAGGCCGCGCTATATAATATAGAGCTTTTATTATACTCATCTGCAGGTCGGTCCGGTCTTATGGGCATCTCTGGTCTTGGTCCGGCGCCTTTTCTCTTCCTTTCATTACCGTCCTCCTTCCCTGCTCAGTGTGGCTGACGCATCCTACGTCATCCACACTGTGTCCACCATTGCGCTTCTGTGCACGCGCACTTCCCTGTGCCATGCTGAGAGTACTGTAATGCGCAGGTGCAGGAAAAGGTCAAAGACTGCCTGCGCATGCGCATTACAATACTTTGCTCTGCCCGCAGGAGGGCATAGAGAAGAGCGCATGCACAGAAGCGCAATGGTGGACTCAGTGTGGATGACATAGGATGCGTCATCCACATGAGGCTGGGAAGGAGGAAAGTGATGGAAGAAGAGGGGAGGCGCCACTGTGCAACTTAGAAAGTCATAAGGCCCTGTAGGCTCCTTTAAACTTTATACGGTCCCAGGTACCTCTTTCAAGCAATAAATATCTCTGAGTGTCCATTAGAAGTAACAAGGCCCTCCAAAAAAGTAGTAATTCTCCCTTAGTGCCCCAACAATTAATCCATTTAAATCAAAAAAATGTTCTAATTGTAGCCACAAAACTCCATTATATAAAATATGATGTCACCGCAGGACCCAATTTATATATAGTATGATGCCTCCCACCCCTATATATAGTATGATGTACCCAAAGCCCCCTATATACAATATGATGTCCCCACAGCCCCCTGTATATAATATAATGTACCCATAGCCTCCCTATATATATAGTATGATACTTCCACAGCCCCTATGTATAGTAGGATATTCCCACAGTCCCCTATATATAGTATGATGTACCCACACCTCCCTATATATAGTATAATGTACCCACACCTCCTTATATATACTATGATGTCTACACAGCCCTTCCTATATACAGTATATTGTCCACACAGCACTTTATACACAATGTATATCCATCATGATGTCCCCACAGTCCACTATATATTATATGATGTAACCACAGCCTAATCTATATATTGATTGTATAATGTCCCCATAGCCTGCCTATATAGTATATAATTATAGCCTGTCTATAATTCTATAATATGTTGTATCTACAACCTCTATATATAGCCTGTACAGTCCCCTATATATAGTGTAATGCCCCCACAACATCTCTATATACAGTATGATGTCCCCACATCCGCGCTACATGTAGTACAATGTCCCCACAGCCCTATATATATATATATATATATGATGTACCCAAACCTCTATATACAGTATGATGTCCCCACCACCTTTCTATATATTATGTTGCCTGTACAGCCCCTATATACAGTGTGATGTCCCCAGAACATTTTTATATATATATATCATGTTGCCCCTACAGCCTCCATATATATATATAGTATGATTACCCAACAGCCTATATATATATATATATATATATATATATATATATATATATATATATATATAAAATATCTAATATATAAAGCTGAATGTGTGTGTGTGTGTGTGTATGTGTATGTGTGTGTGTGTATGTGTGTGTGTGTGTGTGTATGTGTGTGTGTGTGTATGTATGTCCGGGATTGGCATCTGCACCGTCGCAGCTACATCCACAAAATTTTGCACACTCACACTTCTGGACCCCGAGAGCGTCATAGGCTATGTTTCGAGGGGAAATTTTAACCCCACGCTTTACAGTTATTCACCAAAAAACCTGCCTCCATTAAAGCGAATGGAGCTGGGAGCCACAGTGCAGCCAGAACTTCAGAAGAATGCGCAGCCACGCCCTTATATGGAATGTTGGCGTGTCACAATGCAGCCAGGGAAAGAGACAGACACAGACAGAGAAAGACGCAGACACAGACAGGGTAAGAAACAGACATAGACAAGGTAAGAGACAGACACAAAGAGACAGACACAGACAAAGAGACAGACTTACAGGAAAGAGACAGACAGGGCTGAATGTGTGTGTGTGTATGTATGTGTGTGTGTGTATGTCCGGGATTGGCATCTGCACCGTTGCAGCTTCTGCCACAAAAGTTTGCACACTCACACTTCTGGTCCCGGGAGCGTCATAGGCTATGTTTTGAGTGGAAATTTTAACCCCACGCTTTACAGTTATTCGCCAAAAAACCTGCCTCAATTAAAGCGAATGGAGCTGGGAGCCACAGTGCAGCCAGAACTTCAGAAGAATGCGCAGCCACGCCCTTATATGGAATGTTGGTGTGTCACAATGCAGCCAGGGAAAGAGACAGACACAGACAGGGAAAGAGGCAGACATAGACAGGGTAAGAAACAGACATAGACAGGGTAAGAGACAGACACAAAGAGACAGACACAGACAAAGAGACAGACTGACAGGGAAAGAGAGGGAAAGAGAGAGACAGGTTAAGAGACAGACAGGTTAAGAGACAGACACAGACAGGTAAAGAGACAGACAAAGAGACAGACACAGGGAAACAGACAGACAGGGAAAGAAAGTGAAAGAGACAGACAGGGTAAGAGACAGACAAAGACAGGTAAAGAGACAGACAAAGAGACAGATACAGGGAAACAGACAGACAGGGAAAGAAAGGGAAAGAGACAGACGGGGTAAGAGACAGACAAAGACAGTTAAAGAGACAGACAAAGAGACAGACACAGGGAAAGAGGGAAAGAGACAGACAGGGAAAGAGAGGGAAAGAGACAGGGAAAGAGACAGACAGGGAAAGAGATTGAGACAGAGGGAGAAAGAGACAGAGAGTCAGAGATAGACAGGGAAAAAGACAGACAGACAAAGCGATAGAGAGACAGAGAGCTATATACAGAGGGGGAGACAGACAGAGAATGGGAGAGTGTTAAAAAATATACTCTTAAATATATTTTTCTTCAAATACGTAAAGCCGCATGAAAGAAAAGACCTCAAAAATGTAAAAAATAAATGTATTTTATCTATTTAAAAATGGTTGCCAAGGTTCAGTTACAGAAAGGAAAAAAATAATATACTTTGATAGCTTATGTAAAAAGAGTTCATTTAGTCCATATTGAACAATGGGAAGTCTTTACCCATCTCTCTTTGGCTCCTGAACGGCAATGCTGGGGATGTCATCTCTTAGCCTGGACAACGTGTCATAGCTTGCAGCACTGGAGTCTTCTCACCGCAGGCAGTGTGGAGAGCCCCCCGTAGCCCCCTCCATCGTGTATTATATACCAGCTGTTCAAACCATATAGGGCATTCTAGTGTAACACAGTTGAATATAGTTCCATATTACGTAAGCTTCTAGAAGCTTCGAGAAGCTTCGGGAAGGATTTAAATATATCCCTCCATGCTCAGCACTCAAGTATATTCAATATGGGCATATTTACCCTTATAAACTTTATTAATAACCTATGCCCTCCAACATAAACATAACTATGAACGTATATGTCTTACTATGAAATATTTGATAACTAGATGTATTAATTTTAATCATTTTACAATTCCCCCTTGAAGTGGGTGGAGCAACCCCGAAAATTAATTAATACATCATTAAAACAACAAATCTTCTTTCCTTATTTGGCGATAATGGATTAATATCAATAATAATGATGAAGAATAATTAATTTGTAAATTCTATAATATAATAATGTGGATTTATGTTATGACAGGCTGTGACTGATCAATCATATAAAAATGTATATAACTATACTTCGCTAGACCTAAAAAGAAATGCAAAAACCAAATCCGGTCACCATATGATGTCCTCTGAGTTGATGTCTTCTTATCTCCGATGTAATCCGGCATAAACACAGTCTCTTAGAAATAAATCCTTTGATAAAAATGAATGGTTACCGATTTAGTACAGTCCCGTATTGCGTTTATCATTGTTAGATCAAAGTCCATAAACTTTATTCTTTATTACAAAGTCCATAGCCAATGTTGATAAACCACAGTTCATGAGTGTAGAAGAAGAATAGCAAAAGTCTTTGATGTCTGTGCAGTGCAATTTACATTAGTCACCTTTTATCCTCCATGCTGCCTGTTGTCGAATAACAGATGTTAAGACGTTCTTGGTCAGCACGACAGGGGTTAACTTTAACACGTCATTGCTCTTCTTAGTAACTTTAGGGAGGTCTTAATGCACAGACCATGTGTCATTGTCCATCCTGAAATCATAGGACTATTGTGTTTCTGAGATGCAAGCACAGTAAGTGTATTTTGTATGTTACACAGTCTTATTTGAGACGTTACCTTTTGGACCTTTTTGCAAAATCCCTTTTAACTTTAGGAAAAATATAAAGTCTTTTTATCTTCTCTAATCTTGATTGAAGACTGATTCATTCCCTAATCTAGATACCAAATATGGCAATAACTATCACTAATAAATGTCACAGCGTACCATAACTCTAATACTATAATACCATGTCATTATTATTATTATCGTAAAAGTATTAATATAATTGATACTCAGAATGATAAAATATTGCATAATGGTATAGACAATAGTATTTTCTTGTAATGACCTTTTTTGTCATTGGTGCATTACCCTTCCAAACCCATAGGTGGCAATGTGTTGAATGTAACCAAAATATAATATAAAGTATGAAACAATATAATGTGTACCTATAACATGTATCATATTATAAATATGAAAGCAACAATGTGGCTTTTAGTTAGATCATTTGTAAATTATAAATCAAAGCAAATAACCTTTTAGAAAAGACTGGATGATACCATCAAAACACAATAATACCTATTATAAATTATTATTGATTAAAAATATAATATATATTATTTGTAAATATAGGAAGGTAAACCTAGATGTACCTTAATCTTCCATCTTTATTACTCTAATTTAATTTATTTGATTTGTCTATTATTTATTAAATAACCTACTATAAGAAAATGTGTAACTATAAATAATATTTCACCCTTAATGTGTTAACATACTAATATAAAAATAATGTATTACCAGAAAGTAAACAATTGTATGTATTGATGAAGGAAGTATCTTTTCTTCCAAAAAAAAATGGAACTTTTCCCCTTTTCATATGATTCATATTTAATAAAGTAATATTCTTATATTAGATATTACTGAACTAAATATTGAAGTGTTTTCTCAATTGAGATATTTAAAATCTGAAGAAAAAAATAAAATTGTAGAATTAAGATTTTAATTTAAAAATGTGAATATTAAAATAATTAATATAAAAAATAGGAATAAAAAGGAAAATGAAAATCGGAATAAAAATAAAACTTGAAATAAAAATAAGGCCTTCTATGTATATAACACCTATGTCTTTAATAATACATAACCTTAATGTTACCAGTATCTTATAAAATTACCAAGCCTATCAATAACCAATAAAAATAATTAAGTCATGTAACCTTGCAAATAATACACTTCTCTTAGTATATAAATGCATTATGATATACTTCAAATATATATTTTTTTTTTTCCCAATTCTTCCTTTGTACTTGAAATATTAATTATTAAAGTATCCTGTAAACACATATATTTATCAAATATAAATGTGTGTGATTGAGACCAAACCTCCCCCTTTCAATATCATGAAATATGATATTATAAAAATTAATATGTTTAGATTAAATTAAATTAAAATTTGTGTGGTATATCTTCAAGACCATATTATCAATATCACTTCCATATTTGAAAAGAAAAAATGATTACCAATCTGTGTATCAGTAAAAGAAGTGACTAACACAAAAAGATATAAGAAAATCAAAACGTTATAACCTTATTCTAGAATGTAACTATTCAGAATAAACCCTTAATAAAAAATCCTAATATCTCTATACTAAAGAAATATGTCTAAGAATTAAAATATATATCTTGTATAAATTCCTTATGTACTATAACTTATTTATTCTATATAGTATACATACATATCTTATAACTTCTAAGTTAAAACAAAAATTCTCTTTTTTTTTTTCTCTCTGGATCCAAATACTTTGACTTTAGCAGCTGCTCAAACAATCAATCATTCATTGACACATCTATGCACACAAGACTGTAACATACTTTCACATAAAAACATTGACGGACTCAAATCCCTGTATTCCCAATTATTCTATGCGCATTTCAAAGATTATGTTACTAATTTGAAGTACTTCTCGAAAAAAACAAATTCCAATGTATTACACACTGTACATATGACCATGGGACAAACATTTATTTTTAGCTTTTAGTATCAAGTCATGCTCTGGTCACGTGCAAGGAACACCATTCCAAGACAGCAAGCAGTTTTACTACATTCCAAAGCTCAGATTACATTTCTAATAACTCTAAAGGAGATATATATATTCATAAAAAAAAACGTTCAAGTATACTTCTCTGACCATTGGTACCTGAGAAAATAATAATTATTATTCAATCATGCTTTCGCGAATTAACCTTACACAAGAAAATATATGTTACCTGATTGAAGACAAGAACATATGTAAAAATAAAAAGTTAATACTTCATCAATCTGTTTTACTGATAAATTCTGAGGGAAATAAAAGAATAAAATTATTATCATATTTATGATAAAAATGAAACACTTAAAATCCGTTACTTTCTCTTATTATTTTATTTTAAATATTATTATTCATATACAGAGATCAAATTATTAAATTTATAACATTAAACTATCATTTGACTAAATGAAAATATGACCTTGATTTACTATCACTACTTCTAATATATAAATATATTCACTGTATATGAAAAATTATGATTATCAAATAGCAAAATTAATTTATCCAGAAATCCCCTTTTATCCAGCTAAAAACCAAACCTCAATTTTTGCAAGATTCGATTTATTACAGTAATTTCCAGAAAATTGGAATTGAAGTTATTTTGTAACTCAATTTTTTTCCTTAAATGAGGAAAAATATCTTTCTCTGGAAAACCACCCAGCTGTCGCTGCCTATCAAATTCTCTGGACGACTTTTTTTCTTTCACTAGTGACCAGGGGAGAGAATCCGCACAAGACACCTGTTTCTGTCTTTCAGGGCTTTTAAAAATCGCTTGTCTGAGATAATCGGTATCAGATTTTGTGACAATTTTCTCTTTCATTGAAGGTGACAAGGAAAGAGGGGGGGTGTATGACTTATAATTCACATGAAATTTCCTGCGAATTTCATAAATTTTGTCACAAAAATATTTGGATCTGGGAGACACTGTTGGTTTTTCACAAAAACTCACCCTTTTTTGTGTTGGTTTTTCAGAATTAATTAATTTCTGTTTTGATTGACTTTGGCGATTTCTAACAAAATCGATAAATGTCGTACATTCGAATAGGGACTTTTTATTTAATGCCACTGCACAGGCTGCATTGTCAAGGAAATTAAATTTCTTGATGAATAAACGTATCATTCCATCCAATCCGACATTTGGAATAACCGCCCTATATAAACGTTCAAAAACGGACATAAATGAGAACGTACTCTCATTCTGTTCAATTTGTAATTCCTTCAACATCTCATAGTTTGGATCAGATTCATTCCTTGTACAGAATATGAGATTTTTCAGCCTTATGATGTCGTTATCATTTGAACAATCAAATGTCTCATTGTCAGAAGACTTTTTTAATGCCAATTGTCTAAAAAAATGCTGAGGTAACCACATACGGAATAACTGATTCGTCTCACTATTGGTTAAATTTAACTTCTCGATGGAACCTTCAAAAACCTCTGAATTTCTGCAAACATGTATTTTAGGATTATATGCGGGAATTAATTTGCATATGTCCAATAAATTTTTTCTAAGTGTAATCCCTAACTTAGCCTGTTCTATTTTTAGAAACTGATCGTCGCCATTTTCTCTCTCCACGTGTCTTTTCTGCACGTGTCCCATTCTGGCTCCTCCCCCTTCTGGCTTCACTACGTCATTTCCTGCTTCTTTCTCAGTATCTTGAAAGGCACCTTGACTAGGTAACACGTGTCTGTCGCCATTATCAAAATTCTGATTTACAAAATTACAGCCAACATTACAGTCAGAATTCACAATATCACTGACTGACATTCCAGGTTCTAAGCAGTCTTTGGATTTCTCTGTCACTGACTCTCCTGACAATTCAGGTTGTCTATTTCCACCATTTTTACACTTTTCTACGATTAACTTGTGAAAATCATAGACTAAATGACAGACATTTCTGATTTTCTGTTTCTCTCTATTAAAAGACCTTACACATTCTATACGTGAATTCTCAAGTTCACACTCCTCATAAAAGCGTAACCAAATCTCTTCTACATTAGAAATATCTGGATAAGTGAACTGAAGTTTACTTTGCTTCACATATGAAGAGATAAAATCCATTTTCTTACCTGAAATGATCAGATGATCTGATGGATGATCCTGTAAGACTTGATCCACCTTGTTCAGCACGTCCAATACTTCTTATGGACTGACTTTATCTTTCTTGCTCAAAAAATACGTCGAAAGTTAACTCCTGTAACTTTGTAAAGACTTTAAAGTTCATTTAAAAAAAAAAAACATTCATGCAACTTGACTTATACGTATTTCCTAGGTTCTACGTGATTTTTATAAATTGTTGATTCCTGATCCTTTGCAGGAGATACTTAAAATACTTATGACTTTGATAACTTCGACCCCCCTTATGCAAAGTGAAGGAACAACAAAAAAAATATAAAAAAAAAAAAAAAATCACGAATAGCTGACTCGCCAAATGTTAAAAAATATACTCTTAAATATATTTTTCTTCAAATACGTAAAGCCGCATGAAAGAAAAGACCTCAAAAATGTAAAAAATAAATGTATTTTATCTATTTAAAAATGGTTGCCAAGGTTCAGTTACAGAAAGGAAAAAAATAATATACTTTGATAGCTTATGTAAAAAGAGTTCATTTAGTCCATATTGAACAATGGGAAGTCTTTACCCATCTCTCTTTGGCTCCTGAACGGCAATGCTGGGGATGTCATCTCTTAGCCTGGACAACGTGTCATAGCTTGCAGCACTGGAGTCTTCTCACCGCAGGCAGTGTGGAGAGCCCCCCGTAGCCCCCTCCATCGTGTATTATATACCAGCTGTTCAAACCATATAGGGCATTCTAGTGTAACACAGTTGAATATAGTTCCATATTACGTAAGCTTCTAGAAGCTTCGAGAAGCTTCGGGAAGGATTTAAATATATCCCTCCATGCTCAGCACTCAAGTATATTCAATATGGGCATATTTACCCTTATAAACTTTATTAATAACCTATGCCCTCCAACATAAACATAACTATGAACGTATATGTCTTACTATGAAATATTTGATAACTAGATGTATTAATTTTAATCATTTTACAGAGAGAAACAGAGAGACAGTTACTATCCCGGGCAGCGCCGGGTGCTATGTTGGGAGGCAAAATTTTAACCCCGCGCGTTCCAATTTACCAATCAATTTTGCCCCTATCTACATAATGGGGGAAAAAGTTAAACGAAAAATTGACAGCTGCCAGATGTGAACAAGGGGGACTTAAAGAATGAGAGCGATGGCGCCAAAGAGTATATACCGTACAGTTGCTAAGGTGGGGCCCCGACATGGGATACTCACCACACTCGGGGATATGAACACACACACAAAATGCGCCACACACTACCACGTGCTTGAACACATATACCACCCTCAGCACACATCTCACCATGTGAAACTGTTTAATAATTACATTTCTATCTATTTGTTTTGTGGTGTTTGTGTGCAGAATACATTTTTGTTAATACATTCTATTTTGTTAACAGCAGTTATTAACCCGGGCGAAGCCGGGTAGTACAGCTAGTATATATATATATGTGATGTACCCACAACTTCTATATATAGTATGACGCCTGTACAGCCCCCTATATACAGTATGATGTTCCCACATCCTCCCTATATATAATATAATGTCCCCACAGCCCCCTTTTTATAGTTTGGAAAAACACCTTGGGTAGGCAGCGTCTGATGTCACTCATGTCAGACACGGCCGGACTCATCTGCTGCAACCATTACAATGTAAGTAGTTGTTACTGTAACTGGGGCCCTGGGGCTTAATAAAGCAAAGTAAAGTAATTACCCCAGGCCCCAGCATGCCACGCAGTCTGCCATTTATACAGTGGCTCAGCTGTGCAGCCTCAGCACCGGCTGCGCAGGATGTCTCACCCAGTCCCGGTCCCCCCTCTTTGCTTCTGCTCACTGGGCCCCATGAACCAGTAATGCCCTGTCGGCAGCCCTGGCAGTACCAGGTACAGTCATTCATGTAAGCAATGGAATTGACATATCCATCCAGGAACCTGTACCTTGTGATTGCTTAGGGTCCCCATAAGCAGAGTGAAGGGTTGCAGTACCTGGCACAGTCACCCATGAAAGCAGTGAAGAAGATGTCGCGGGCGGAGGAGGGGACCGGCCGCTGGTGCTGCTGCTCGGTGGTGGCTCGAGCGGTGGGCCGAATCCCGGGGACTCGAGCGGCGCTCCTCGCCCGTGAGTGAAAAGGGGGATTGGATTAATTGTGGGGATTTATTGTCCGTGACGCCACCCACGGCTGTGGTGATAATGGTGACACCACCGCTGCTCTGGACGGGGATCCCGGGAGCGGTGACAGGGAGCAGCTTTGTTGTTAGTTCTCCCCTCCGTGGGTAGGGGGTTGGTTGTCCCGGGGCCCGGTGATGGGGTAGGGATGGATGGCAGGCGGGTTACGGGGCCTGGCGAGGTGCAGGGTCGCAGGGGCAGCGCTGTGCCGCACGGCACGGTGGTACTCACTCAGCCCAATGATGAAGACACAGTTCTCGGTAAAACACTCGGCTGGATAGACGGGTCCCACAGACGGCTGCGGTGTTGTTTCTCCCGGCAGGTTGATGGTGACTGCCTTTCCCTGTACCTAAGTACGGTTGATGATTCCGATGGGTTCCCACCGGTAACCCGCTCCCCAGCTTGGATATGGGCTGGAGGAGCCCCTCTTTGCCCGCAGGCGCTGGCCCTGAGAAACGGTTGCCTTGGCGGTGGCGGTGTCTCCCTCTGTTGGTTGGACTTTTGCCTTCTGTTGGGACTTGACTGTTTGGAAACCCAGGAGGTCCCTTTCACTAATGGATTCGGCAAATTCACGGCGACTCCTAGCCTTGCCGGGGTCCGAAAAGCCCCTGCCAGATGGTGCAGGCTTCTCTTTGTGTACCGGTCCGGTACCGCCGGGCCACCGCCCGTCCACGGTCCTTACGGTAACTCGGATAGGCCACTCCTGCAGACGGTCACCACCGTCTGCCAACCTTGCTGTTCCGCCCGGGCCACACACCCGGACGCTCTCAGTCAGTTGCTCCACTACCACACTTTCCTCCTTCCACTTTCACTGTCCAAACTAGACTGTCTGTTTTCCCCACCTCCAGGACTGTGAACTCCTCGGTGGGAGGGACCAACCACCTGGCCCACCCCCTGGTGTGATCATCAGCCCCTGGAGGAAGGCAACAAGGGTTTTGTGTCTGACTTTGGTGTGCCTGCTGGGAGTGTGGGGTGAGTGGGTATTGTGCTCTGTGGCCCCTGGCTTGTCCAGGGCGCCACATTCCCCCTTAGTTAAATGCAGACCGTCCTCAGGCTGCCCGTCCATCACCGGTTTTATTTTCACCAACTGAAAAAGATAGAAAAACGGTAACACACATACAATTATAATAACTTCTTCCCACATTGGAATGTACTCTTACTTAAACGTTACGGTTGCAAACGGTTACGGCTTCCGCTCTCTCCCACCCAAGCAACCTGGCCCTGATGCTGCCCCTAAGCAAACAGGCAGCACCCCTTGACCCCAGTCCAGCACAAGTTGCCAGAGCGGGTTCTGTCCTTTTCAGGGGACCCATGTCCATGGGGAACCCCTGAAACCCCCAGAGGATTGCCACCGGTTCCGGTGGTGGCTGGGCCCCAGCCTGCTCTACTGCGGGCCCTTCCTCCAATCTGCCTCTCCGGAGGCGGTAACGGTAGAAGCCACAACAACATTATTTACATGCCACTAGTTTATGGTTTCCCTGCTAGTTCTCAGGCCTATTCATAAGGAGTTCCTTATGTATAACTTGAAAAAGGGGGTCCCAACGGGGACTAGTTGCCGGCAACGACCGGTTCCAAATCAAGGCTGCAAATCAGGTGACTTTTCCACGGTATCATTCACTTATCATTTTTGCAAAACTTTCAAACTTTTCAAACTGCATTTTTAGCACACAATGTTGGTGGTCCCAACGGGGACAATTTGCAGCGGTGGACCGCTGCCTTTTGCGGCTCAACAGTCCATTCTCACTCGTGGGGCTCTAGTGCCACCTTGACATGGTGCACCGCAATGGACCCCGATGGTAGCTCGCTGCAGGCGATCTTACTCCATATACATGCGGGCATGCACATCCGCTCTACACCTCTCTCAGGCATCGATCTCTCAGCGCAACTGCCGTTGTCGCCGCTCCCAGTCGGGAGCACTTTCTGTTTGCTCCGGTTCAGTGTGTGCGGGGGACGGACCCAGCCAGAGTCCCTCCGTGTCGGCTACGACCGGCACCTTCAGTAATGAGGGACCCCGCTGTGACATGGCCTGCTCTGCCTCCTGGCAGCTGAATCCCCGCCGTGCCTCCGGTGCATCTTTGCTGACGGCCTCAGCCTTCGGCTTCTTCCATGGAAGCGCATCAGGGCGGTCACGAGCTTCTGCTGCAGGTCGGTCCGCCGGGGCGGATTGGCAGGGTACCGCTACCGGTGGTGGTGGTAGCGGGCCTAGTGGCGGGGCAGCAGCAGCCAACACGGCTGGCGGGGGAGGTAGCAGGGCGAGCGGGTATGGACCGGGTCCCTCAGCTGCGATGACCGACCCACTAGGGCTACAGGGGCGTGGGTCACTTACCCTCCCTTCCAAGACTCCCTCCACCTCGCGTCTCCGTATGGCCACCACCACTTCCGCCATGTCGGCCTCCCACTCCTCCAGTAGGAGCTGCATGCGGACCTGCAGACGGCTGCTTAGCTGGACGATCCGGACTTCCACCCATGCTGCGGTGCCAGGCGCGGGGACCACGGTGTTGTCGGTCGGACTCAGCATCCTTACCAGCAGCCTATTCCAGGAACCAGTAAATGGCCGCAGGGTCCTGGCGTCTCTGCTTCCATAGCCGTGCTCACATGCGGCCAGCCGCCATTTCGTCCCCCTTAGTCTCTTTCCGGCTCCTCCTCTATTGGGGAGGGGTTTTGGCCTTCGCGCCTCTACTACTCGAGGAGACGCTCGAGCGGGAACTCTTCGCGCCCAAGATGGCGGCTTCGGCAAATTTTCAGCCGGACACCTCCGGCAATAACAAGGCGCACCTCTACTCAATGGCAGAGCGGTAAGATCCTGTTCGTGACGCCAAGTTGTCGCGGGCGGAGGAGGGGACGCTGCGCTCTCCCACTGCTCGGGTCCGGCCGCTGGTGCTGCTGCTCGGTGGTGGCTCGAGCGGTGGGCCGAATCCCGGGGACTCGAGCGGCGCTCCTCGCCCGTGAGTGAAAAGGGGGATTGGATTAATTGTGGGGATTTATTGTCCGTGACGCCACCCACGGCTGTGGTGATAATGGTGACACAACCGCAGCTCTGGACGGGGATCCCGGGAGCGGTGACAGGGAGCAGCTTTGTTGTTAGTTCTCCCCTCCGTGGGTAGGGGGTTGGTTGTCCCGGGGCCCGGTGATGGGGTAGGGATGGATGGCATGCGGGTTACGGGGCCTGGCGAGGTGCAGTGTCGCAGGGGCAGCGCTGTGCTGCACGGCACGTTGGTACTCACTCAGCCCAATGATGAAGACACAGTTCTCGGTAAAACACTCGGCTGGATAGACGGGTCCCACAGACGGCTGCGGTGTTGTTTCTCCCGGCAGGTTGATGGTGACTGCCTTTCCCTGCACCTACGTAGTGTAATGGTTTCAATGGGTTCCCACCGGTAACCCGCTCCAAAGCTTGGATGGGTGCTGAAGGAGCCCCTCTTTGCCCGCAGGAGCTGGCCCTGAGAAACGGTTGCCTTGGCGGTGGCGGTGTCTCCCTCTGTTGGTTGGACTGTTGCCTTCTGTCGGGACTTGACTGTTTGGAAACCCAGGAGGTACCCTTCACTAACGGATTCGGCAAATTCACGGCGACTCCTAGCCTTGCCGGGGTCCGAAAAGCCCCTGCCAGATGGTGCTAGCTTCCCTTTGTGTACCGGTCCGGTACCGCCGGGCCACCGCCCATCCACGGTCCTTACGGTAACTCGGATAGGCCAGTCCTGCAGACGGTCACCACCGTCTGCCAACCTTGCTGTTCCGCCCGGGCCACACACCCGGACGCTCTCAGTCAGTTGCTCCACTACCACACTTTCCTCCTTCCACTTTCACTGTCCAAACTAGACTGTCTGTTTTCCCCACCTCCAGGACTGTGAACTCCTCGGTGGGAGGGACCAACCGCCTGGCCCACCCCCTGGTGTGATCATCAGCCCCTGGAGGAAGGCAACAAGGGTTTTGTGTCTGACTTCGGTGTGCCTGCTGGGAGTGTGGGGTGAGTGGGTGTTGTACTCTGTGGCCCCTGGCTTGACGAGGGCGCCACAAAGACATATCTGTTGAGGTGCTTGTAAGTTATTATTGGTCCTTATCAGCAAAATTAAAGCTGTAGTGACAGGTAAAGTCACCCGTATAAGCAATGAAACAGACATATCTGTCCAGGCACCTATGCCTGAGATTGTTGAGGGTCTCCATAAGGAGAGTGAAGGTCTGCTGTACATATCTGCCCATCATCCTGTACCTGTTATTGCTGGAGGCCCAGAAATAGCAGCCCAGAATTGTCGCATGCATTAGATGCGACAGTCCCTGCGCTTTACTCGACTTATCCTGCTTGCCCTGGTGCAATGGCAGCCGGGATAATATAAGAGGTTAATGACAGTTCACAGCTGCCACTAAGCCCTGGATTAGAAATGGGAGGCATTTATGAGACTCCCCTTGAAGTCACAGAACATGTTCGCACACTGTGGCTTTAGACAAAGACTGACGGAGTCGCAGCTGTGAGCAGTAACGTCACTCAATTTATCTGCAGTTACAGCTGGAAGTTCCCACGGTCCTCCACCTGTGACCGCAGGTAAACTGACCTTAGGTGACCTCATTGAACGTAGTGACCTCACCTTAGGTGTAATGAGTTCACAGACCTGGTAGAAAACTGTGTTTTTTTTTACCAAGAGATGCAGATTTGGTGCTGAAATTTATACACCATATTCCTCCACCAAATCTGCTTCTTCTTGCAAAAAGAGCATCAACACACGATGCAGTTTTGATGCAGTATTGATGCAATTTTTTTGCCAGGCGTTTCAGATTTGGTGCAAGAGTACGGTGTATAAATTTCAGATTCTCCCAGCTATTAGTTTTATCATGGTAGGGTATCAAAATTGGGGGGAACTGCATGCCGTTTTTTTTAAATTGTTTATTTCATTTAAGAAAAAACAAACAACAATGTGGTTCCTCTTATTTTTATACACAGCCAAGTTAAGCGTATGGCTGGGGGCTGCAGCCTTTAGCCGTATGCTTTATCTGTGCAGGGAATCATAATATGGTGAGACCCTACACCAATTTATTTATTTTTACACTACTATAGGTACGCAGACATTGTGTGTGATTCCAAACAGTCACACACGCTGTCACACAGTGTAGGGGCGCGATCTGACTGCAACCAATCACAGATGCCGGGACCGACGGTGGGCAGGGAAAGTAGTGAATATGTATGAGGATTAATGAACAGCCACTGAAGTAGTGTTACAGCCTCACAGGAGACTTGGTAAGTATAAAACTCCTGCTCTAATCCCCCTAGCCCTTTCTAACACCATGCTAATGCACAATATTCAGGTCCCCATAGACTTATATGAGGATGGCATCCAAGCAGATATTCGGGATTAATTCCAGTCCCGAGCCATTTTAAAAAAACAAAAATCCGTTGGGACCTGGCAAACCCAAATATCTGTGGGTTTGCCCATCACTAGTCCTGGGACTCAGACCCCCACAATGAAAAATGATGGTTTGAAAAACCTTTTAAAGTATACATAGAAAAAGAAAGTGAAGAAAAGGTGTAATTTTTTTATTGTGTTTTTATACCAGGTACGAAAAGGAGGAAGGTATCTTACCCTGGCTGTGAAGGCTCCTGAGGGCACCACAAATGACCCACAACAGCTCCCAGATGGTCAGCCCCATTCTATACCTGAGTGGGTATGCTATCATATTCGCCTTAGGGTTAATCATGAACAGTATTGCCATCTTCTTGTTTTTTCACATCAGTAAGCTTCGGTCACCCACTGTCGTCTACATGAAGAATCTTGCCATCAGCGACCTCCTGCTGATCTGCACCATTCCACTGAAAATCTACACCTACACCGTAACACCTTCAGAAATCAACGAATCTGCAACGTTTTGGATATGTAACATCACTGGATCATTTCTCCTTCTCAACATGTATGGAAGTATTTTTTTATTGACCTGCATTAGTTTTGACCGGTGTCTGGCCGTTTGCTTCCCTCTCCGCTCTCGATGCCTCCGTCAGCATGCCTCGTGGATCTGTTTTGGTGTGTGGATTCTCAACATAACATGCTCTATTGGGTTTTATCTAGCGGCATCAAAGCCAAATAATACTACTAATCCTAATTCTTGTATTGATGGTCGTCCTCCATTTGTAACTAAGATTGGTCCCACAATAGGGGCTATTGGCATTGGCTTTTTAATTCCTCTCGGAGTCATAGTCATAAGCTCTGTAGCCATGTTGAGGTCAATAGAGCAAAGTCAAGTTGTTCAAGAAGGACTAGTCAACAAGGTGAAGGTAATACGTATGATGGCTACTAACATAGCTATCTTTCTTTTTTGCTTTCTGCCCTACCACATGGTATTGCTTCTTTACCAATTCATAGAGAACTGTATTTTGGAAGAGGCCTATCGTATCACTCTATTGACAGCTTGCAGTAACACGGTTCTTGACCCCTTCGCCTACTATTTCACCACCGATACTATCAGAAATGTGGTCAAAGAGGAGATAAAAGCAGGAAAGAAATTTTTGGAGCTTTCTGACCAATCTTCTGAGAAAAATAGGCCCATTATTTCCTCATAGCAAGGCGATAAAGCAAATATCCAACCACCAAAACATTGGCCAGTCCAACATGAGACCAGGAGCTAAGGATACCTGAGATGTGAAGTCACGTAGTGCAGGCTTGACATCAGATTTTACGAAACTGTGTTAAGGAATAAAAAATAATTAACGAACCACAACCAATCGACACAGGAATCTTGGCAATAATTTTAGGAAGTTATTGTATGGACAATGTGGTTAATGACTATTGTTGACTTCAGAATGGTCTACCAAATCTAGACAGTCTAACCGGGTCGACTGTATCCAAATGGATATTCAGTTATGAGAAACAAATTTTTCAAAAATATTTTGCAAAATGGGACCATCTGGTTCTGTTGTATTTGATATCTACTGGGATCTACTGAACAATAAATACAGATTAAATCATCTCCTGAAGGGTCATAAAAAGTCTAGGACCTTTCCAAAACCTGGTCAACGTTTAATAATGCCCTTACCATTTTGCATAACATTTATAAGGACTTCTGAGGATAAAGCAGGTCACATTACTCTGTGGAAGGCATTCTGTATACAGGAACGTAGATTTTATGAACCATGTGTGATAAAGACTTCCTTGAAAAAAATTTATATGCATTTTCTCAGTGACGAATGGATGAAGAATATCTTCAATTGACTATTTCATGTTACGTTTTGCTTTAAATAAACTAATATATTTTGTTATCACTTTCAACACTTCTGAATACAAATTATTGGCTGCTCACCTGTCCTGGCACCACAGCTCACTTTCCGGTGTGCCTCTTTGCCTCTTCTGTCATCTTCACTTGGTGATGGGCTTTCGGCACCCAGTAAGCCACAAATATCACAACACATGTTGCTTGAGGCTTTGCAGTGTGCATGTCTTGACATCCCAACATGACATTGTGGGTCATCTCAGGTCTTGGGCAATGTTCATCGCAACGTCATGATGTCAACACTTGAGTCATAATATATGAAGTCTTTTCAGCTCCAAGAGTTAGGTTTACAGAAGAGCCAAAGAGGACAAGTGGAGGACTGAGGACCAGTTGTAGGGCTGCAGTGCTAAGCCAAGAGTATTTTTTTGTCACCCAATGTTTATTGTGCCCTGGATTCCGAAGAAACCTCAGAACATAATAAGTAACAGTTCATTTGCATCGAATATCTTCAATGTGAATCAAACTTTGACAAATTTGAGTGATCTGCCAAATTCAAGTTTTGGTAAATTTGTTCAGTGCCAAATTAGACTACGACAAGGTCAGTACGAATAGAAAGCCCAAATAACAGTACGATAAGCTACCCAAATAAAACTGTAGCCATCGCGTAAATCAATTTTTTCAATCACACTCTCACTGGGGCTAATTTCCTAGGAAACCCATTAGCCAACATAGGGAGAGCATATAAACTCCATGGGGACATTGCCGGGGCCACCAGTTGGACAGAGATTGGAATAGTAACTTGGTAGCATTAGAAATCAGGGTTTTCTTGAGACCTCGGTAATAATATGGAGAGGATCCTTAACGGGACGCTAAGTTGACGCATTTTTAAAACATAGTTGTCCTCAAAAGTTGACGTTACACTTTTTGCATTATATTTCGAGGCCTTATTGACCTAGTTTATTACCATATTGAATTGAAAGGATGCAGTTTTCCTCGTAGTATTGTATACATGGACTTTATATGGCGTCACACTCATAAATTCCGTTCCTGTTTTCATCTTTCTCCTTCGTCTTTTTTTACTACCAAAACCAAAAAGTGGAGTTGTAAAGATAGACTCAGAGCACAACTAATGTAGAGCCAAAGCCTGACATGGGAACCCTCTAAATTATACACTCTTTATCCTGATACGAGGCATAAGGTTGGAGTCACACTTGCGAGTGACTCGCGCGAGTCTCGCATCAACATCACCCGGCACAGCCGCACACTCTCCTGACAGCGGGTTGGCTGCATGTATTTCTATGCAGCTGAGATGCTCCTGTCCGGAGAGGGAGCGACCGTGCCGGGTGATGTCGCTGCGATTCACTCGCAAGTGTGACTCTGGCCTAACACAAGGTATTTATTTAGTTAAATTAGTAATTTAAAAAAGAAAACAAAAAACAAAAAATAGCTAAAACCCACCACCTACAAGCCCCCTAAGAGAAGGTTTTCTAGGAGACCACAATGATGGATCATTAGGTTATGTGGTTCTAGGCTAAAACTATATGTGAATGCTGAGCTGTAGCAGGCGGGTTATCGGTGTATTTTATATTTTGGGAATGTACTGTAAGTTATTGCATGCAATTGTTTAATAAAGCATTTTTTAGGTGAAGAAACATCTCTCTTACCTAAGAACTTCCTAATTGTTAGGAAATTACTTTATACAAATCATGTTCCCAAATAATTGTGTAGAATGCAAAGAACACAAGAACGCAATGATGTGGAAAACTGATGACGGATTCTCGTTCATCCACAGTCAACACAGTTTGTCGGTGTTTTTATTTCAGAATACACTAATTTTTTTATTGGTATAAGGTGAAGACTGCAGATGGCCGATTCATCATCCAAACTCTTCTTTTCTTCATGTTACTGTGATCAATGCAGGATGTGGTTTACCATTGTCCTGCTGAAATATACAAGGCCTTTCCTGAAAGAGATGTTGTCTGGATAGAGCAGATGTTGTTCTAACACCTCTATACAAGGCTCAGTACTGATAGTGCCTTCCATCTGTAAACTGCCCATGGAATAGAGACTAATGCAGCCCCAACTATCAGAAATGGTAAAAAGCTAGATGGTCCCCCTCCTTTTAACTTCACAGGCCATGGTGTCCATGATTGCCATAAAAAATGTCACATTTTGATTAATCCGACAGGGATTGTTGGGGCCATTATACTGTGTGTGAGGCTTTGGGGGCATTATACTGTGTGGGAATCTGTGGGGAATTAATATTGAGCTAGTGACTATGAGGTTAATCATACTCTGTGGTGGGCTGCAAAGCTTTCATACTGTGTGGGGGAGCTGTGATGGGATCATACTGTATGGGGGCCTGTGGGGGCACGATACAGTGTGGGGGGTTATGTGGCCATCATACTGTGTGGGGCTTGTGGGATTCATAATACTATGTGAGGAAGCTGCGGGGGGCATCATACTATGTGGAGACTATCATACTGTGTGAAGGTTGTGTGGCCATCATACTGTGTAGAGAGCTCTGAGGACCATCATACTGTGTGTGGAATTTGTATGTAAACTTTGGGAGACATCATATTGTATGGAAGCCATCATATTGTGCATGGGGCTGTGGGGGCCATCATACTGGAGGGGCTGTGGGGAAATCATATTGTGTGTGGGTTTTGTGCCATAATACTATGTGGGGGCTGTGGTGGCATCATACTATGTGGGAGCTTGTTGGAGTTGTCATACTACATGCCTGTAAAAGCCATCAAACTGTGAGGAAATGAAGGGGCCATCAAACTGTGAGCACTAGAAAAATTGCCGGCACTTCCTAATCTCATAGTGTGCATACTGAACATGACATACAATATCCAAAATAACAGTTGCACTCAAGTAAAGGGAAGCAGAAAAAAACAAGAATGTAGATGGTGAATATTGGAATATGAATATGCATTACTGCTAAGAAAACATGAAAACATTTTTTTTTAAAAAAATATCAGTTACTTAGCAAATAAAGGTGGCCAAATTTACTTGTGCCCAGTGACCACTTCAAGGTGTAACTCTCATCTGGGCCCTACTCAGGTCAGTTTGGAAAAGAGAGGCATAGAAATTAGAGTAGGACCCAGATGAGAGTTACACCTTGACGTGGTATCTGGACACAAGTAAATTTGGCCACCTTTATTTGCTAAGTAGCTCATATTTTTCAAAAAAATGATTTCATGTTTTTTTGGCAGTAATGAGTATTCATATTCCAATATGCAGCATCTACATTCTCGTTTTTTCTCCTTCCCTTTACTTGAGTGCAACCACTATTTTTGATAGTGAAATCCGTGTAAAAGATATGGAGGGAGTGATTGTATGGATCTGCATACTGTGCTATGTCATGAAGAAGTACATTCTGACCTGCACAGCAAACTTGATCCCTAAAAACAGGAGGAAGGTGGCGACTAGAAAAGAGGAAGGTCGACCATGATTGAGAAACCTGTGCTAGGAGTCACTAGTTGAGCCTATTCTCTGGTGAGACCTTTCCATATCTTTTACATGGATTGTCATATTGAGAAAATGATGTCTAGTGGTTCTGATTGGTAACTATTTGGTCTCACAATTTTTCCCTTATAATAATCCCGGTTTTCCCCTTCTGGGGGTCGGTTCTCCTCGTGGGATAACATGAAGATACTTTGAGATTGTTGATAAACTTTGAATTGTTTCTTGGAACTGTCTCAGAGATTTGCTTGTATTTGTGCCTCACATGGCTGCTGGGCCCGTTTGATCTTTACGATCCAGCAGGCATGTGTCATTTTTTATGTTCACATTTTTATGTGACTACTAGTCACTTGAAAGCTTTAGGAGTCATCATTCTAATTGTTTATTTTTTGTACGTCTCCTTGACCCATTTTGCTATTTCTAAGAATTTTTCGTGGGTTTTTGCTTTGTTAAATTACAAGGTATCCAGCTTATCATTACTGCTATTTTGGATATCAAACTGTGTGGGGGGATGTGGTGGTCATCATATTGTTTTGGCAAGCTTTGAGGGAAATCATACTGTGTGGGGGCCATCATATTGTGTGGGGTACACTGGGGACCATCAACCTATGAGTGGGCTGTGGAGGCATCATATATTGTGAAGGTTTTGTGGCTATCAAGCTATGTGAGGGTTGTGTGGGCAATTATACTGTGCTTAGGTCTGTGGTGGCCAGCATACTGTGGGCATATACTATGTGGGGGCTGTTGGATGTATCACATTGTGGCAGGCTGTGGGGGCTGTCATACTGTTTAGGAGGCTGTGGGAGCATCATATTATGTGGAGAGCTCTGAATCTATTATACTACATGGGGTTTGTTGTGGTCATCAAACTGTGTGTAGAGTAATGTGGGGGCTATCAACCTGCGTGAAGGAATATGGACATGTGGGGAGCCATCATACTATGTGAAGAGCTGTGGGGACATCATACTTTGTGGTGGGGGGGGTCAGGGCCATTATATTGTGTTGATTGCTGTAGGGCCATCATACTGTGTGTGTGTGTGTGTGTGTTGGGGGGGTCATTATATTGTTTCGGATGCTTGTTGGGGGATCATCATACTGTGTGTGTGTGTGTGTGTGTGTGTGGTCATTATATTGTTTCGGATGCTTGTTGGGGGCTCATCATACTGTGTTTGAAGGGATGGAGTTTGTGGGGACATCATACTGTATGGGTGGAGGTGTGGGCATCATACAGTGTTGGAGGACTGTGGAGTAATCATCTTGCTTCTGAAGGGCAATATTGGAGACAACATATAGAGTCATTACACACAGAGGGATCTATTTCTATATGTTATATAGAGTTATTACACACAGAGGGATGTATTTCTATATATTATATAAAGTTATTACACACAGAGGGATGTATTTCTATATATTATATAGAGTCATTAAACACAGAGGGATCTATTTCTAAATATTATATAGTCATTACACACAGAGGGATCTATTCCTATATATTATATAGAGTCATTACACACAGAGGGATCTATTCCTATATATTATATAAAGTTATTACACACAGAGGGATGTATTTCTATATATTATATAGAGTCATTAAACACAGAGGGATCTATTTCTAAATATTATATAGTCATTACACACAGAGGGATCTATTCCTATATATTATATAGAGTCATTACACACAGAGGGATCTATTCCTATATATTATATAGTCATTACACACAGAGGGATCTATTCCTATATATTATATAGTCATTACACACAGAGGGATCTATTCCTATATATTATATAGTCATTACACACAGAGGGATCTATTTCTATATATTATATAGTCATTACACACAGAGGGATCTATTCCTATATATTATATAGAGTCATTACACACAGAGGGATCTATTCCTATATATTATATAGTCATTACACACAGAGGGATCTATTCCTATATATTATATAAAGTTATTACACACAGAGGGATGTATTTCTATATATTATATAGAGTCATTACACACAGAGGGATCTATTCCTATATATTATATAGTCATTACACACAGAGGGATCTATTCCTATATATTATAGAGTCATTACACACAGAGGGATCTATTCCTATATATTATATAGAGTCATTACACACAGAGGGATCTATTCCTATATATTATATAAAGTTATTACACACAGAGGGATGTATTTCTATATATTATATAGAGTCATTACACACAGAGGGATCTATTCCTATATATTATATAGAGTCATTACACACAGAGTGATCTATTTCTATATATTATATAGTTATTACACACAGAGTGATCTATTCCTATATATTATATAGAGTCATTACACACAGAGGGATCTATTCCTATATATTATATAGAATATATATTAGTACTGTTATATGTACAAGAATATAACTATTATAATACTTAAAATAAATAAATAAATTACACAATTTAGGGGTCAAATAGAAGTTGCTGAAAACCATTGTGGAAGTGGTAGCAGAGGGGAAGAGGCAGAATATTGTGTAAGTTGTTTAGACTATTATCATCTGGGAAAGTGACACTAGTGACAAGTTCTTTTTTGCTTGTTTTTAGATGTTATCATTAAGACTTTAATCCTACATCTTAAAATGGTAAAATGTTGTATGTGCAGATTAAGTAAATAAAAAACACAGTTTGGTAAGTTTGTACAATTTGTAAATTAGAAAAAGTACTTGAAAAAGTATTCATACCCAGTGACCTTTTCACATTCTTTTACATTACACCCACAAACTTAAATGCTTTTTGTTGACATTTTATGTGATATTGTGACACTAAGGGGTACTTTGCACGTTGCGACATCGCTACTGCGATGTCGTTGGGGTCAAATCGAAAGTGATGCACATACGGCGCCAGTAACAACGTCGCAACGTGTAAAGCCTAGAAGCACCGATAAACAATCGCAAAAGCGTTGAAAATCGGTGATCTGTGTAGTGTCGGTCATTTCCATAATGTCGCACCAGTAGGAGATACGATGTTGTTCCTCGATTCTGCGGCAGTGCACATCGCTGTGTATGAAGCCGCAGGAGCGAGGAACATCTCCTTACCTGCCTCCGCCGGCTATGCGGAAGTAAGGAGGTGGGCGGGATGTTTACGTCCCGCTCATCTCCACCCCTCCGCTTCTATTGGTCGCCTGCCGTGTGACGTCGCTGTGACGCCGCATGACCCGCCCCCTTAGGAAGGAGGCGGGTCGCCGGCCAGAGCGACGTCGCAGGGCAGGTAAGTGCGTGTGAAGCTGCCGTAGCGATAATGTTTGCTACGGCAGCTATCACCATGATATTGCAGCTGTGACGGGGGCGGGGCCTATCGCGCTTAGCATCGCTAGCCGATGCTAGCGATGTCGCAACGTGCAAAGTATCCCTTAGTAACAAGTATTTGCAAAGTGTAAAGAAAATAATACACGAGTTTCAAAAAATGTTAAAAATATTAATGTGAAAATTGTGACTTGCGGGGGGCGTGGCCTGCTTGCTAATGGCACCGGTCACCTAGCTGCTGAGCTCCAGCCACCTCGACTCCTAACCGGCTCACTGCGGCTCACCAGTGGCACCAATCTCTCTGCACACGGGGGGAAAGTGCTGCGGAGGTACCCAGGAACGTGGCATGCCAAGGGGAAAGTCCCAGAAGAAGCCGTCCCCGGCGAAAGTTACAGACTTCTCCAGCACGGGACGAGGGAAAATGGCAGCAGCATCCTCCTCCACAGCTTCCTCACGCTCATCCAGGAGGGGATCCACAGCAGGCCCAGACTTGGACACAGACGCTGCAGATATACCGCTTACCAAAGGTACCATGCAGAAACTGCTCAGTGCCCTCCGCTCATCACTGCAGCAGGATTGGAAAGATATGGTGGCTGAGCTGAGGGGAGATATCACTGCCATAGGCAGTCACACAGCACACATTGAAACTAAAATGCAGGAGCTGACAAAGTCACACAATAGCCTCATTGATGCTAATGCAGCACTGGAGGAACAAGTGCAAAAGCTCCATACCAAGGTCTTGGATTTAGAGGACAGGTCCCGCAGAAACAACATAAGAATCAGAGGAATTCCAGAGGCCATACCAGACAAGGGGCTGCAGAGCTTTCTAGGCTCCTTGCTGCAGGAGCTGCTCCCAGACCTGTCTGCAACTGATTTCCTGGTGGACAGAATACACAGAGTCCCTAAGCCTAAATCCCTCAGTGCTGATGCCCCCCGGGACACTTTGGCTCGCCTGCACTTTTACAAGACCAAAGAAGCCCTGCTGCGAGCCCTGAGAAGGAGGCCGCCCGCCTCTGTCTGAGCAATTCCAGCACCTGTCCTTTTTTCCGGATCTGTCTGCAGGAACCCTGGCAAAAAGGAGGGAATTTGCCCCTTATACCAAAATTCTCAGGGATGAAGCTATATCCTATAGATGGGGTTTCCCTGTAAAGATCCTGCTTTTCCGTGCAGGAAACACCCACGTCTGCCATTCCCCACAACAGTTGGCAAAGCTCCTATCCTCATGGAACATGGCAAATCTCCCGGCCAGATCTCCAAGAGCCACAGGATCATCCCAAAGGGATAAAGTGAATGAAGATTGGTCCGTCGCGTGAGTTATGTGATATGTCTGAGTCGCGGCTGAGACTTAGTTGCTACTTTTAAGGTCCGCTGGTTCTGTTTAACCAGGACCCTGAGCCCCCATGGCGGTACATTTCCACCATACCGCAGGCCCCCTTTTTGGGCTTTTTTCTATGTGGACTGATGCTCCCTACATCAGTAATGTTAGTGATGTTAATGTTGTCAGTGTTATCTCTTTCCTGCCTAACCTTCCTTTCTCCCCCCGCAGCTCTAGGCAAGAGACTTTTTTTCATGTACAATGGTATTGAACTGTATGTCTATAAATGTTAGGGGCCTGAACTCGCCGGCCAAGAGATCCATGTTTTGGCGGGAAGTGGTTAAATCCAAATGTGACGTGATTTGTGGTCAAGAGTCTCATCTCCTCCAGGGGGACTCGCACAGGTTAAATAATGCTAAATTTCCTTTCATACTGCTGGCTTGTGGGAAAAAAAAAGGCTGGAGTATTCATTTGTGTAAAAAATACTGTTGCGTTCACACTACATTCCCAACATTTAGACCCTGAAGGTAGATACGCCATTATTAATTGCTCCATAAATGGATCTAAGTATACTATTGCAACCCTTTACGCCCCCAACTCTGGTCAGATCAGCTTTCTGCGGAGGTTTCTTTCCAAGCTGTCATCCGTTACAGAGGGTAAGCAAATAATCTGCGGGGATTTTAACATGTTAATGTCCAGCACTCTGGATTGCTCCAATACTGCTGTAAAGAGGAAGGAAATGAGCACAATAATTTCAGAAAGGCATCTCCATGATATATGGAGATACCAACATGCAAATGAGAGGGACTACACATTCTTCTCACCTCGGTTCACCTCATACAGCAGATTGGACTACTTTCTTGTTGAAAGCTCACTTATTTTGGATTGCTCAGATTCAAAAATTGGACTTATAGCTTGGTCGGACCATGCCCCCATATACCTGACAGTCCAGGAGCAAAGCCGCACGCCCGTTTTTACCCGGTGGCGCATGAATGACTCCCTCCTGGCCTGTAGACAACTCTCTGAGGAGTTGCAGGCCGACCTCGCAGAGTTTTTTAAATTTAATGACAACAAGGAGGTGACAGAGGAAACGCTATGGTCTGCACACAAGGCCTTTATTAGGGGGTCATTCATCAAAATTGCCACTAGGGAGAAAAGGAGGCGTCAGGCAACTTCCAAAGCTCTACTGTCCCACATAGCGCTTTTAGAAGCCCACAATAAATCTGCCCCAAACATGTCAACATCTGACGAACTCAGGAAACTAAGAACACAGCTCCGCCAATTGCTGATGGTAGACTATGAGAAAAATTTAAGATCCCTCAAACAGCGGTACTATATGATGGGTGACAGGGCGGGTGCCTTACTAGCCAGGAGGGTTAAAAAACGAGAAATGCAAAACAAAATTGAATACCTCGTGACGGGTTCTAATGCCACAGTACGCAACCCAACGGAAATAGCCAATGCATTCGCTGATTTTTATCAGTCTCTCTACAACCTTAAAAATGACCCCACTGCCCCAAAGCCTACCCAATCGGCAATTAATTCCTTCTTAAACAATATTAATCTTCCTCGGTTATCTACAGTACATCTAGAGCAACTCAATTCCCCTTTCTCCCTGGAAGAGGTTCGCCAGGCGGTGATCACAGCCAAAAGAAATTCAGCTCCAGGCCCAGACGGCCTCACTAACTCCTATTATAGGCAATTCACTGAAACCTTGTCCCCATTTCTCCTGAGACTTTTCTCCTCTTGGCGAGCCACAGCAGATATTTCACCAAATAATCTAGAGGCCATTATAACTACCCTGCCAAAGCCAGGAAAACCCCCTACATCACCAGGAAACTTCAGGCCAATATCCCTCCTAAACTGCGACTTAAAATTGTACGCCAAAATAATCTCAGCTAGAATACATAAAGTCCTTCCATCACTGATTTCCCCGGATCAAGTGGGGTTTGTGGCGGGGAGGCAGGCGAAAGATGGGACGAGACGTATGCTGGACCTGATTGCGGTGGCTGAGGGGAGGAAAATCCCCAGTGTATTCCTGTCCTTGGACGCAGAGAAGGCGTTTGACAGGGTGCACTGGGGATATCTGAAATCTGTACTGGCCAAGTTTGGATTTGAAGGCCCCATACTTACCGCCATAATGGCACTATACTCTAACCCTAACGCCAAAGTTCTGGCATCCGGATTTATATCTCGGAGTTTTGAATTATCCAATGGGACACGCCAGGGGTGTCCGCTCTCCCCTATCATCTATGCCCTTGCTATAGAGCCTCTGGCGCAGACTATCCGTGAATGCCCTCGGATCTCGGGGATTCGAGTGGGGAGTACAAACCATGTGATCAGTCTATATGCGGATGATGTGATTTTATCCTGCACTAATGTAGAGGTGTCCCTAAAACACGTAATGGAGATCCTGTCCTCCTTCGCTCAAGTCTCGTATTACAAGCTTAATATTACCAAGTCCTTAATTTTTCCGCTCTTCCTGCCCGCCTCAACTAGAGCCACTCTTTCTCATCTTTACCCTTTCAAATGGGAAGACGAGGGTATCCCCTACCTGGGTATTATACTGGCCCCGCTACACTCCGTGATCCGGAAAAATCTGCTGACCCTGCACACCTCACTGGATAGAGAACTTACTCGCCTTTCTCTTCTCCCGCTCTCTTGGGTGGCGAGAATGCAGACCTTTAAAATGATCTGCCTCCCAAAAATTATCTACTTACTTCGGTGCCTGCCCCTAACAATTCCGCAACGGTATCTCACCAAAATTCATTCGCTAATGAGTAAATTTATATGGGCTGGGAAAAAACCTAGAATAGCCCTGAGATGCATGCATGCCCCGTTAAGTGGTGGAGGAATGGGTATTCCTAATATTCTAACATACCACAGAGCCGCTATCCTGGAACCGGCTCGAGATTGGTGGAGGAATGATTCAGACTTAAGATGGTTACAGATTGAGTACACCTGGGCACAGGTCCACTCCCCTAAACAATTCATAGACTCCCTGCTCCTAACCCCTTCGCCCCCCGGCGATCTTCTACCCACCACAGCAGCTCTAAAGAAAGCTTGGTCCTTGTGGAGCAAGCCAGTGTCACATGCTTTAGGTCCCAGCATTCCCCTTAGATCGCTAGAAGCCTTCATTCCGAACTTGAATCTTGCCGCCTGGACACGTGGAGGTCCAATCACCCTAGCAGATCTCTATAGAGAAGGCGTCCTACTCCCGTACTCAGAAATGTGTGATAAATTTAACCTTCCCCGACACAGTCTATTCCAGTTTTTTCAAATACGTCACTTTCTTCAGTCCGCTCCTCATCTCCCGGCTCCCACGACAGCTGACCACGCCTCAATTAAAAAATTCTTTCAAAATAGCAAAATCAAAGGCCTTTCATATATCCATAATATGCTAAACTCCCCACAACCGGACAAACAATTGCCGTATATGCTCAAATGGGAAAAAGAACTAGCTTCTCCGCTTCCGCCGCAAGAATGGTTCGCGGCCTCAAAATGGATCCACAAGTTCTCTTCTTGTCTCAATCATATAGAGCAATTAAAAAAGGTTCATCTGAGGTGGTACAACTCCCCTACTAAACTGGCTTCTTTTTCCCCACATGTGTCACCACTGTGCTGGAGGGGCTGCAACCACAGGGGCACCTTATGTCATATGTGGTGGTTTTGCCCTAAGTTATCTAACTTCTGGCAGGAGGTGTTCAATCTAATCCATGAAGTTACTAGTCTCCGCCTTTCTCCAAACCCAACCTTAGCGGTGCTACACATTGGCTTAGATGGGATCCCGGATCTTTTAAAAAACATCATTTCTCACATTCTCATAGCTGGCAGGTACTGTGTGGCATACAAGTGGAGGTCGGTGAGCCCCCCTACAAAAAGAGATCTAATTGAGAGGATCAACCTACACTGGCTATACGAAACCAACTTGGCCCCCAACCTAGAGAAGAGAACGGTGAGACTTAAACAATGGCATCCGTGGGCCACTTCCCTTTATGCAACGGCCCTCCCCCAGATACCGACACCTACACCATAAATAAATTGATTATGTCTAAGAATGTCTTGTAGAGCTGCTTCCCCCACCCCCTCTCTTTCCCCCCCCCCTCCCTGCTCCTATGTTCAGGTTGTTGTTGTAAGGGGTATTTAATGTCCCAGATTGATATTCTGATAATGGCTCGAGGCTATTCCACCTCTTGCTACTCAATGCTCCTGTTCTTGATGTTGTTGTATGAGAAGTTTGTATTTTTCTGAAAACTCAATAAAAACCTTTATGATAAAAAAAAAAAATTGTGACTTGCATTAGTATTCAGCCCCCTGATTCCGTACTTTGTAGGACCATTTTTCACTGCAGATCTTTTGGGGTCTGTCTCTCCAGCTTTGCACATCTACAGGTGACATTTTCCTCTTCTTCTTTGCACACTCGCTCTTCAGTGAGATTGGATGGAGACGTCTGGGATCAGTGATTTTCACCTCTTGTCACAGATTCTCACTGGATTCCGGTCTGTACTGTAACTAGGCCACTCACACATGAATGTGCTCTAATCTGAACCCTCCATTGTAGCTTTGCAGGATGTTTAGGGTCGGTGTCCTGTAGGAAGGTAACTTTACACCGCAGTCTCTAGACTTTTGCAACCTCTACCAGGTTTTTCCCTAGGATTTCCCTGTATTTCCATCCACCTTCCATTACCTCTGACCAGCTTCCATTCCCCTACTGAAGAAAAGCTTCCCCACAGCAGGATGCTGCCTCCACCATGTGTGACGTTGGGGAGTGTGTCTTCAAGGTGATGTGCAGTGTTAGTTTTCCTCCATGATTGCTCTGTATTTAGCTCTATCCATCTTCCCATCACCTCTAACCAGCTTCCCTGCCCCTGCTGAAGAAAAGCCTCCCCACAGCAGGATGTTGCCTCCACCATGTGTGACGGTGGTTAGTGTGTCTTTAGGATGATGTGCAGTGTTAGTTTTCCATCGCACATATCGCTTTGCATTTAGCCCAAAAAGTTCTACTTTGGTCTCATCTGATCAGAGCACCATCTTCCATATGCTTGCTGTGTCCTCTACATGGATTTTCGCTTGGCTTGCTTTCAAAAATGTCTTTCTTCTTGCCCACACCTCTTCCATAAAGACCATATTTGTGGATTATATGACCAATAGTTGTCCTATGGACAGATTCTCCCTGAGCTGTGATCCCTGTGGCTCCTCCAGTGATCATGGGCTTCTCGACTGCTTCTCTCATTAGTTCTCTCCTTCTTGGGATGTCAGTTTCGGTGGACACCATGTCTTGGAAGGTTTGCAGTTGTTCCATACTCCTTCCATTTTTGGATGTTGGATTGAATAGTGCTCCATCAGATGTTCAGAGCTTGGGCTATTTTTTATATAACCTAACCCTGCTTTACTCTTTTCTACCACTTTATCTCTGGCCTATCTGGGGTGTTCCTTGGTTTTCATTATACTGTTTGATCCTTAATGTTCTGAAACAAACCTCTAAGGCCTTCACATAATGGCTGTGTGTAGTTATACTAAGAATAAATTACACACAGGTGGACTCAATGTACTAATTAGGTGAATTCTGGAGGTAATTGGTCACTCAGGATCTTATTTAGGGGAAACAGACTACAAGGGACTGAATACAAATAGACATAAAAAAAAATTAATTTATATTTTTAAAATATTTAGAAAACCTTGAATAATTTTCTTTCTTTCTTTCTTTCTTTCTTTCTTTCTTTCTTTCGTCTTCAGCTCGATCTTGAGCCATGGCAACTTGAAGGATGAACGCTCTATAGGAAGATTGGTCTTGTGCAATGTAGATAGCTCAACCAGGGTCTATATTTGCCATTTTCTTGATTGTATGAAGCCATCGGGTTGCTGGTCTTCCTCTTTGTCTTGTTCCTTCTATTTTTCCAATGTCCTTCTCCAGTGATTGCTCTCTTCGTATGATGTGTCCATAGTAGGCAAGTCATAGCTTGGTGATGCTTGCTTCAAGTGACATGTCTGGCTTCATTTGTTCCATAGTTGGTTTGTTTTTTCTTCTTGCCATCAATGGTATTGATAATATGCTTGTCAAGCACCATATTTCCAAGGCGTTGATTCTTCTTCTGTCTTGTTACTTTACCATCCAGGTTTCACATCCATGTATGACTACAGAAACGTCCAGACTATGTATGAGCCGTGTCTTCATTACCAATGAAATGTTGCTCGATTTGAGGACCTTCTCCGGTGACTTCATTGTTGATTTGCCCATAGCTTTTTTCATATTGACTTCCGGTGTCATTGCTGCATCTTGAATGATCACTGATCCATAGGCTGAAGTCCTTTACAACTTCCAGCGTGTCCATCTCAATTGTGTCCTGGTCATACCTGGCCGTAGTCAATATCTTTGTCCTCTTTGTATTGAGTAGGAGTCCCATGTTTGAGCTTTCCATCTTGACACTCCGTAATAAGTCCTTCATTCCACCTATGATTGTTGCTATCAATTGTCTGTGTACTTTAGATTTTTGATGATTCATCTAGCAATTTTGATTCCTTCTTCTTTTTCGGCAAGTCCAGTTTTTCTGAAAATAGCTTCAGCATATAAAGTGAAGAGAAATGGTGACAGGATGCAGCCTGTCTGACGCCTCGCTCTACTTTGAACCATGCCGTGTTATGGTGTTCCTTTCTGGTTGTTGCTTTCTTGTTGATTTAAAGGCTCCTGATGAGGCTGATCAGATGGTCAAGCACACCCATATCCTTCATTTCATGGCAATGTTTCTGTCCTTTGCTGTAGTTGATGAAGCAAACATTGATCTCCTTGTTATATTCTTTGGCCTTTTCCATCAGCCATCTAATGTGAGCAATTACAGCTCTTGTTCCTTGACCTTTTCTGATTTCTGTTTCTCTGGCAGCTCTTTCCCACAGTAAGGCGGTAGCCATCTCTGTAGGATCTTTAGTAGCATTTTGCTGGCATGAGGTATGAGCGCCATAGTCCGATAGTTTCCACAGTTGGTAGCCTCCCCCTTCTTAGGAATAGGAATAAACACCGATCTTGTCCAGTCCTTAGGCCATTTACCAATTGCCCATATCTGTTGACACAGGCGTGTGATGACAACTGCTGCTTCAGAAGACTTTATTAGTTCTATTGGAATATTGCCACGTCCAGGTGCTTTTCTTTTTTGACCGAAGTTTATCACAGCAAAGACTTCGTCATTTAAGTTGTTTGGTTTGCTATCATTTCCAGTCTCAGTTTCTTCCTATATCACTGAGTCGTTCATGTAGAGGTGCTGCTTGTATTCTTTCCATCTTTCCTTGATCTGTTCTGACTCAGTTTGTTCCCGTTGGCGTCTTTCAACATTCCCACTCTTGGCTAAAACTTTCATTGTATCTCTTTGGTCTTTTGGTGCCTTTTTGGTCTTGCCCTTCAGATGTTCGTTTTCTATATATCTTTTGGTAATAGAGTTCTTTATTCGAATGGCTCCTTAGTCTTTTACTGATGTTGTCTGTGTCCTGCTTGTTTTCTTCAGCCATTCGCCTTTTTTCGATAATCTTTAGGGTCTCTTCTGTTAACCATGGCTGTGGGGGTCTTGACTGCCTCTTGTTTGTGGTCTTTCTGGCTTCTTCGGTAGTAATAGTCTTCATATATTTCCAGAATTGCTCAGGATTTCTTTCCTTCGTGTCCAGAGATATAAATCGATTGTAAAAATCATTCCAAAACAGTTCAGGTATGTTGGTCAAATCGAAGATAGAAACAACTTGTTGTCTTCTCCTTTTGTGCAGCTTGTCGCTAATCTTTGCTGTTAAAAGTTCATATTCAGTTCCCCAGTCAGCTCCTCGCCTCGTTTTTTGCAGTAATGATCGACGACCTCAATTTTTGTTAAACACATATGTAGTCAATCTGATTTGAATAGGCCCCATTCAGTGATGTCCATGTGTAAAGTCTCCGTTTGTGATTTTGGAAGATGGACACTTGATTTCTCATGCAAAAGTGAATGAAATGTCCTCCAGCCTTGTTTCGTTCACCAAGTCCAAAGTTTCCAACGAAGATTTCATGTTTTCCGTGGCCACTTTGGCATTCAAGTCTCCCATGATAATGAGTAAGTCTTGTTTTGGCGTCTTGTCGATTTCTTTTTGAACATGATCGTAGAATAGTTCAACTTCCTCCTCCTCGGCATCTGTTGTTGGTGTGTAGACTTGTATAGTGGTGACATGGATTGACATTCCTTGTAACCGTATCGAGATGACTCTGTCACTGACTGCTTTGTACTTCAGGACAGTGATGGCCAATCTTTGGTTGAGAATAAAAGTGACAACCTTTCTTCTTCAGTTACCATTGCCAGAATAGTAGTCCCAATTCTTTTAACTGGAAATATCCAGGTTGAGTCCATCATAGTTCACTAATTCCGAGTAAGTCGAGTCCTGTTCTTTCCATTTCGTCTTTGGCGATGTCAAGTTTGCCTTGGATCATGGTTTGTACATTTCAAGTTCCAAACTTTATGATATCATTACAGCTTTTGATCTTCCCTTTTGACCAACGATATTAGCACTAAGACGACTTTGCTGCTTTGATCCTGGTGCGTCATGTTGATCATATTCAGGTCGACTATCGGCTCTTCCGCAGTAACTTGTTGAGTGCCTTCTGACCTAGGGGTGTGTAGCGCACCCACAGGGCAAGTGTTTTAACCTACTCGTTGCCGAGTCGGGGGTGCAGATCCACTGCATTGTCACGGGGTGGCCTGGCCCGGTTCTGTTGCCCCGAGGCATACAGAATGGAGGGTTGGAGAGTGGTAGGGAGAATGGAGGTAGTAGTTGGAGATTAGGAAAGTCTTTTAGGATCGTGGCGCCACCTGTGGTATGCGGCCAGGGATGGGGGCCGGCGCTGCAGAGTCTCTCACTGGGGCAGATGTTGGGGGCAGCCAGGATCGTGTCGCTCCCCACAGGCGGAGTGGGATTACCCCAAGGAGAGCTGAGCGATGACACCGGTAAAGAAGAAGCAGAGGCAGGGGCTGCGGTTCCAAGTCTTTTTACTCACAGGTAGTTCAGGTGCTGCCCCAGAGTACCAATCTCTGCCACGATGGGCTCCAGCCGATCCTGGATAGTCAGCGGTCACCGCCGGTGCCCCTGAAAGTATTTTAGTGAAGTGTCCCTCTGTTGCTATCCGGATCCCGGGCCGAGCCTCCTGCTCCAAGCCACGGGTCCATGAAGATAGAGAAACACTAACTCCAGTTGTCAGTGCTAGGTGTTATCCCAATTTGTGCCCAGGAAGGTTCTGTTGTACGTGTCTTAGGTGCGCCTACTTCTACCCCATGTGGTGCCCAACCCCAGTGGTTGTCCTAGCGACCGGGAAAGTCCCATGCTTTGTGACTGCTAACCACCCTGTCTGCCTTAGTCCAACCCCCTGTGAGTAAGCACCTGCTGTTGTTTGTGTGTGTTTTGTGAAGGCACGTTAACCCCCTCCTGATCCGGAATAGATATTAACCATGAAAAGTGGTGTAATACCCTGTGGCGCCTGAAACCCAGGGACGCCACGGTGCATCTTCCAGCATGATATAGAATTCCTTTAGTTGTCTTCTCCATCAAGTCTTCTTGGCATAATATGGAAGTAGATTGCATGGCCTTTCTTCTGTACAGTAATGTGACTCCGGTGAAGGAACCACACTGAATCAGAGTTGTATGTTGTCAATACAACCCACCTCATGGTACGACATCCTGTTACCGACGCCGGCAATGGGCAGTATGCTTAGTTTGGTACCTTTATTGAAACCTGTCCATATGGAGTGTCCATAATGGCAAAATAAATTGTGGACAATATGGCTTTCAACATCACTGAACCACAAAATACTCAATACAGACATTAAAGGGAACCTGTCACCAGGTTTTTCCCTTTTGAGCTGCGGCGACCACCAGTGAGCTGTTATATACAGCATTCCAGAATACTTTATAAGACCCCAGGCCGCTCTGTAGGAGGTAAAAAACATCCTTATTATACCTGGGTCCGAAGGGTGTTGTTGCTCTTGGTCCGGCGCCTCCTCCATGTTGTGGGATTGCCGTGCTCCTGCCCAGCCCCGTGTGCATGGCTCAATTTATGTCATCTACACAGAGGCCGCCATTGCTCTCCTGTGCAGTCGCACTTTGATCTGCCCGGCTGACGGCATAGCACAGTACTGTAATGTGCAGGCGCGAGTACAGGTCAAAGACCACCTGTGCATGCGCACTACAATACATTGATCTGCCATCAGCAGGAAAGATCAAAGTGCGGATGCGCGCTAAGGAGGCTATTATGTGAATGACTCAGGATGTGTGATGCACACGGGGCTGGGCAGGAGGACGGTGATCCCACAAGATAGAGGAGGCGCCGGGTCGAAAGCAGAAACACCCATCAGACCGGACTAATGCGGGCGTCACACGGTACGATATATCGGGCGATATGTCGTCGGGGTCACGTCAGTAGTGATGCACATCCGGCATCGTCTGATAAATCGTAGCGTGTGACAGCGGTGAACGAGAAGAAATACTCACCTTCTCGTTCATCGTTGACACGTCGCTCACTTTTAAAAAAATCGTCCGTCAGGTTGTTCATCGCTCCCGTGGCAGCGCACATCGCTCCGTGGGACACCCCGGGAACGACGGACACAGCTTACCTGCGTCCCGCCGGCAATGCGGAAGGAAGGAGGTGGGCGGGATGTTACGTCCCACTCATCTCCGCCCCTCCGCTTCTATTGGCCGGCTGCCGTGTGGGCGGCGAACGTCCACTTCCTGAGGGGAGGGACGTTTGGCGTCACAGCGACGTCGCCCGGGAGGTAAGTATGTCTGACGGGGGGTTAACGACTTTGTACGACACGGGCAACTAATTGCCCGTGATGCACAAACGACGGGGGCGGGTACGATCGCTCCTGCGATCGCACGATAGATCATCTCGTGTGAAGCCCGCATAACCCTTAGGTGAGTATTATAAATTTTTATTTTACGTTCTACAGAGCGGCATGGGCTCTTCTATACAGTATTCTAGAAAACTGTACATAAGAGCTCACTGGTGGTGGCCACAGCTCATAAGGTAAAAACCTGGTGACAGGTTGCCTTTAAAAAACACAATACATACATCAAATACACAATACGCACAACAAATACACAATACAGAAATACACAAAACAGATCAAATACCCAATTTAAACATCAAGTACACAATACACACAAAAATACACAATAAACACAAGAAATACACAATACACACATCAAATGCACAATACAGACAGGAAATATGCAGTACAAACAACAAAACCAATACATACATCAAGTACACTATACACACAACAAATACTCAATGCAGAGATCAAATACACAATGGACACAAGAAATACACAAAACACATCAAATATACACATCAAAAACACAATACACACATTAAATACGTATAATAAATACGCGCAGCAAATACATAATTCAGACAATAAATGTACAGTACAGACATTAAACACACAATACAGACAACAAATGTAACAAATAGACAGTAACACATCACTGTACAGTGCTAGAATAATTCCACTATATAGAGCCAAAATAATGAAAAAATACAGGGCTCAAATAAAGAAAAACAAAAATACCATTATACAGTGTGGCAATTTCGAACAACATACAGGGCCCGAATATGTACCCAAAAAATACCATCAATTACCTCCAAAAATACCAAAAACAGCCTCAAATACAGTGCTCAAATAATGCGGAACAAAATCACTATCCAAGGTGAAAACTGTTGCACAGCTTCTAGATTCCCAGGTGTAGAAGAAAGTTCACAGAGCAGATTACATGGGATAACAAGCTCTTTACTTCTGAGAGCATGAAGTAAAAATATGTACAGTCACACAGCATTGAATCAGGAAGAGAAACCAAAACCAGGAAGAAAAACAAAAGACTTTTACAATACAATAAGTAAGGAAACTTTACACAACATCACCATATAATGTTAGATCAGCATAAAGTCCTCCTTCACACATAGAAAGAAGTCCTCATCTGTTGCATATACCAACAAAAACAACATGAAAATTCAGAAAACAAATAGCAGCAAAAATATAATAAACCTCTCTGCAAACAATGACAGATCTCACCCATCGGGGAGACGAATCCCCCAGCAATATCTGTGCACATTTGTGCTGAGTCCTGATAGGCCGCCATCCCCCTTATAAATAAGCCATTGTTTCAAATGGACCATTGATCCAATAGACAAACTTTAGCTATGTGTTTGTCCACGATCATGTACAACTGCTGCCCCTGCAGAACAACGGACACAAGGTGTAATTGTAAAATCTAGTACAGGGCTCCTAGATAATAGATAAGAGACTGTAATGTCATCAGGCCTCAAAGACAACATTCACTGCAACATGAAGCACAAAAAAGGGAAGAAAATCTAAAAATAAAGCAAACAAACTAGGTGAAAAGTCATACATCTGTACATCTGGGGAACCAGGGAGTAAAAATATTTACATGTACATACACACAAATATATATATATATATATATATATATATATATATATATATATATATATATATATATATATATATATATATATATATATATTAGTGCTCAAAAAAATAAAGGAAACACATAAACAAGGATTTTGTATTTTGGTGTTCCCTCTATTTTTTGAGCAGTATATATATATACACACATATATATATATACAGTCATATGTAAAAGTTTGGGCACCCCTATTAATGTTAACCTTTTTTCTTTATAGCAATTTGGGTTTTTGCTATTTCAGTTTCATATATCTAATAACTGATGGACTGAGTAATATTTCTGGATTGAAATGAGGTTTATTGTACTAACAGAAAATGTGCAATCCGCATTTAAACAAAATTTGACAAGTGAATAAGTATGGGCACCTCAACATAAAAGTGACATTAATATTTTGTAGATCCTCCTTTTGCAAAAATCACAGCCTCTAGTCGCTTCCTGTAGCTTTTAATGAGTTCCTGGATCCTGGATGAAGGTAGATTTGACCATTCCTGTTTACAAAACAATTCCAGTTCAGTTAAGTTTGATGGTCGCCGAGCATGGACAGCCGCTTCACATCATCCCACAGATGTTCAATGATATTCAGGTCTGGGAACTGGGATGGCCATTCCAGAACATTGTAATTGTTCCTCTGCATGAATGCCTGAGTAGCAGTCATTAGATATATGACACTGAAATAGCTGCTGCAAAAACCCAAATTGTTATAAAGAAAAAGGGTTAACATTAATAGGGGTGCCCAAACTTTTACATATGATTGTATATATATATATATATATATATATATATATATATATGGCGTGTATATGGAGCAACACTGAAGATCTGACCCTGTGATACAATGTGCAGTGTCAGTGTGCAGCTTGTATAAGTGTAAATGTGGTGTCCTCTAAATAACTCATCACAGCCATTAATGTGTAAACTTCTGGCAACAAGTGAGTACACCCCTAAGGGAAAATGGAAAAATTGGGCCCACTTATCCATTTTCCCTCCCCAGTGTCATGTGACTCATTAGTGTTCAAGGTCTCGGGTGTGAATGTGGAGCCGGGGTGTTACATTTGGTGTTATCGCTTACACACTCTCTCATACTGGTCACTGGAAGCTCAGCATGGCTCCTCAAGGGAAAGAATTCTCTGAGGAGCTGAAAAAAAGAATTGTTGCTCTATACAAAGAAGGCTGAGGCTATAAGAAGATTAACACCACCCTGACACTGAGCTGCAGCACAGTGGCCAAGGCCATACAGAGGTATAACAAGACAGGATCTACTCAGAACAGGCCTTACCATGGTCGACCACCGAAGCTGAGTACACGAGCTCACCAACATGTTAGGCTACGGGTTGAACTAGATGGACTTAGAGTCTCCCTTCAACCTTAAAAACTATGATACTATGATACTATGATCATATTCAGAAGTCATCCGTTTAGAATAGATGTATGAGTGCAGCCAGCATTGTGGCAGAGGTTACAGGGGTGGGGGGGTTCGGTTCGCCTGTCAGTGTTCAGACTATACGCCGCACGCTGCAGAGGTTACAGGGGTGGGGGGTCCGCCTGTCAGTGCTCAGACCATACACCAAACACTGCAGACGTTACAGGGGTCGGGTGTCCACTTGTCAGTGCTCAGACCATACGCCGCACACTGCAGAGGTTACGGGGTGTGGGGTCCGCCTGTCAGTGCTCATACCATACACCACACACTGCAGAGGTTACAGGGGTGGGGGTCCACCTGTCAGTGCTCAGACCATACACCACACACTGCAGAGGTTACAGGGGTGGGGGGTCCGCCTGTCAGTGCTCAGACCATACACCACACACTGCAAAGGTTACAGGGGTGGGGGGGTCCGCCTGTCAGTGCTCAGATCATACACCACACACTGCAGAGGTTACAGGGGTCGGGGGTCTGCCTGTCAGTTCTCAGACCATACGCCGCACACTGCATTACATTGCTCTGCATGGCTGTCATCCCAGAAGGAAGCCTCTTCTAAACATGATGCACAAGAAAGCCGCAGACAGTTTGCTGAAGACAATCAGAATAAGGACATGGATTACTGGAACCCTCCTGTGGTCTGATGAGACTAAAATAAAGCAATTTGGATCAGATGATGTCAGCCTGTGTAGCGGCTCCATCTGAGAAGGACAAGGACAAGTGTGTCCTGCCTACAGTCAGGCATGGTGGTGGAGGGTCATGGTTAGGGGCTACATGAGTGCTACTGGCTGTGGGGGCCACAGGTCATTGAGAGAACCATAAATGCCAACATGTACTGTGACATAGTGAAGCAGAGCATGATCCCCTCCCTTCATATTCCAAAATGATAACAACATTAAACTCCTAAAAGACCACCACCTTGCTAAAGAAACTGAGGGTAAAGGTGATGGATCGGTCGAGCGTCTCTAGACCTAAACCCTATGGCGCATCTCTGAAGCCTCCTCAAATGGAAGGTGGAGGATCGCAATGTCTGTAACATCCACCAGCTCTGTGATGTTGTCATGGAGGATGAAAGAGGATCCAGCGGCTCCTGTGAAGCTCTAGTGACCTCCATGCCCAAGACAGAAAAGGCCGTGCTGGAAAATAATGGTGGCCACACAAAATATTCACACTAAGGGCACAATTTGTCCATTTTCACTTAGGGGTGTACTCCCTTTTGTTGCCAGCGGTTTAGACATTATTGGCTGTGTGTTGAGTTATTTACCCTGTTATACAAGCTGCGCACTGACACTGTATATAATAATCATTATTGTGCCAAAATAATGCTAACAAAATGAAACTGACCTGTGGTGTCCATGTGACACCCTGGCCGGGCCAGGTAGTCACATATAGAGCCCCGCATTACACTCTTCCCTCACAGGTAACATTTGGGTACTAGAGGTGGGGGGAGAGAGAAAGGCGCAGATAGGGTCTTACCCGATATAACTCTGATTAATGTAAAGTAGGAAAACACTCACCTATTTCGGTTGTGCCAGTCACAACCCCTTGAATCGCATTTGAGTGTCAGCGTGGTATTAAGCAGCGGCCCCGTACACGGCAATGTAATAATACAGAAAAAGGGAAAAACGGGTTTTAGCCGCGCTAAAAAACCACTGATGTTGAGTTGATTAAAATTTCTTTTTATTTCAGCATTTCCAACGCGTTTCCGAGACAAAGTCCGTCTCCTTCCTGAGGAAGGAGACGGACTTTGTCTCGGAAACGCGTTGGAAATACTCACAGGTAACACACAGCCAAACATTGAAACCCTAGCCACCTCCCTCAGGGCTTGATGACACACCAGGGGGCGGAACCAGGCGGTTCGAAGACGCCCACTGAGGAGTCTGGACAGCCTGGGGCGGGAAAGTAAACAGATCAGTAGTGGAGTTCAAGGAGAGTGAAGGTCAGGCCTATGACAGGGCCTGAGGAAAACTGCCAGGTGCCAGGGTTGGAGCCCTGTTGCCTTTGGCTAGGAGGCAGACAGTGGTCTCGTCTGCAGGAGCCGGGAAGACGGCTCGGTGGAACCGAGGTGGACTGGGACAGGGTTGTAGCCCGACGGTACCGACCCGGGGAACCGACCCGGAAACCGGAGCACAAAGGGGGGCACTCAGACCCTGAAGCTAGGTCCAGAAACCACTGGGGACTAGTTAATTAACTGATTGAGGCCAGGACTCTAGGTCCTGTCCCACCCAAAGTCCCGACTGAAGACAACAGCCCACCGAAGGGGATAAAAGGCCACCGCCACGGCTCAGAGATTCCACGGGCCAGCGTCTGCGGGCAAGGGCTCCTTAGGCGGTCACAAGCCGGGAGCGGACTCCTGGAGTTGCAAGCACAGGCAGTCCACCGTTCTAAAGGTGCAGGAGAAAGACAGAGACCACCAGCCGGGTGGGGGAACCAGAGCGCAGCTGGCTGCGGGCACCGACCCACATCACCTTGGTTTGCCAGAGACTCGTGTGTTTACTAATAGTGAGTACATCAGCATCCTCCGATCGCCCATCTCCCTGCACCGCCAAGCCCCAACGGGTCCCGGGGCCACCATCCCTGCCCATGGAGGGGTTAACAACTTGCTGCACAACATCTCCCCCGGGTTCCCCGTGACTGTAGCGGTGGTGTCCAATATCACCACACACGGTGGGTGGCGTCATGAACTTCGTACAGCCTAGCCCGTACATCTACGTCCTACACCCACCATCCCATCACCTCCCCTTTACATTTGAAGTGACCGTGAGGCCCCCGGGTCCGGAGATCCTCGAGCCACCTACCAGAAGGGCCGGATCCGAGCGGCTCGGCTGCTGCCGAGCACGGGGCGGTACATGCATATAATACAAACCAAATAGTGATAAACAGTGCTCAACACAAACCAAATACTAGACATACAGTGCCCAAATAATTCCAAAAGATACCAATATTCAACACCTACATAATGCAAACCAAATAATACCAATATACAGCGCCCAAATATTTCTTTATATTTCAATTATACTTCACAAGTACTTGCTACTTTGTGTCACTAAATCACATACAATCCTGATAAAACACATTTAAAGTTTGTGGGGGTAACGTCAAACAATGTGGAAAAGTTCTAGGGGTATGAATACTTTTTCATGGCACTGTATAGATGAGGTAGCGTGTGCTGCACTCATTAGCAAGCACACAAGATCGCCATCTGCTGGGCGAACCAGGGACTGCATCTTGTATACCTGCTGCCTTGTGGGGGGTTCAGGTTTGGCTGCTTTCACACATCCGGCTTGAGCTGTGCGGCTCAATCCGGCTGTGCAAGCTATGCAACGGATGCGGTGAAAACACCGCATCCTTTGCATAAGTTTTTCCCATGTGGCCCGTCCGGTTTTTGCCGCTTGCGGCATGCTACTGAGCATGCGCAGTGGCAAAAACCGCATGCGACGGCCGGATGCGTTTTTTGCCGCATCGCGACGCATCCGGCCGCCATAGGAATGTATTGAAAAATGTGCCGCATCGGCAGGATGCGGCGCGATGCGGTTTTTTTTTTTGCCGCACGAAAAAACGTGCCAGGCAACGTTCCATCCGGCCGCCGCATCGGCTAAATCTGCCGCATGCGGCAAAAAACGGATGGAACACAAGGCCATGCGGCACAATGCGCCACTAATTAAAGTCTATGCAGAAAAAACGCAACCGGCAGCAAAAAAAAACGGTTGCGATTTTCCTGCAAAGTGCCGGATTGTGCCGCATTGCAGAAACCGGAGGTGTGAAAGCAGCCTTTGGGGATATATTGTGAACAAGTGTTTGCTTGAGTGGTGACATCTATTGGAGGGAACTATTCCCTTGGTCCCCTGTATGTACACTGTGACATGTACAGATGATTTTGTGACGCCCTGGGCAAGCCAGGGGTCACAGGTCACAACACCACACGCACCCCACATTCCCTGCAGGTACACCGAAGTCAAACAGAAATCCTTGTTGCCTTCCTCCAGGAGCTGGTGTCCACACCAGGGGGTGGGCCAGGCGGTTGGCTCCGCCCACCGAGGAGTTCACAGCTCTGGAGGCGGGAAAACCAGGCAGATAGAGTTGAGAGTTGAAAGTGAAAGGAAGTGAAGTGAAGTGGTAAAGGAGGAAAGTAGGAGTAGTGACAGCAAGAAGCCTGAAGTTAGTTCGGGTGTGTGCCCCGGACTGAGACAGCAAAGTTGGCAGACGGCGGTGACCGTCTGCAGGCGAGACTGATTGGAAGTTGCCGAAAGGACCGTGGACGGGTGGTGACCCGGCGGTACCGGAGCGGTATACGAAGATTAGTCAGCACCAGGGCAGGGGCCTTTCGGATCCCGGCAAGGCTAGGAGTCGCCATAATTTGCCAAATCCGTCAGTGAAGGGGACGACTGTCTCTCAACAACTAAGTCCCGATTGAAGGCAACAGTCCGACCGTAGAGGGGAGACACCGCCACCGCCAAGGCACCAGTTTCCCAGGGCCAGCGCCTGCGGGCAAGAGTGGAGCTCCTCCGGCTCATATCCAAGCTGGGGAGCGGGTTACCGGTGGGAACCCATCGCAACCAAACAACAACACATAGGTGCAGGAAAGAGACCGTCACCGTCGCCTGCAGGGGATATCAACAGTGCAACCGTCTGAGGGACCCGTCCAACCAGCCGTTTGTTTCCCGAGAACTGTGTCGTGTTGACTGGCTGAGTGAGTACCTCCGTGCCGTGCGGCACAGCGCTGCCCCTGCGCCCCTGCACCTCCACAGGCCCCCCTACCCGCCTGCCCACCATTCCAACCCCATCACTGGGCCCCGGGATCACCAACCCCTACCCACGGAGGGGCAACACAACAACTGGCTGCTCCACACCATCACTCCCGGGATCCCCAGCCAGAGCAGCGGTGGTGTACACTCAATCACCACAACCGTGGGTGGCGTCACGGACAATAAACAATCCCCACACCCAAAAACCCCCTTTCACTCACGGGCGAGGAGCGCCGATAGAGTCCCCGGGATCCGGCCCATCGCTCGAGCCACCGAGCAGCAGCAGGCCGTATCAGCCGCGGCAGCTGGACCCGAGCAGTGGGAGAGTGCGGCGTCCCCTCCTCCGCCCGCGACAACTTGGCGTCACGAACAGAATCTTACCGCTCTGCCGTCTGGTAGAGGTGCGCCTTGTTACCGCCAGAGGTATCCGGCCGGAAAAATTCAGAAGTCGCCATCTTTGGCGCGAAAAGATCCCGCTAGAGCGTCTTCTCGAGTAGTAGAGGCGCGAAGGCTAAAACCCCGCCCCGATAGAGCAGGGGCCGGAGAGAAGCTAAGGGGGATGCGATAGCGGCTGGCTGCATGTGAATGCAGCTATAAAAGCAGGGACGCCAGGACTCTGCAGACATCTTGTTCCTGGAGAGGCCGCCAGCAACATGTTCATGCTGTCCCGCAGCACCGTAGCCCCCGCACCTGGAACCGCGGCGTGGGTGGAGATCCGGACCGCGCAGCTCTACCAGAGGCTGCAGGTCAAGATGCAGCTCCTCATGGAGGAGTGGGAGACCGACATGGCGGACGTCATAGCGACCGTGCGGAGACGCGAGGAGGAAGCGGAGGAAAGGAGGGTGAGTGACCCACGCCCCGATGCCCTTGAAGGGCCGGTCATCGCGGCTGCGGGACCCGGTCCAAACCCTCTTCCCCTGCTGCCTCCCTCGCCACCCGTCTCGGAAGCCGTGACCCCACCACTAGGCCCGCTACCACCGCAGCCGGTAGCAGTACCCAGCATCCCCGCCCAGGCGGACCGACCTGCAGCCGGAGCCCGTAGTCGACCGGAGGTGTTGCCCTGGAAAGCCCCGAAAACCGAACCGGAGGCGTCTCCCGAGAAAGTCCCCGAGCCGGAGCCGATGACCCGCTCCGTGCCGAAGAACCAACCGCGGGAAGCCCCTGTGCCCATCCCCCACACCTCGGCTGAGGTTGCGCCGGGTTGCCGCTGCAAGGCGGCGTCCAAGGCCAAGACGCCGCGGGACCCGCCGCCCAGATCCCTGACAGTGGATCCCTGGCAGCGTCCAGAATGTCCCGCGGGGCCCGACCCGTGCGCCGGAGCTCGCAGCAGCGCCGTATTGGGACAGGGAGCCGGTACCACTGGGCCTGGAGATCGGTGAGAGAGAGAGGAAGAAGGCGGAGCTGGTGGCCCGAGCAATTAGAGAAAAAGAGAGCCTCCGTCAGGCAACGTTCCGTGTCCGGGGCCCGCTGTACGAAGGGCAGGTGAGGCGGTTTGATGTCCGCCGGGGCTATGGGTTTATATATGAACCGGGCCTGGAGGCCGAAGTGTTTATAGCCCGGCGGGATGTGAATGCCCACCTGCCTGAGGAGCATCCCGGCCGTAACCTGATGCCGGGCGACATCGTGCAGTACACCCGGCACTGTGGGGAGAGGGGGTGGTTCGCGCTGGACGCTAAGCTAAGGGGCAGCCAGGAGTCCCGTGTAAGCACCGCGCCCCCTCCCTCAGGTGATGTTGAGGACTCGGAGTAAAGGCAGCGGAGCACCGTTGCACCGTCCCCGTTGGGACCACCAGTGTGTTTGTTTGTTTGCAAGTTTTAAAAATGAAGAAATGATTACCATGAAAGTCACCTGATTCTTCTGTGATTTGCAACCGGCCGTTGCCGGCACCGTTGTCCCCGTGGGGACCGTTTAAAAAGTTGCATGGCGAACTTTCAATGGACAAGCCCGTGAACTTGCAGGGCAACCACAAACGTTAAGTGGCATGTAAATAAGTTGTTTACCGTTACCGTTCCGCAGTTGCCGCCTCCGGAGAGGCAGGTTGGAGGGAGTGCCCGCAGTAGAGCCGGCTGGGGCCCAGCCACCACAGGAACCGGTGGCTACCCTCTGGAGGGGAAGGACAGATCCCGCTCGGGTAACTTGTGCTGGACTGGGGTCAAGGGGTGCTGCCTGGGCTTTAGGGGCAGCATCAGGGCCAGGTTACTTGGGTGGGAGAGAGCGGAGACCGTAACCGTAAACCGTTTGCAACATTTAAGAATTGAACCTCCCGATGTGGGATGATGCCATAAGTTGTAAATAGGTTACCATTTTTCATATTTTTACAGAAAACAAAAGGAAAATAAAACCGGTGTTGGACGGGCAGCCCGAGGACGGTCTGCGTTTTGCTAAGGGGGAATGTGACGCCCTGGGCAAGCCAGGGATCACAGGTCACAACACCACACGCACCCCACATTCCCTGCAGGTACACCGAAGTCAAACAGAAATCCTTGTTGCCTTCCTCCAGGAGCTGGTGTCCACACCAGGGGGTGGGCCAGGCGGTTGGCTCCGCCCACCGAGGAGTTCACAGCTCTGGAGGCGGGAAAACCAGGCAGATAGAGTTGAGAGTTGAAAGTGAAAGGAAGTGAAGTGAAGTGGTAAAGGAGGAAAGTAGGAGTAGTGACAGCAAGAAGCCTGAAGTTAGTCCGGGTGTGTGCCCCGGACTGAGACAGCAAGGTTGGCAGACGGCGGTGACCGTCTGCAGGCGAGACTGATTGGAGGTTGCCAAAAGGACCGTGGACGGGTGGTGACCCGGCGGTACCGGAGCGGTATACGAAGATTAGTCAGCACCAGGGCAGGGGCCTTTCGGATCCCGGCAAGGCTAGGAGTCACCATAATTTGCCAAATCCGTCAGTGAAGGGGACGACTGTCTCTCAACAACTAAGTCCCGATTGAAGGCAACAGTCCGACCGTAGAGGGGAGACACCGCCAAGGCACCAGTTTCCCAGGGCCAGCGCCTGCGGGCAAGAGTGGAGCTCCTCCGGCTCATATCCAAGCTGGGGAGCGGGTTACCGGTGGGAACCCATCGCAACCAAACAACAACACATAGGTGCAGGAAAGAGACCGTCACCGTCGCCTGCAGGGGATATCAACAGTGCAACCGTCTGAGGGACCCGTCCAACCAGCCGTTTGTTTACCGAGAACTGTGTCGTGTTGACTGGCTGAGTGAGTACCTCCGTGCCGTGCGGCACAGCGCTGCCCCTGCGCCCCTGCACCTCCACAGGCCCCCCTACCCGCCTGCCCACCATTCCAACCCCATCACTGGGCCCCGGGATCACCAACCCCTACCCACGGAGGGGCAACACAACAACTGGCTGCTCCACACCATCACTCCCGGGATCCCCAGCCAGAGCAGCGGTGGTGTACACTCAATCACCATAACCGTGGGTGGCGTCACGGACAATAAACAATCCCCACACCCAAAAACCCCCTTTCACTCACGGGCGAGGAGCGCCACTAGAGTCCCCGGGATCCGGCCCATCGCTCGAGCCACCGAGCAGCAGCAGGCTGCATCAGCCGCGGCAGCCGGACCCGAGCAGTGGGAGAGCGCGGCGTCCCCTCCTCCGCCCGCGACAATTTGATGTCAGCTTTCACATTACCTTCATACTGGTGGCTACCCTCTGGAGGGGAAAGACAGATCCCGCTCGGGTAACTTGTGCTGGACTGGGGTCAAGGGGTGCTGCCTGGGCTTTAGGGGCAGCATCAGGGCCAGGTTACTTGGGTGGGAGAGAGCGGAGACCGTAACCGTTAACCGTTTTAATGTTTGCAACGTTTAAGAACTGAACCTCCCAATGTGGGATGATGCCATAAATTGTATATATGTTACCATTTTCCCTATCTTTACAGAAAAACAAAAGGAAAATAAAACCGGTGTTGGACGGGCAGCCCGAGGACGGTCTGCGTTTTGCTAAGGGGGAATGTGACGCCCTGGGCAAGCCAGGGGTCACAGGTCACAACATCACATGCACCCCACATTCCCTGCAGGTACATCAAGCTAACCTAAAATCCTTGTTGCCTTCCTCCAGGGGCTGATGTCCACACCAGGGGATGGGCCAGGCGGTTGGCTCCGCCCACCGAGGAGTTCACAGCCCTGGAGGTGGGAGAACCAGGCAGAACAGGGTCCAGCTAGGGAAGTGAAAGGAGAAGGAAGTGAAGTGGTAGAGGAGCTTAGGAGAGAAGCTGAAGTAAAGTGAAAAGAAACAGTTTTGTAAAGCCTGAAGTTGGTCCGGGTGTGTGCCCCGGACCGTGACAGCAAGGTCAGCAGACGGCGGTGATAGTCTGCAGGGGGACTGCTCGGAGGTTGCTGGAAGGACCGCGGACGGGTGGTGACCCGGCGGTACCGGAGCAGTATACGAAGAACAGTCAGCACCAGGGCAGGGGCCTTTCGGATCCCGGCAAGGCTAGGAGTCGCCATAATTTGCCAAATCCGTCAGTGAAGGGGACTTCTGTCTCCTAACAACCAAGTCCCGATTGAAGGCAACAGCCCGACCGTGAAGGGGAGACACCGCCACCGCCAGGGCACCAGTTTCCCAGGGCCAGCGCCTGCGGGCAAAGTAGGGCTCCTTCGGCCCAGATTGAAGCCGAGGAGTGGGTAACCGGTGGGGACCCATCGCTACCAAGAGACTTTACATAGGTGCAGGGAAGAGACCGTCACCGCTAACTGCAGGGAACATCAGCACCGTGAACCGTCCGAGGGACCCGTCCAACCAGCCGTTTGTTTACCGAGAACTGTGTCGTGTTTACTGGCTGAGTGAGTACCTCCGTGCCGTGCGGCACAGCACTGTCCCTGCGCCCCTGCACCTCCACAGGCCCCATCCCCGCCTGTCCACCATCCCAATCCCATCACCGGGCCCCGGGAGCACCAAGACCCCTACCCACGGAGGGGCAAATCAACAACTGCCTGCTCCGTACCATCACTCCCGGGCTCCCCAAACAGAGCAGCGGTGGTGTCCACTCAATCACCACAGCCGTGGGTGGCATCACGGACAATAAACTATCCCAAAACCCAATCCCCTTTCACTCACGGGCGAGGAGCGCCGCTCGAGTCCCCGGGATCCAGCCCATCGCTCGAGCCACCGAGCAGCGGCAGGCCGCAGCAGCCGCGGCAGCCGGACCCGAGCAGAGGGAGAGCGCGGCGTCCCCTCCTCCGCCCGCGACAATTTGATGTCAGCTTTCACATTACCTTCATACTTTTCTCTTTTTGAAGGAGTTGTTCAAAATCAGAAGAACATTAATTTATTTTACTCACTGATAAAGCACCATAATATTTTGCAGCACTTTATAGACACTTAAATTCCCTATCAGTCTTTCTTTGGAATGTGGGAGGAAACCAGAGAACCTGGAGCAAACGGGAGAACCTCAAGGAAACAGAAGAACCTCGAGGAAACCGGAGAACCTGGAGGAAGCCAGAGAATCTAGAGGAAACTGGAGAACCTGGAGGAAGCCAGAGAACCTGGAGGAAACTGAAGAACCTGAAGGAAGTCAGAGAACCTGGAGGAAACTGGAGAACCTGGAGGAAGCCAGAGAACCTGGAGGAAACTGAAGAACCGGAAGGAAGTCAGAGAACCTGGAGGAAACTGGAGAGCCTGGAGGAAACTGCAGAACCTGGAGGAAACCAGAGAACCTGGAGCAAACTGGACAATCTGGAGGAAACCAAGGAACCTGGAGGAATGAGGATAACCTGGAGGAAACCAGACAACCTGGAGGAAACCGGAAAAACTGGAGGAAACCAGAGAACCTGGAGCAAACGGGAGAGCCTCAAGGAAACAGAAGAACCTCGAGGAAACCGGAGAACCTGGAAGAAGCCAGAGAATCTAGAGGAAACTGGAGAACCTGGAGGAAGCCAGAGAACCTGGAGGAAACTGAAGAACCTGGAGGAAGCCAGAGAATCTAGAGGAAACTGGAGAACCTGGAGGAATCCAGAGAACCTGGAGGAAACTGAAGAACCTGAAGGAAGTCAGAGAACCTGGAGGAAACTGGAGAGCCTGGAGGAAACTGCAGAACCTGGAGGAAACCAGAGAACCTGGAGCAAACTGGACAATCTGGAGGAAACCAAGGAACCTGGAGGAATGAGGATAACCTGGAGGAAACCAGAGAACCTGGAGGAAACCGGAAAAACTGGAGGAAACCAGAGAACCTGGAGGAAACCGGAGAACCTGGAGGAAGCCGGAGAACCTGGAGGAAGCCGGAGAACCTGTAGGAAACTGGAGAAACTGGAGGAAATTGGAGAAACTGGAGGAAACTGGAGAACCTGGAGGAAACCCATGCATACATAGGGAGAACATGCAAACACATTACAAATGCTTTCCTTGGTGGCTTTCAACAGTATCCCAAAACTATACACTGAAGGACGGCCAGCAATGCTACTTTCAACCTATGGAAAAGTGTGATGCTGTTTCTTTTTTTCTTTAAAAAAAGATCTTGGACAACCCCTGCTCTGTTCTTTGACAAACGTATAGGCTTGCTCAGGTGCTGCTTATTATAGCATTATAAGGGTATGTGTGTAGAGTGGTGTGGAGTGCTAGTCGAGGGCAAGAGATTGACTCCAGACACCTTGATACGCTACACAAAAGACATGGTCCTGGTTAGGTGTGTGGACTTGTGTCGTGTGGGCTATACACCCATGCATGTTGCTGATGGCATCGGCTGGCCAGGACCAAATGATGACTCGTTTCCACAAGGAGACCACCAGTTCAGTTTCAACAACTCTTAACTGTTCATCTTCATCAACTTTATACACGAGATAGTGGGTACTAGTGATCGGCAAGCATGTTCGGCACTCAATTGAGCATCAGGGTGCTCAGGTACACTCAGTGCTAGGCCAAGTATCGCGGGTGCTTGGATGTGTTGTTCGTGATACATAGAACACAAAGTACCAGCTCGCTTCAGTGAATGATGGGAGTCGGCACCCCAGTGAAAGCCACTTGCAGTCTCTGAATGTCTCTCACTGGTGGTATAAACATTTTTGGATGTAGTGTGTCCCCCCCCCCCCAAAAAAAAACCCCACCCTCTTTCCCACAGAAATGCTCTGTTTATGGCTGACTTTATGTGGGTGGAGAGCCGAACTGCAGAATAATTGACTTCCATTATACTCAATACTCACGTTGCGCCCGTTCAGGCATCTAACCAGCTTGATTTGAGGAAAGAGTATCATGGTGTTCACTCATCATTACGAGTACCTGAGCATCGAGCACTGTAGTGCTCACCCATCAATAGCAGGCACACATCTTCCAGCACGTTTCAGTTGTACAAAGCCTATTGAGACACATTTGCAGTTCCTTCTCGGTTGTTCTTGACCTTACTGGTCCTGTGTGTCCCAGCACAATCCATGACAGTCACTTTCCCTTTACGTGGCTCCATGTCTGTTCTTCTCGTAGAGGAAGGGGTACCGAGGTTTTGGTTACTATGCTCAGAGTACAGCCAAATGCTCCTAGAAGCTTCCGTATCCATGTCTCTTCTCCTCATAAAGGAGAGGAGTAAGAAAGTAGCCAGTGGTGCCAGAGTAGAGCTTTGCGCTCTCAGATGTTAGGGGAAGTTCCACCCAAGAAAGTAGACTCCATTCGCATACCAGTCTATCCTGACCTGTTACCTTTAAGGTTTGACGCCTTGTCGCTGAAGTCTCGTCCTCCGGACTCTTCTGCATGGGGCCATTTAGTTAAAAGATCGGTCTCTAGACTCACTGTTGTCTTGTGTTGTGTCTCCGTCAATACTTTAGGATCTCCACTCTGGTCTACTCTCATTCTTCTGCCAGAGATCACTCACTGCATGCAATCTTAACGACCTACAGTCTATATGTCTATTTCTTTCACACACTAGGTCTTAACTGTCTACAGGGGTGTCAAACTCATTTCCACCAAGGGCGGTATTAGCATTATGATTGCCTTCAAAGGGCCACAATACGAACATGGGCTGCAATGCACAAACTGGCCAGGGTCTATAAGAGAGCTGTCCCTGGGTAGAAAGGTTATACGAGAGCCGTCTCTGGATTGCAGGGCTATGCAAGAGCTGTCCCTGGGTAGAAAGGCTACACAAAAGCTGTCCCTTGGTAGTAAAGCTATAAGAGGGCTGTCCCTGGGTAGTAGGGCTATAAGGGAGATGTCCCTGGGTAGTAGGGCTATACGAGAGCTGTTCCTGGGTAGCAGGGCTGTACCAGAGCTATGTCTGGGTAGTAGGGCTGTACGAGAGCTGTTTGTAGGTACTAGGGTTAGGGTAGTAGGGCTATCCAAGATCTGTCTCTGGTTTGTAGGGCTAAGGACGCTTTCCCTAGGTTGAAGTGAAGAGAGGGACGACCTCCAGGCAGAGGGACCTCTGCACCACTGCTCCATTAAAGCTATGTGTCTGTGGTCGGCCAACGGGGTCTGTAAATTACTGCAGCTTTCAGACACCTCAATCACCCCGCTGCTGGTCCCCATCGTAGACGTAGTAGCGCCACACATGACACACAGAGTCTTTCTTATAAAACAATCAACAGGATCGGCTTATTTTTGGTATAAGTTCATCAGTACAGACATGACTTTTAAAAGTCTGCAGCCGCTGTTTCCTGGGGGTACCCTCTCTTCTAGTCCTCGCTCTGGATATTGGCCCTCCAGCAGCAGAAACTACTCTGTAATTCTTCCCTGTTACTTATCTTTGCGGTAACCATGTCCCAAACACAACCTCGGATGGCTCTCTAGCTCCTGACCAGTACAAGGATCCACCGGCAGCGCTCTACCCCGATGTCCTACCGATCCTGGGACGCTCACTTCTTGAGGCGAGCCTTAGGTTCTGGACACAAGAGAGGTTTCCTTCCAGTTCCTGGACAGGACCACCCTACAAGGCCCCGTCCATACTCCTGGAACCACTCTGCAGAGCTCCCCTCACTTTCTGGCCTGTCTGCCTAACCAATCCTCTGCTCTTCCCTCTGTCTCTAAGTCTCCAAGGTTACTACCTGTATCAGACTCTAGGCCTGCCAGCTCCTGTCTACTGCTGTACTAACAAACTACCTACCTACAACTTAAACCCCCTCCTGCACTCTTGGTCCCTACATTACACTAAATCTTACCCAAAAACATTCTCTATTATTAATATCTGTTACTCCTATACAGTGGAACCTTGATTAACGAGAAAAATCCGTTCTGTGACTGTGCTTGTTAACCAAGTTACTCGTTCAGCAAAGCAAGATTTCCCATAGGAAATCATTGCAATGCAGACAATTCGTTCCACAACTTGTTAAATCTCCCATCCTGGTCCCCTATTGTGTCATTCCATACATGCACAAACACGCACAAACACACACAAGCACGCACGCACACACACATATTATGCTCACCTTACCATCCGTTACATCGCCGGCTTGCTGGAAATTGCTGTTCGCCAGTACGGGATGTGTATCGGGTAACCATCATGATGAGGGAGGAACTTCCGCTGCCAGAGCGCTGTCGTCAAAGGCAGGAGCCGCTTGCCTCTGATTGGCCAGCGTGCTGACTTTGAGTAGCGGCTGACAGGGGAAGTTCCTGCCTCGTCGCGATGCTTGCCGATACACAGCCTATACCGGAGAACTACAAGACCCAGGAGGCTGGCGATGGAACGGAAGGTACACATATTATTCCCACCTTACCTTCCGTTCCATCGCCGGCCTCCTGGATCTTGCAGTTCGCCGCGAGGATTCCTCCCACGTCGCGATGTACCGGCAAACTACAAGAACCATGAGGCCAGCGATGGAACGGAAGGTAAAGTGAGCATAATACTGTATGTGTTTGCGTGCGTGTTTGTGCGTGTTTTGTGTGTGCTTGTGTGCATTTGTGTGGACTGCAAGAGCGGGTTAGAGCGCGGTGCATGTACAGAACCGGAAGTGTGTGCGGTGAGTATTTTGCTCGTACAGCAAAGCTTGCTCATAAACTGAGTTACAAATTTACAGCAAGCTTTGCTCGTTAAGCAAAATTCTCGCTAACTGGGTTACTTGTTAAGTGAGGTTCCACTGTATATGTGGCGTCCTGGACAAGCCAGGGGCCACAGAGAACAACACATACACACCCCACACTCCCGGTCAGGCACACCAAAGTCAGACAAAAACCCTTGTTGCCTTCCTCCAGGGGCTGATGTCCACACCAGGGGGGTGGGCCAGGCGGTTGGCCCCGCCCACCGAGGAGTTCACAGTCCTGGAGGCGGGAAAAATTGAGCAGATGAGTTGAGAGAGTTCAGTGAGGGAAGTGAAAGTGGAAGGAAGAAAAGTAGCAGTTGAGCAGACAGAAGTTGGTCCGGGTGTGTGGCCCGGACGGATCAGCAAGGTTGGCAGACGGTGTTGACCGTCTGCAGGAGTGGCCTATCAGAGTCTACCGTAAGGACCGTGGACGGGCGGCGGCCCGGCGGTACCGGACCGGTACGCAAAGAGAAGCCAGCACCATCTGGCAGGGGCTTACGGACCCCGGCAAGGCTAGGAGTCGCCGTGAATTTGCCAAATTTGTTAGCGAAGGGAACCTCCTGGGTTTCCCAGCAGCCAAGTCCCGACAGAAGGCAACCGTCCAACCGAGAGAGTGAAACACAGTCACCGCCAAGGCTAAAGTTCCCAGGGCCAGAGCCTGCGGGCAAAAGGGGCTCCTCCAGCCCATATCCAAGCTGGGGAGCGGGTTACCGGTGGGAACCCATTGGAACCGTTTACACTACACAGGTGCAGGGAAAGGCAATCACCATCAACCTGCCGGGAGGAGAAACACCGCAGCCGTCTGTGGGACCCGTCCATACACCGTTTGTTTTACCGGAGACTCTGTGTACATCATTGGCTGAGTAAGTACACCGTGCCGTGCGGCTCAGCGCTGCCCCCGCGACCCTGCACCTCGCCAGGCCCCGTAACTCGCCTGCAATCCATCCCTACCCCATCACCGGGCCCCGGGACTACCAACCCCCTACCCACGGAGGGGAGAACTAACATCCAGGCTGATCCCTGTCATCGCTCCCGGGATCCCCGTCCAGAGCAGCGGTGGTGTCACCAATGTCACCACAACCGTGGGTGGCGTCACGGACAATATCAAATCCCCACAATCAATTCCCCCTTTTTCACGGGCGAGGAACGCCGCTCAAGTCCCCGGGATCCGGCCCACCGCTCGAGCCACCACCGAGCAGCCGCAGCAGCCGGACCCGAGCAGTGGGAGAGCGCAGCGTCCCCTCCTCCGCCCGCGACATATATACTTTACATGACTCCTCAAACTGTACTTCCCACCTGACACAGCTCTTTGGGCCCCATCAAGCATGCAATTCCCCCAATTTTGATACCCAGCCAAAATAAAACCAACAGCTTGGGCGCTGGTAATCTCAGGCTGGGGAGGCCGATGGTTATTGGGCTATACCCCAGTCTATAAATAGCAGCCTGTAGCCGCCCAAAATTGTTGCATTCATTAGGCCCCTTTCACACATCAGTTTTTTGCCATCAGTCACAATCCGTCGAATTTTGAAAAAAATGGAACCAGCGACTGATGCCGCTGGATCTGTTTTTTTCTCATTGACTTGTATTAGCGACGGATTGCGACAGATGGCCTTCTGTTTCATTCGTCGTTTGACGGATTCGTCAAAAACTGTTTGTCCGTTGGACGGAGACGACATCCACGGTAACGTTTTTTTGTGTACGTCCAAAAAATGTACAGCGACGGATCCGTCACCGTCCATCGATTGGTAGAATGGAAGCCTATGGGTGCCGGATTTGTCGTCATCTGTCAAATGACGGAATCCGGTGATGGATCCATTTTATTTAACTGAGCGTGCTAAGGTGGGGTGTAAAAACACTGATGCGATGGATCTGTTTTTTCGACGGATCCATCACATCAGTTTATCCACAATCTGCGATGTTTCCGTTGAGCCAACGGATTGTGACTGATGGCAAAAAACTGAGGTGTTGAAAGAGCCTTAGATGTGACAATCCTGGCTTTTTACCCTGCTCATCCCAATTGCCCTGGTGCAATGACAATTGGAGTAATATAAAGGGTTAATGATAGCTCACAGCTGCCATTAAGAGTAATGGGTAGGTTGTATGAGACTCCCCCAGGCAGGCTTTTAGGCAGACACTGATTGAGCCACAACTGTGAGCGGTGATGTCACTGAGTTTATTTGCGGTCACAGCTAGAGGTTCACACAGTTCCCCACCTGTGACCACAGGTAACCTGACCTCAGGTGAACTCACTGAACTCACTTTAGGTGAACTCATTTTGTTCAATGAGACCTGAAGAAGAAAAACAACAAACTTTATTTCAGACTTAAAATGTCCCATATATTAGCAAAAATTGGAAATTTTTAGGGTATTTAAAAATACACATCAAAAGATAGAATAAAAAAAAGAGATTTATTATATTGTTAAAGAAGTTCAAATATAAAGTGAAAATAACAGAAAACTGCAATAGATAAATCAGAAGGAGATGCCACATTCCAGTTAGAGTCAATTATATTTCTTTTAGAGTCTTCACCTTGCTGGACATGGACTCAACCTTCTTATTTTCTAGGAATCTACCAATTCTTGTTTTGTAACCAAACCAGAAAAATTCTGAGAGAAAAATGTAAAAATATATATATATCAATGTCTAACAGTGGAGGGCACGTCTCATAAGCGCTCCTGAGACATGATGGTGGGTCGCCGATGGGTTGTCATGATAGCAAGAGGTCTACTGATGAACCCCATGCCTGTCATTATGATCCTCCTGTGAATGCTGGCTGTGAGCTGGCGTTCATAGGAGATCATAATTTCTGCCATACAGTGCAGTGCTGATGCACTGTTGTGTATAGCACAGGTGATCAGACGATTGCACCTTCAATTCCTCTAAGGCAGACCTGGGAAAGGGGCAGCCCGCGGGCCACATCTGGCCCGCCTACTGTGTCACCGGCCCGCCCATCTTCAGCCGGTGCAGGGGAGCTGCGCTGCTGCGTGACGGGTAGGGAGAGATCCTGCAGCTCCGCACAGTGCAGGCAGCGGAACGCAGGAATCTCTGGTGACTAATACTGGGGCTGTAGTGGTGTAGTTTTACAGGTGTAGTATATGGTGTTGTGTATATAGTGGTGTAGTATATAATGCTGTAGTACATGGGGTGTAGTGATGTAGCTTTATTACAGGTGTAGTATATGGGGGTGTAGTGATATATATTCCAGGTGTAGTATGGGGGGGTGTAGTGGTGTAGTTTATTACAGGTGTAGTATATGGGGGTGTAGTGATGTAGTATATTGGGTAGAACTGAGTTAATTATAGTAGTCCGGCCCTCTAAAACCGTCCCAATTTCTCATGCAGCCCCACTGAAAAATTAATTGCCCACCCCTGCTATAAGGGGACAAGCAAATACAATAAAAAATGTAATCAAAAGTAAACAAAGTTAAAATCACCGGCCTTTTGCCCCATTGAAAATAAAATAATAATAAAAAAAACATTTGATATAGCAGCATTCAGAAATATCAAACATATCAAACTAGAAAATAAATTAAACAACCAGTAAACAGCGTAATGGAAAAAAAAATTAAAACCGCCAGAATTATGTTTTTTAGGCTGCCACAACATTGCAAAAAATTACAAAAAGAGGCAATTAAAACATCATATCTACCCCAAAAAAGTATCAGTAAAAATGTCAGTTAAGGGCACAAAAAATACCCTCACACAGCCCCATATCCTGAAAAATAAAAACACTACGGGTCTCGAAATTTGGGGATAAAAACAAAAAAAAATTGTTATAAATTATCACATTTTTTTCACTCCTTAATAAAAATGTATGCATGTTTGGTATCTACATACTGGTACTCCACTGGAAAACCAGGGGAGTACTACTATATAGTGAAAATGGTAAACAAAAAACTCCAATAAACAGTTGTGGAATTGCACTTTTTTTTATTTCACTGCACTTGGTGTTTCTTTTTCAATTTTTCAGTACAATAAATGGTAAAATGAATGGCGTCATTCAAAAGTACTGCTCGTCCCGCAAAAAAAAACAAGCCCGCGTAATGCTTTATTGATGGAAAAATTGAAACGTTAAGTCTCTGGGAAGAAGGGGAGGGGAAACGCGAACGGAAAATGGCCATGGCGTGAAAGGGTTAAATGGTCACTGAAAATACAAGCAGATGGCGGCTATGTAACACAGCCAGCATCTGCTTTGTATGGAGCAGGATCAGCTCCTGAGCCGGCATCATACTTTCCTATGGCAAAAATAAATGTTAGATATATTAATAATTATTGTAAAAAATAAACAAATAATAATACTAAATAATGTACAATATGAATATTGTTTTACAGTAATATTAACATAAAATCAGTAATAATAATAAAAATAATAATAAATAGAAAAAGGTGTAGTAATGTATTATTTATTATTACTACTATAAAAAAGTCCCACTTTTACTAATAACAGGAATAATATTAGTAATAAAAAATATTATATAATATTATAATAATAATAATTATTATTATTGTTAATAATAATAATAATAATAATAATAATAATAATAATAACACTAATATAATTATTATCATTATTAATATTATTGATATTATTGTTAGGAGTATTATATTTCTATTGTATTATTATATTATTTTTTATTATTATTATTAATAATAATAAAAAATATTATAAAATATGCAACGCATTTCAAGAAATGTCTAAGTGTGCTCATCCTACATGCTTAATGGTAAACTGATGGTAAGAATTCCTCCCTGCTGCGCTGTCACGCACTATCTGCAATACTGTTATTACATTTTTTATGGCTTTCTCTCCATAGTTCTATGGCTATGCTGTGAGCTGTGACATCCTCTCGCTATCCAGATTCACTTGAAAATGGCTGCTGGATTCCCTGCCTCAGCTTTTATACAGGCTACTGAAGTCCCTTCTGATTGGATGTGGTGTACCACGTGATGTGATAGTTGCAAGGATTTATGGGGAAGTCATAAGAGGTCATTTGATATTCCTCTGGATGAGCCAATCTTCTGTACTTTGTAGAAAGGCAGCGAGAATCGCGTAAATTGAGTTTTCCAGATTTACAGTTAGGTCCAGAAATATTTGGACAGTGACACAATTTTCGCGAGTTGGGCTCTGCATGCCACCACATTGGATTTGAAATGAAATCTCTACAACAGAATTCAAGTGCAGATTGTAACATTTAATTTGAAGGTTTGAACAAAAATATCTGATAGAAATTGTAGGAATTGTCACATTTCTTTACAAACACTCCACATTTTAGGAGGTCAAAAGTAATTGGACAAATAAACCAAACCCAAACAAAATATTTTTATTTTCAATATTTTGTTGCTAATCCTTTGGAGGCAATCACTGCCTTAAGTCTGGAACCCATGGACATCACCAAACGCTGGGTTTCCTCCTTCTTAATGCTTTGCCAGGCCTTTACAGCCGCAGCCTTCAGGTCTTGCTTGTTTGTGGGTCTTTCCGTCTTAAGTCTGGATTTGAGCAAGTGAAATGCATGCTCAATTGGGTTAAGATCTGGTGATTGACTTGGCCATTGCAGAATGTTCCACTTTTTTGCACTCATGAACTCCTGGGTAGCTTTGGCTGTATGCTTGGGGTCATTGTCCATCTGTACTATGAAACGCCGTCCGATCAACTTTGCGGCATTTGGCTGAATCTGGGCTGAAAGTATATCCCGGTACACTTCAGAATTCATCCGGCTACTCTTGTCTGCTGTTATGTCATCAATAAACACAAGTGACCCAGTGCCATTGAAAGCCATGCATGCCCATGCCATCACGTTGCCTCCACCATGTTTTACAGAGGATGTGGTGTGCCTTGGATCATGTTCTCTTTCTTCTCCAAACTTTTTTCTTCCCATCATTCTGGTACAGGTTGATCTTTGTCTCATCTGTCCATAGAATACTTTTCCAGAACTGAGCTGGCTTCATGAGGTGTTTTTCAGCAAATTTAACTCTGGCCTGTCTATTTTTGGAATTGATGAATGGTTTGCATCTAGATGTGAACCCTTTGTATTTACTTTCATGGAGTCTTCTCTTTACTGTTGACTTAGAGACAGATACACCTACTTCACTGAGAGTGTTCTGGACTTCAGTTGATGTTGTGAACGGGTTCTTCTTCACCAAAGAAAGTATGCGGCGATCATCCACCACTGTTGTCATCCGTGGACGCCCAAGCCTTTTTGAGTTCCCAAGCTCACCAGTCAATTCCTTTTGTCGCAGAATGTACCCGACTGTTGATTTTGCTACTCCAAGCATGTCTGCTATCTCTCTGATGGATTTTTTCTTTTTTTCAGCCTCAGGATGTTCTGCTTCACCTCAATTGAGAGTTCCTTAGACCGCATGTTGTCTGGTCACAGCAACAGCTTCCAAATGCAAAACCACACACCTGTAATCAACCCCAGACCTTTTAACTACTTCATTGATTACAGGTTAACGAGGGAGACGCCTTCAGAGTTAATTGCAGCCCTTAGAGTCCCTTGTCCAATTACTTTTGGTCCCTTGAAAAAGAGGAGGCTATGCATTACAGAGCTATGATTCCTAAACCCTTTCTCCGATTTGGATGTGAAAACTCTCATATTGCAGCTGGGAGTGTGCACTTTCAGCCCATATTATATATATAATTGTATTTCTGAACATGTTTTTGTAAACAGCTAAAATAACAAAACTTGTGTCACTGTCCAAATATTTCTGGACCTAACTGTATAGTGGATTCCTAAGAATTTGACACAAATTTAGTTGAATCGTTTTTTCTGATTTTTACATAACAGCATTTATTGTTACCTGTATCCTGGGTTCCTATGATCTGAGAGATACGACGTCTATGCACAAAATCTGGACACGGGTTGAGATCAAACTGGTTCGAATTTGACAGTTCCCTAGAATTTGGCCAAGAAATGGGAATTGATTGTGTCTTATTACATTCCGTGGTCTTCCCAGATACTAGAGAAAAATAAATGTAAGGTCACAAAAAATAATATTCACCTCTCCGGCAGCCACATCCCCCATCATGTCACCTCTGCAGCTCTTCACTACATCCTCTTCATCCATCTTCAGTCTGGTGCAAGTAGACCACTAACATCACAACACCAGTCATTGCGAGAGATTATCTTGGCGCGACGCCAATGGCCTACTGGGCTCTGAAGCCCTAGAACAGTTTAATAATGGTGGTAGAGGACATTTCTGCAGTGGAAAAGTGAGGAAGAGGCTGCAGGGAACCAAACGTAGGACTGGTCAGGTGGCTGCAGTGGTGGGACAGATGAACGGTTAGATGAATATCATTTTTTTTTAAAAGCTTTTTGCCTCTTTTTCAGCCTGTACAAATCAGTAACATGCTGGACAGCTTATTGGATTTGCACAAAACTTAAAAACTCAGATTCGGAAGACTCCAAATTTTTGTAATCATCAAGGTGATCTCCATTGTCCTCAAATCAATTCCCTCATCACTATTAAATTGCATTTTTTAAAATCAATATACCATACCTTTCCTAAAGCTTAACATGGACAAAACAGAGTTCATTGTCTTTCCTCCTCTTCAATCAACTTCTCCACCAAGCCTTTCCATCAAAGTTGATGGCTGCTCACTCTCCCCAGTCTCACAAGCTCGTTGCCTTGGAGTAACTCTTGACTCTGCTCTATCCTTCAAGCCACACATCCAAGCCCTCTTCACCTCATGCAGACTACAACTCAAAAATATCTCCTGGATCCGTGCTTTCCTTATCCAAGAATCAGCAAAATCATTAGTACATGCCCTCATCATCTCCCGACTACTGCAATCTCCAGCTCTCTGGCCTCCCTTCCAACACTTTGCACCCCTCCAATCTATCCTAAACTCTGCGGCTCGCTTAATCTACCTCTCCCTTCGCTATTCCCTCACCTCTCCTCTCTGCCAATCACTTCACTGGCTTCCCATTGCCCAAAGACTCCAGTTCAAAACATTAACCATGACATACAAAGCCATCCACAACCTGTCTCCTCCTTACATCTGTGACCTAGTCTTCCGGTACCTACCCGCACGCAACATCAGATCCTCACAAGATCTCCTTCTTTACTCTTCTCTTATCTCCTCTTCCCACAATCGTGTACAAGATTTCTCCCGTGCCTCCCCCATACTCTGGAACGCTCTACCCCAGCATATCAGACTCCTACCGTGAAAAGCTTCAAGAGGAACCTGAAGACCCACCTCTTCCAACAAGCCTACAGTCTACAATAACCCTCAGTCTAGTACACCACTGCGCAACCAGCTCTGTCCTCACCTATTGTACCATCACCCATTCCCTGTAGACTGTGAGCCCTCGGGGGCAGGGTCCTATCTCCTCCTGTAGACTGTGAGCCTTCGTGGGCAGGGTCCTCTCTCCTCCTGTAGACTGTGAGCCCTCGCGGGCAGGGTCCTCTCTCCTCCTGTAGACTGTGAGCCCTCGCGGGCAGGGTCCTCTCTCCTCCTGTAGACTGTGAGCCCTCGCGGGCAGGGTCCTCTCTCCTCCTGTAGACTGTGAGCCCTCGCGGGCAGGGTCCTCTCTCCTCCTGTAGACTGTGAGCCCTCGCGGGCAGGGTCCTCTCTCCTCCTGTAGACTGTGAGCCCTCGTGGGCAGGGTCCTCTCTCCTCCTGTAGACTGTGAGCCCTCGTGGGCAGGGTCCTCTCTCCTCCTGTACCAGTCTGTGCCTTGTATTGCTCAGGATTGTTGTACGTATACCCTCTTTCACTTGTAAAGCGCCATGGAATAAATGGCGCTATAATAATAAATAATAATAAATAAAATAATACCTTAAAACTTATCAGAGTCCCATAAAGACGGAGCAGCTGTTTACTAATATTTAATCTAGGAAATAATATAAAATATTCTAAAATAGAAGAAAAGCATAAAAAAAAGCAATAACACTATAAAATGAAAAAAAACAGCAGATGATTCTAAGGAAAACATATATGCACTATTCTTATAAATTACTTGGTTAAATAATTGTCATATAACACACATTTTAAAAGATAAAATAAAGTTTAAGAACAAACCCAAAATCTTAAAGGGAACCTGTCACCAGATTTTGGCTTCTAAACTAAAACTAGCACCTTAAGCAGCGCCTGTGCTGCACTCTATAAAGGAGCACGTTACCCCCTCCCCCACTCCCATAGCCCCCAAAAATAGCTTTATAAAATCTCTCGCCTGGTATGTAAATTGTCCGGTCGGGTCCGATGGGCGTCCTAATCTGCACCTCCTGTACCTCCTTTCGTCCTCTTCCTGTGCTTATTGACATGGATAATGCCTTGGACGCCATCCACATAAGCGGACAAAATCTTGCGCCTGTGCAGACATATTCCCAGCTCGCGAAGGCGCACTTCACTCCACTCTATTGTGTACACAGCCAAAAACATAGGTGTGCCTGCGCAAACCAGTGAGTTCTCTACACAGGTGCGAGATTGTGCCCGGTGACACCCGCTTCATCCACATCGCAGGGCAAAATCTTGCACCTGCGTAGAGAACTCGCTGGTTTGCGCAGGCACACTTATGTTTTCGGCTCTGCCCACAATAGGGCAGAGTGAAATGCATCTGTGCAAGACAGAAGTATGGAGATTTTTCCCACCTACGTGGATGGCATCCGAGGCATCATCCACGTCAATGAGCACAGAAGGGCACAAGGAGGGAGAGGAGGCGCAGATTAGGATGCCCATGGGACCGGACAATTTACATACAGGGCGGGAGATTTTCTAAGAGTATTTTTGGGGTCTACAAGGGGCGTCAGGAGGTAACGTGCACTTTCATGGAATGCAGCACAGGTGCTGTTTAAGGTGCTAGATTTAGTTTAGAAGGTCAAAATATGATGACAGGGTTCCCCTTAAAAAAATTCTAAATCTAAAAAGTGCATCCAGCCCTTTAGATTAATTAAAATGATCTGACCATTGAATATGCAAAACAGGGGACACCTTATTTTTAATAGTCCTTTTTCTTTAGGTTCCGTGGAGGAGGTCGCATCATTAATGGTATTATTTATACTGTGGTTCATATTCTGACATCTGTATAAGATAAAATTTGGCTCACATGTAGATTGTTCTAGAACACGAGCGATGAAAAGATTCTGGAGATTCCTTTACTGAACAATCATCAGTGGGAGGGTAGAAATTACTAGAGATGTTTACGGCTCTGCAGGGGAGGGGGAAATGCTGGCTAATCCTTTTTTAGGGAGAATACAATTCTAAGTTCTGTAGTTCAGTATCCATGACCGGTCACTTCAGATTCTTTTGATCAACAGCTATTTCCTTTTGAAGTCTTTGTAATATTGGGGATCACACCGGTGGCTTTGATCCTTTCATTCCATATGTGCATCTCCATTCTTCCCAATAGGGACTTGACTTTTATTATGTAAAGTGACTCCACAGTTGCTACTGGGATCAAAGACGTTCCTTTGTCTATGCACATAAAAAAGGAAAAGGGATCCTCTCTAAAAAAGGATTAGCCAGCATTTTCCCCTCCCCCGCAGAGCCATAAACATCTCTAGTAATGTCTACCCTCCCACTGATGATTGTTCAGTAAAGGAATCTCCAGAATCTTTTCATCGCTCGTGTTCTAGAACAATCTACACGTGAGCCAAATTTTATCTTACAAAGATGTCACAATATGAACCACAGTATAAATAATACCATTAATGATGCGACCTCCTCCACGGAACCTAAAGAAAAAGGACTATTACAAATGAGGTGTCCCTTTTTTGCATATTCAATGGTCAGATCATTTTAATTAATCTAAAGGGCTGGATGCACTTTTTAGATTTAGATTTTTTTCAAGGGAACCTGTCATCATATTTTGGCCTTCTAAACTAAAACTAGCACCTTAAACAGCACCTGTGCTGCATTCCATGAAAGTGCACGTTACCTCCTGACGCCCCTTGTAGACCCCAAAAATACCCTTATAAAATCTCCCGCCCTGTATGTAAATTGTCCGGTCCCATGGGCGTCCTAATCTGCGCCTCCTGTCCCTCCTTTTGCCCTTCTCCTGTGCTGATTGACGTGGATAGCGACTCAGATGCCATCCACATAGGTGGGAAAAATCTCCAAATTTCTGTCTTGCACAGATTCATTTCGCTCTGCCCTATTATGGGCAGAGCCGAAAACATAGGTGCGCCTGCGCGAACCAGTGAGTTCTCTGCGCAGGTGCAAGATTTTGCCCGGCGATGTGGATGAAGCGGGTGACGTAACCCACGTCACCGGGCAAAATCTTGCGCCTGTTCAGAGAACTCACTGGTTTGCGCAGGCGCACCTATGTTTTTGTCTCTGTCCACAATAGGGCAGAGCGAAGTGCGCCTGTGCAAGCTGGGAATATGTCTGCACACGCGCAAGATTTTGTCCGCTTATGTGGATGGCGTCCAAGGCATTATCCATATCAATAAGCACAGGAGGAGGACGAAAGGAGGGACAAGAGGCGCAGATTAGGACGCCCATCGGACCGGACTGGACAATTTACATACCAGGCGAGAGATTTTATAAAGCTATTTTTGGGGGCTATTGGAGGGAGGGGGACAGGGGGGTAATGTGCTCCCTCATGGAATGCAGCACAGGCGCTGCTTAAGATGCTACTTTTAGTTTAGAAGACCAAAATCTGGTGACAGGTTCCCTTTAAGATTTTGGGTTTGCTCTTAAACTTTATTTTTTCTTTTAAAATGGGTGTTATATGACAATTATTTAATCAAGAATTTTAAAATAATTGTGCATATACGTTTTCCTTAGAATCATCTGATATTGTTTTTTTTTTTCATTTTACAGTGTTATTGCTTTATTATGCTTTTCTTCTATTTTAAAATATTTTATATTATTTCCTAGATTAAATGTTAGTAAACAGCTGCTTTGTCTTTATGGGACTCTGATAAGTTTTAAGGTATTATTTTATTTATTATTATTTATTATTACATCGCCACTTATTCCATGGCACTTTACAAGTGAAAAGGGTACACAAAAACAAAAAGGACAACAATCATGAACAATACAAGGCACAGAATGATACAGGAGGAGAGAGGACCCTGCCCGCAAGGGCTCACAGTCTACAGGAGGAGAGAGGACCCTGCCCACGAGGGCTCACAGTCTACAGGAGGAGAGAGGACCCTGCCCACGAGGGCTCACAGTCTACAGGAGGAGAGAGGACCCTGCCTGCGAGGGCTCACAGTCTACAGGAGGAGAGAGGACCCTGCCCGCGAGGGCTCACAGTCTACAGGAGGAGAGAGGACCTGCCCACGAGGGCTCACAGTCTACAGATGTAGATATGGTGTAGATAAAAAGATAGAGCCCCCAATTTTTCTATGATAGTTATAAAATTTAGAAAAACATAGGTTAACCTGGCCAAAAGTCCAATTACAAAAAAACCTTAAATAGTGAAATGTATTATAATGTCAGTGAAATTATTTACAAAAATATAGTAGCTTTGTACTAATATAATAAAACTAGTATTATAATTCCAGTTTTATTATATTAACTAGCTGTAGTACCAGGCGTTGCTCAGGATAGTAACTGTCTCTCTCCCTGTCTCTGTCTGTCTCTCTGTCTCATTCTTTCTGTCTCTGTATCTCTTTGTCTGTCTGTCTCTCTGTCTGTCTCTGTCCTTGTCTGTCTCTGTTTGTGTGTCTGTCTATCTCTCTGTCTGTCTGTCTCTGTATCAGTCTCTCTAACTCTATCTGTGTCTGTCTGTCTGTCTCTGTGTCTGTCTGTCTCTGTCTGTTTGTTTCTGTGTGTCTGTCTGTCTGTCTTTGTCTGTTTGTCTCTTTCCCTGTCTGCCTCTTTCATTGTCTGCCTCTGTCTGTCTCTTTCCTTGTCTGTTTCTTTCCCTGTCTGTCTCCCCCCCATCTGTCTCTTTAACTGTCTGTCTCTTTCCCTGTCTGCCTTTGTTTGTCTCACTCTGTCTGTCTATTTTCCTGTCTGCCTTTGTCTCACTCAGTCTGTCTCTTTCCCTATCTCTGTCTGTCTCTATCCCTGTCTCCCTTTGTCTGTCTCTTTCCCTGTTTGTCTCTTTCCCTGTCTGTCTTTCCCTGTTTGTCTCTTTCCCTGTCTCTGTCTCTTTCCCTGTCTGTCTCTTTCCTTAAGATACATGTCTTACAGTGATCATAGTCAGTTCCTGAGTTCAGAGATGTAAACCAGGGACTAGACTTCATTAAACCATAAGGTTTACTGGGAAAGGTTCCCCTATACATGTTTACCTATACAAAAAATGGAGCCATATATCCACGTTTGTAAAGTCATCAAAATTCTTTATTAAACATATATGTAAGAGAAAGACAATTAAAAACAGTCAGGAGTGCAAAGTGCAGAGAATCAAAGAGTTGTGGAAATCACACATTCAGATAATACAATGGATGGAGAAAATAACTCCACTGGGCTACGTGCAAGTGGTCAGATGTAACTGTGTAGGTCACTAATGCAGACAACGCATGAATCACAGACAAAGTACAGAACCTCTATATAAGGTCACAAAACCTCCATATATGGGTATAAAGAATACATAATGTATTAAAGTAAAGGACACAATAGGTAAATCTTGTCCACCCAATGGGTATATTATATATGCAATAGTACAGGTTCAAATGTTCATGCATATAATGCATGCGTATCCGCAGAGTGAACACCACATTCACACAGCAATGATGCTAAACCAGCATGAGTTTTTTCTTTGCCTGTCTGTGTCTGTCTCTTTCCCTCTCTGTCTCTTTCCCTGTTTTCCTGTCTCTGTCTATTTGTCTGTGCCTATGTCTGTCTGTGCCTGTCTGTGTGTGTCTGACTGCCTCTGTCTGTCTCTTTCCCTGTCTGTCTCTCTATCTCTCTGACTCGCTCTGTCTCTCTCTGTCTCTCCACCGACATCATATTACACATAAGCTTCTTATACTAGGAATATCCTTCATTCCTATTGCAACCAATCAGGTCTCCTATTAATGACCTGTAGCTCCCAGCTCCATTAACCTTAAAGGAGGCAGTTTTTTTGGAGAGTAACTGTAAAGCGTGGAGTTAAATTTTCCTGTCAAAACATAGTCTATGACGTTCCCTGAGTCAAATCAGGCGTCTGTGCAAAATTTCGTCATTTTAAATGTGACGGTACAGATTCCTTTAGCAGACATACATAAACACACACATACATACACTCAGGTTTCTATATTAGATTACCTTTGAGTTGTGTGTAATGATGTGTCCTTCCACCTATTTTGCTCCACGTAAAGGGGTTGTGCACGATTTGTTAAAAAAGACCTGTAAATGCCGCTGTTCTTCTAAATCTGGTGTTATTTATCTTATATTCTTCTTTATTCCAAAGATATGGCCTAAATTATTTGTATCCAAATGGGTGTGGACATGTGGACAAAGAGACAGATGGGTAAAGAGACAGACGGGGAAAGAGACAGACAGACAGGCAGACAGGGAAAGAGACAGAGAGACAGGAAAAGATACGGGGAAAGAGACATATGGGAAAGAGACAGACGGAGAAAGAGACAGATGGGGAAAGAGACAAACGGGGAAAGAGACAGAGAGACAGGAAAAGAGACGGGGAAAGAGACATATGGGAAAGAGACAGACGGAGAAAGAGACAGACAGGGAAAGAGACCGATAGGGAAAGAGAGAGAGACAGACAGACACAGATAGAGAGAAAGAGACAAACAGAGACAGACAAACATACACACACAAACAGACACAGAGATAGAGACAGAGAGACTGATACAGGGACAGACAGAGAGATAGACACAGATAGACACACAGAGACAGACAGGGAAAGAGAGAGAGACAGACAGACAGAGACTAGGAGAGAGACAGAGACAGTTACTATCCCGGGCAACGCCGGGCACTACAGCTAGTACTTGATATTGTTCAAAAGCTATGGACTGATCAGACACAGCCATTACATGTAGCAGGGACATATATATAAGATTATTTCAGCACAGCACAGGAACTTTTTTAAACACATCCAATTGTGGAAATAATTATTATTCCAAGATCTATTTATTAAAACATACTCGGATGGGCTTGCCTCCTGTCCCGAATATAATGGAGGTCAATGGAGAACTTAAGCATTTTTCCGGACGATCTTCTGGAAACATGTTCATGTTCCCCACTGACTTCCATTATATTTGGCACTTGAGATGAGCCTTTCCAAGTGAGTACCTGAGCATGGTAGTGCTCACTCATCAATAATGGCTATATTATACAGTATAAAAAGAAGTGGAGCAGTTCTGCAGTGCCATCGGTACTATATGCATGCACAATAGCAATATGGAGCATCATCTTTTATCTGTAGGAGAAGTATAAGCATGGCTCATATGATTAACTGCGAGGGCACACCAACGTCATGTAACATTAGCCTATGTTTAGGCTGATTTGGTGGCATGAGAGCACCTGCGCGTTTGTGATCACCAAGCCGTTCGCTCCCACATCTCATCTGCCTCTTTTCAACGCCATTTTATCTTCTGGCACCAAATGCGTTTGCACTTGAATCCCATTTTTCGAGCATGGGAATTGACTTTTTACTATACTCAATCGTATAAGTAGTACTGCATATATACCTGCACTTGGCATGCGTTTATATGCCACCATCTTTATGGCACCACCACGTCTTGTGTGGAGTCTGAAACAGAAATACTCAAAACCCCCTGATGACCCTTTATGGGTAGGTGAAATGCATTGAACCATGATGTGATGTACACTTTATCCTTTTTCTTTTTGCACTTTTGATCATGTATATCACAATGCTTATGTATTTGCACTAGTGCCCTTTATCATGACAGTGGCTATATAACTCACCCAGAGCTACTCTAAAGGGGTATGTCCATTACTAAAGAGAAGCCACTCCTTTTGTTTTGAAGGGTGTCACCTATTTCTTTGATCCTTGCCTCTAGCTCCATGTTTCACACCTCAGCCACCAATGGGGGATTAATGACCTTGCCTACGTAAATGGATGAGACCACAGAATATCAAGGATCAAAGACCTTCCCTTAATGAAATAAACTTAACCTAATTCAGGCATCAGTAGGACAGACCTTGTTTATGTCTAAACAAAATTTAGCTCCATTCTTGATATCTCTGAAAATGTAGGAAATCTTTTAGGCTTAGAGGCCTTGGAAATAGTTGTTAACGATAAGATGAGAAGATGTTCTTAAAGGGGATTTGTCTGGTCCATGAAGCCTCATAAATACAATTTCAAACATGGATTTAGCTTCAAAAATAGTATCTCTAATACCTGAGTATTGCCTGAGTCCCTAAACACCATCATGGAAGTCGTAGAAGCCATCAACAGTCCCCTGGCTGCATTTGCGACCCAATAGAACTAGGCAATTCCATCATGCAGGGTCCAATGGGCGAGTGGAATGGCGCATCCCCTGGACTACTGTCAGACATTGTCAGCTGCATTTAAAGGGTATATCCGGGACTTTAAAATAAAAAGCCTAAGCACAAAGAGGCAGGTAGTTGCTACCTACCTGCCTGTTGTGCCCGGCGCCGTTCCTCGACGGCACAGAATGGTCAACTACTGATTTGCCTGTGACACAATGGCCTCATCAACAGAGCGGAGACATATTTTCCACTCTGCTCTGTAGACGTGGTGGGAGAGCTGACATGCTGATTGACAGCTCTCCGTTGCCTAACTGGGGGAGACGGCTGTCAATCTGCATGACGTTGTCTGTCCTGTCTCATCTACAGTGCAGAGCAAATGGAAGCCACCCACTCTGTTGAAGTAACATCAGCAGAAGCAGAAGAATTGCCGGCAAGAGCAGTCTGTTACTGCTCTGTGCCAGTGAAGAATGGCGCTGGGCCCAAGAGACCCAGGCAGGTAGGTAGAACCCACTAGCGCAACCAGTGGGAAAATGAAAAATTACACAGCATCTATTCACATCAATAGATTGTCTGTGTAATATAAGACAAGATGGGTCCTCCAGAGAGGCACTTTTTACAACTGGTTTCCATTAAGGCAAAGAGATGAGGAAGAAAAAAAATAATTCTATGTTCTTTATTTTTCATTATGTTGGAAGATATTCAACATAATAAAAACTTTTATTACTGTTGTTATCATATTTATTATTATTTAACAATATTAATATTTAATTTATATTTGTTGAATATTTGTATTCTCGGCTCTAAGGGTCTTGTTTGTTGGCCAATTCGACAAAATCTGGATAGACATCTCTACCCAACTAAGGAACGCGATCTGTTCATTGTTGTAGCTTATCTGCCTTCTACATCTTTTATCTTTCTTTTCTGTCCTGGATTTTTTATGACACTAATTTTATTTATATGGAATTTTCCTGGAGACACAACATGAGAAGGAATATTGCAAAATTAAAATACAACAAAAAGCCTAATTTATATTCAAGAATCAATAGACAAAATTTTCACAAATTTTCATTTTATATTATTTTGGGGAAAATAAAGATAGTGGCATAAATTTGTATTTTTTCTTACATCTTTTATCTCAGTTTTTTTACAAAATGAAATCAAATTAATCATTTTGTCTATTGATTCTTTAATTTAATTTATACCTTTTTGTATTTTAATTCAAACTATTTACATATTTTAATTTTACAAACTTACTATTTTGATGATGGCATAAAGTTGTATTATTTTCTTACATCTTTTTTCAAAAAAAGTAATTTTGTAAAATTAAAATACAAAACAGCTAAAATTTAAATTGCAAAAATTGATTAAATATATTTAAGAATCAAGAGACTTTACTATTACAAATTGAATTACTTTTTACATTTTGGAAAACAATACAAAAGCTGTGAAAAAAAGAATACAGATTTGTAACCTTCTGCTTTTCTTACAAAATGGAATATTGTACAATTAAAATACAAAAATTAAATATAAAGAACAGTCTAAATTATATTCAAGAATCAAATGATAAAGTTATTCATTTTTACAAATGTATTTTTCATGTTTTGTAAAAACATATAAAATATGAATAGAAAATACAACTTTGTACTGTTCTCAATAAAATAAAATATTGTAAATTTACAATATTGTACATTTAAAATACAAAAAAAATCTAAATGATATTTAGAAACTAATAAAATGATTTATGTTTTTAAAATTATTTACATTTTAGAAAAAAACATACAAAAGATGCTTAAAAAATACACCCTTTTAACTTTTTCCTTTTTTCACAAATGTAATATTGTAAAATTACAATATTGTTAAATTAAATTTAAAAAAAGTTTCCATTTTGAGCCAGTACATAAAATGATCAATGTTTAGATTTGTTTTTATTACAAAAAACAGTATACCAATATAATTTAAAAAAAAACCTTTTTGATTTTCTCAAAAAGTTCATATTGTAAAGTTACAATATTGTAAAATTGAAATAAAAAAACTTTAAATTATATTCAAGGAATAATATATAAATGTATTAATTTTTACAAATTGAATTTTTTTAACAAATTGGAAAAAACATGCAAAAATATTTTTAAAAATTTAAATTTTAAAAATGTTTGCTTTTCTTAAACATGTCAGACAGGACAACTTGGTTGACATTAGAAATGATCAACGTTGACTTACATTTCGATGTGAAAGGAAATCCATCTTTAGATACATTGTAGAAGGTTGATGATGATGATGATGATGGCATCTTTATAGTCTTCGTTGACTTATTCTAGATTTGTATTCCTTAGCAGATCGTACATTTCAGAAAAGTTTATTTCAGGATAAGAGAACTTTGTAAATCTTATTAGGTTTCCAAGGGATAGAAGAAACCAGGAAATAGTTTGATGGCATTGATTGAAGTAGAAGACAATATCAGATATTCCTTTGGAAGAAGTGTTGGGTAGAGGTGCTTATCGGAGTCCATGCTGCTTCAATGAGTAAAACGATTAAATGGAATTCTCACCCAAGGTTTATATAGAGGAGATCAAAGATGGTCCTGGACAATAAAGTGGACCTTCTCTTGATGTCTCCTCCCTTGATCTTCCCTAAACACTTCTGAAAGTTGGCACCCCCATAGTGTAGAATAATAAAGAAACTGTGGTTGTAGATTTATCATGTAAATTAGAGGCTTCAGCAGAACCTTGACAATGGGGAATTTCTGTTGATACAGTTTCTTTGTACTCTGCACATCACAGAATGGTCCAAACCAAATTGGACTTTAGACTAAATAACATATTTGTAAAAGAACTATACTAATATACTGTAAATGTAATATAAACTGATTACTGATGTCACGTCGTTGCGTGTGACACCAACGAGCGGCCGTTAACTATGGAAAATACTCACCAAATCGTCCATCGTTGACACGTAGTTCATTTTCATAAAATCGTTGATTGTTGAGGACGCAGGTTGTTCGTCGTTCCCGTGGCAGCACACATCGCTATGTGTGACACCTCGGGAATGACGAACTACAGCTTACCTGCGGCCACCGGCAATGAGGAAGGAAGGAGGTGGGTGGGATGTTACGGCCGCTCATCTCCACCCCTCCGCTTCTATTGGGTGGCCGCTTGGTGATGCCGCTGTGACGCCGCTCAAACCGCCCCCTTAGAAAGGAGGCAGTTCGCCGGCAACAGCGACGTCGCAAGGCAGTCCGTGTGACGGCTCCTACCGATTTTGTGCACCATGGGCAGCGATTTGCCTGTGCCGCACAAACGACGGGGGTGGGTACGCTCGCTAGCGATATTGCTAGCGATATCGCTAGCGATATCGCTGCGTGTGACGGGGCCTTAAAGCTATAGTCCAATTTGTGACAGTCACTTCCATTTCTGCGGCTCCACATCTGTTCACTTTGAAGAGAGGGTAAGGGTTTTTGCCACTGTTGCCAGAGTAGAGCCGTGCGCTCCCAGACGCTTCAGAATCTGTGTCTCCCCTCCTCATATAGCAAGGGGTAAGGGGTTACCCAGTAGTGTCAGAGTGGAACATTGCACTCTCAGATGCTTGGGAAGACTCTGCCTGGGAAGGCTAACTTTGCTCACGTAGTAGTATGTTCTGACCCGTTATCGTTTAGGCTTAAGGTTTTGTCACTAAAGTCCCATCTCAGTTTGAAGGCAGGTTTCTAGCCTCAGCATTGTCTCAAGTTCTGTGTCTTGGTCAACACTTTAGGATCACGTTATCTCTACTCCGATCTCCTCTCTCAATCTTCCACCACAAGTCACCTACTGCATGTGGCCTTGATGACCTACAAACTATCTTGCCATATTTATCACAAACTTTGTCTTCACTAACTTGCTATCAATTCCTCTATTAGATAGATACATGATAGACTTTTATAGATGACTCTGGTCAGACATTTTGGTTGTTGGATGGAGACAAGTTAATTCTAAATATCAATGGGTTCCTTCCCTTTGATGTATTAGACTACAGAAGGTTCTGAAAGGTCATTAGAGTGCCACCTGCTGACTATGTACCTGCCCGGGCCTCTCGACTCTTTAATGTACCTACATTGTGTATTGAAGACTTCATTACTCACCAGGGGGCCTTTCATGTACTGTAATAGCCATTAGAATTGTACACACTGAAGTTACTCCACTGGGTAAGGTATCTACAGGTGGCAATGCCAGGCTTTCCATGGTAATCCCATGCCATCAATAAGATGTGCACATCAAAAGCAGAATAAAGCAACACACCTAAGTTAGGAGGCATGGGACATCACAGGACACAAGTAACTATATCCCAACTGGTTCAAACCATTTTTAATGTATTTTTAAAAACAATATTTTGTATTTTGCATTTTACCTTTTATGCCCATCTGGGTATTTGACCCTTTGACTTCTCCATTGCAGCATATAGTCACAACGACGCTCTCCTATGAAGCCCTCCAATGCTGAGCCTGAAGGGACCACAGTGTCGGGTTAGCTCTGTGACGTCTAGGTGTTCCCTTTACAGTGTACGCTCAGCAGAATACAACTTTTGTATTTTTTGTTTCTTAAAACATATCGGTGGTGCTTTTTTTAATACATTTTTTATATTTCTTTTTAATTATTTTACCACTAAAATAACTTATGAGTTTGCCTTTTTTCCTCACTCATTCAACCATATAATACTCTGGAACGATCAGAAGACGACGTCAAGTGTTTAGGTGAGTACAATGTGTTTTTCCTTATGTATATTTTATTCTGTTTTTTTTGGGGGTTTTTTGCATTTTCATTATTTTTTACATAACATTTTTAAGTGGTCCTTTGTGTTTTATATATATTTATTTCTTTTTAGTTTTTTTTCAGGTGTCTATAGTAGCTAGTCCAGCCATAGGAGTCTCAAATATAATTCGGGTTTTTTTGCATTTTTATTATTTTTTACATAACATTTTTAAGTGGTCCTTCGTGTTTTATATATATATTTATTTCTTTTTTAGTTTTTTCAGGTGTCTATAGTAGCTAGTCCAGCCATAGGAGTCTCAATTATAAAGTTACTCTTTTCCAAGTCATTCTTATAAATAACAAATCACATCAAACACAAAGTGATGTTCTGTCTCTGAAGCTTAATAAAGTCAAAGAAAAAATATTTTATCTATAAAATTTACCTTTTCTTATTTTTCATTTCTTTTTGTGACATTATTTTTTGCTTTTTATTTTTTCTATTTTGTTATTTCTTTTATTTAATGATTTTGATTTCTTTTTACATTCATTTTATTATATTTATATTTTATTTTTACTTTTTTATTACTTTTTATTTGATATTTTATTTATATATTATGTCTTTATTCTGGTTTTTTTTATGAAAATGTTTACCTTTTAATTTTTCTATTTTTTGTAGTATTAATTTTATCTTTTCTTATATTTAGATTTTTGGGTTTTAAGCGGGGTTTACAAGCAGCGATATCACTAACGAGATGTCGTTGGGGTCACGGAATTCGTGACACACATCCGGCCTTGTTAGCAACATCGTTGCGTGTGAAATGTATGAACGACCGCTAATGATCAGAAATACTCACCTTATCGTTGATCGTTGTCCGGTCGTTCTAATCTCGATTATCGTTGCTGCTTTTGCACGCAGGTTGTTCGTCATTCCTGAGGCAGCACACATTGCTACATGTGACACCCCAGGAACGACGAACAACACTGTACCTGCGTCCTCCGGCAACGAGGTGGGCGTGTTTTTCCTTCAGCTGCTCTCAACCCCTCCCTTCTATTGGCCGCCTGCTGTGTGACGTCACTGTGACGCCGCACGAACCGCTCCCTTAGAAAGGAGGCGGTTCACCGGCCACAGCGACGTCGCAGGGAAGGTAAGTATGTGTGACGGGGACTAACGATATTGTGCGCCACGGGATGCGATTTGCCCGTGACACACAAACGACAGGGGCGCTTACACTTGCTAGCGATATCGCTAGTGAGATCGCAGCGTGTAAACCCCGCTTTATTTTGATTTTTTTTATTACTTTTTATTTGTATATCTTTATTTTATTTTTTGAGTTTTTATTTTAATTTTCACATTATTTTGATAAAATAAAACTATCTTTTGTTTTCTTATATTTGGATTTTACTTTTATTTTTTTATTACTATTCATTTCTATATCTTTATTTTATTCTTTAGGTTTTTACATTTTAATTTTCCCACTCTTTTGATAGTTTTAATTTTATCTTTTGTTCTCTTATATTTAGATTTTAGGATTTTACTTTTTTTATTACTTTTTATTTGTATAGCTTTACTTTATTTTTTTAAGTTTTTACATTTTCATTTTTGCATTATTTTGATTGTTTTAATTTTATCTTTTGTTTTCTTATATTTAGATTTTTATATTTTACTTTTTATTTGTATATCTTTATTTTTTTAAGTTTTTACATTTTAATTTTTGCATTCTTTTGATAGTTTTAATTTTATCTTGTTTTCTTAAATTTAGATTTTTTAATTTTCATTCTCATTTTGTCAATTTTTATTCTACTTTTAAAGATTTTTTTTATATTCATTTGAGTTTTCTTTGTTTTTATTGTTTTATATATATATTTAGATTTGTTTTACTTTTCATATTATTTTATTTTCTATTTTAGATTCTTAAATTTTCATTTTGTAAATCTTTGGTTATTTAGAATTTATTTTGCCATATTTAGTTTTTTTTAATTCTCTTTTTCATTTTATAGTTTTTAAGTTGTTTTTATATGGTACAACTCTTTGCACTGAAACTTCCACTTTAATGATGAGGGAAGTATCAAACTGACATTTTAGCATATTAATTCATTGTCTTCTTTCAGAAGGCTTTGAAGTGTTGATCTGTTTCATTTGAAGTACATTTTTCATGGATACCTTTAACACCTTCTTATTCATGTTGGTTCTACAACCCTTTTGGGCCAAATACTGAGGTGTGAACTGGGTAGATATGTCAAGGTAGGATCAAGGCCTGAAGGTCTTATCATCTCTTAAGTCAGATCAAAGTTATTTTTCCATTGTACACCAAATACATTTTTGGCTTCTCCAACTGTCATGTGACTATAAAAGGAATGTCAAGTCCAGAAGAAACTCAAATCTCATCTGAGAGGCCACAGAGCAGCAGACATGGAGAAGGACCCAGAGCTGGATCAAGTCCTCAACAACGCGCTCTCTCTACAGGATGACTACCCGGATTTATCCCATCCACTCAAGGGCAAGAACATCAATGGCTCAGACACATTTTCTCAAATTCCCTTAAACATGGATGTCCAGAAGCCTCTTAATCCAAAACAGCTTCAAGACACTCTGGTTGAGCTTTATTCCATCCTTGGGATCCCACAGGAACTTCCGATAACCAAACCATTCAACATCGGGAAAGACCAGTCTACACCACCCACCACTTGCCAGGATGAGCAGCCAACCAATCAACCAACAAATGGAATTAAAAGTAAGTGTATTCTTGTAATTTTATCGCTTTTCCTAGTAGCCCCAATGTGTTATTTGTATTAGTCACCAGCATTGACTATTAGATCTGTTAGTTGAGGTATATTCATCATGGATACCAAGATGGGGGTTATGACTAAGGATGCTCACATTTTCAAAAACTTTCCACCAAACTATTATATGTTTGGCCACTCTTCCTCCCAACATCCATACACATCCATACCTGTGTTCTATGTAGTTGTCAAGCACCTCTGGTAACAACTTATTATAGTTACATAGGCTAAAAAAAGCCCTCAGTCCATCTAGTTCAACCTTCCTCCACCAATTATACATTTTGTCCCTAAATCATTTATAACCAACAATGTTGTGTGTACTGAGGAAATCATCCAGCCCCGATATAAAAGCTGTTATAGTGTCTGCCATTACTACCTCTTGTGGTCGGCATTTCACAGTCTGGCTGCTCTAACTGTAAAGAACCCTTTCCTATTGACCACACATGTATTTCCACATATAAATAAGATCTCCTCTGAGACGTCTTTTTTCTAAGCTAAACAAATCCAACTTTTCCACCTCTCATCATACGGGCGGCCTCCATAACTTGTAATAATCTGGTTGCCGACTTTAAACTGACTCTAACTTCTAAATATCCTTTTTAAAATGTGGAGCCCAAAACTGGATCCCATATTCCAGATTTACAAGTGACTTATAGAAGGGTAACAATACGTTGGGATCACGGGATCTAATTTTTTATACACCCTGAAATATTGATCACTTTTGCAGCTGCTGCCGGACATTGAGTACTGCTGCTCAGCTTACTTGTAACCAGAATCCCCTGGTCCTTCTCCTGTTCTGTAGTCCTGAGTTTACTTCCATTAAATGTATACGCAGCTATAGCATTACTCCGTCCTAGGTGCATTACTTTACATTTATCAACATTAAACCTCATTTGCCAAGTATCTGCCCATTTCGATATTTTATCCAGATTATTTTGTAATAGTGTACTATCAGGGTCAGTTTTTAATATCCTACATAGTTTGGTGTCATCAGCAAAGACTGTTACAAGAAAGTCTAAGTAGAGATACAGTGGTCTGTAAATTACTGAGCTCAATTCCCTCAATATATTTGTCAATGTTTAATTTACTCAGACGCAGGAATACGTCTGTCTTCTTGTGTGAAATTAGTTATGTCAGGGGGGAATTTGAGTTTTACCTTGTTGAATGATCCCTGGAACAATCAGTTCCTTGATGAACACAGATGACAAGTGCCTGTTTAAAATATCAGCCTTTTCTTTGTCCGCTATAATTATCCTGTTATAATCCTTTATGGGGCCAATACCATCCTTTTTTTACCTTTTGAATTGATGTATTTTTTAAAAAATTGGGGTTTATTTTAATGCATTTGGCAATTTTTGTTTCAGTAGCTAATTTTGCTTGCTTGATTTCTTTTTTTACATTTATTTCTAATTGAGGTCTTTATACTTCTGAAATGCTATTTCTGTATTCTAAGCTTTCAAGATTTTGAATGCCCTTTGTTTTTATTATATTTTGTACAACCTTATTTATCCATAATGGTTTCTTTTTGTTCCTGGACATTTTATTACCAAAAGGCATGTTTTTTTTACAGGACTCTAGCAGTATATCCTTAAACTTGCCCTATTTATGTTCGGTATCCTCATTTACCATGACATTGTCCCAATCTACACAATTAAGCTCTTCCCTTAATTTATTGAAATCAGCTTTGACAAAAGAAGAATTGGGCATGATGAAATTGAACATGCCTAATCCTTCTTTTCTCAAGTGTTGGTTGGTCCTGCCTAAATTTTCTAGTTCAGATGACTTTGCACTAATATGTATGACCATCCTAAGTGTTGTCAAGTTAATTTTGATTCTGGAGAAACCACATGACCAATGTTTCCCCGAATGTCCTGTCTCTAGTTGAGGTCTCCAGGCTTCTCAATAACGTGTTTATGATTTCTGTGATTGTCTTCAATGATGTTGCTCTTTGACCAACATTCTACTCTTCCAGACTGAGTTGCCCACTACCGTACAGTCAGATTTACCATTGCTTCTGGCCACAATTGTCTTCTCCAATAAGTTGGGTCTTCAGCCCAGGTTTTTCATGTTACGGTCCTTCATTAATGTCTTCTACTCCTTGTCTCTTTTCAGGAATGTTATCGGTAGAGGAGATGGACATACTAAAGAGATCAAAAGACGAGAAGGAAGATCAAGCCCCCTCAACATCGGGTCAGAAGAGTAGGAAGAGGACTCTCTACAACAAGCAGCAAACCATCTTCCTACAGAATCAGTTTGATTTCAATCCATACCCCAATTATGTGAGCAGATGCTGTTTCGCCAAGATCACCGGGATTCCCGAACCCAGAATTCAGGTAATCATTAGTTTTTTTGCCAGAATTACTTACAATTGCTTCTTTCCATAAATAGCATTACAGTTGTCCACAGGTCATGTCTTGTATTGAAGCTCAGTCCCATACACTCTGAAGGAGCTGGGCTGCAATAGACACAGAAAAGTGCAGCTGTGACTATATAATCGTGGACAACCCCTTAAAATGTGATTTTAGAATTTAGCATAGCTGTAAATACATTGGTAAGCTTAAAAATTAAATATAACAAACGGCAAATTTCAGTATAGTGAAAGATTGCTCAGGATTAAAAAAAGAAAAAAAAGGGGGGGGTTGAATTCTTCTCTGGAAATAGCGCCACTCTTGTACATAGGCCATGTCAGGTATTGCAGTCCTTTTTCACCAAAATAAAGCGCCAATATGGTGCTTAAAGGGGTTGTCCATTTTAGGTTAAAATAAAGAATAAAAGGTTCCACAACTTTTTAATATACTTTATGTTTAAATTATTTAAGATTTTGAATGAAAAACCTGCACATTAGTCCTGCTCTGTAAGGAGTAGTGGATACAATTGCATCTCGTGCATACAATGCTCTGTGACCGAGACACATCAGATGTCTCTAGTAGTTTGCTCCAATGTTTCAGACTTTTGATCTCACAGACGATTGTCTAATCTGTGTACAGCTATATCCAATTCTCATCTGAGAACCGGGCTAGTTATGTGCAGGTTTATTGCCTATGAATATGAACATGAGTGATCTCATTCACTGGCAGCAAGCAGAGATGTTGAAAATGGTAAGGAATTAAAAGAGCTTCGTATTTTGGAAAATTTAAGAACTTTTTATGCATAAAGTGATTAAAGACGTTTTTCTGTACTAATGTGATCCGCTTTCTTTTATCCTAACTCTTCCTAACTAACACTTTCCTAATATACTTCTGCTATCTACTTCACTTCTGTAAGCTGATCTCTAAAAAGGCTTGTAAATACATTTATTGCTTTTGTAGCTTTGATTATTCCGGCTGCAGACCGGAATTGGACCAACTGAGCAGGGAACGTCACTGGTGGGAGTGGGGCTGCCTCTCTGTGAGTGACAGCAGATCACACTTCACTCTCCTCTCATCTCTCACAAGTGATGTACCCTGCTCAGTTAATCTGATTCCAGTCTGCAGCCATAAGGATCAAGGCTATAACAACAATAAAGATATTTACAAGCCTCTTAGAGATCAGATTACAGGAGCCGAGCAGATAGCAGAGGCATATTAGGGAAATGTTAGTTAGGAAAAGTTAGGATAAAAGAAAGGGGACCATATTAGTAGTGGAATACGTCTATAATCACTTTATGCATAAAATGTTCTTACATTTTCCAAAATACTAAGTTTTTTTTAAGTAGACAGCTGAAGTATATTAGGGAAATGTTAGGAAAAGTTAGGATAAAAGAAAGGGGACTATATTAGTAGTGGAATACATCTTTAATCACTTTATGCATAAAATGTTCTTACATTTTCCAAAATACTAAGCTTTTTTAAGTAGACAGCTGAAGTATATTAGGGAAATGTTAGTTAGGAAAAGTTAGGATAAAAGAAAGGGGATCACATTCTACTTGTATAAAACCTGAAAGTCATGTACCTCTTTTTGAAAGCCAGAAAACTTTTCATCCAGTTTAAGCTAAGCAATCTTGCAAGAAAAGAAAAGAAAATGTTGTAAAAAAATATTTTTCTAATAATGTATATGTACTTGTTTTACAGGTTTGGTTTCAAAACCGAAGGGCAAGATACCCTAGTAAACCATCCACATCCCAGGAAGCAGGAGGCGCTGTACATGTTGGAGGAACGTCGCCCGTAGCATGTGAGGTGTCTCAGCACTCCGAACCCTGCAAGAATAACTGCACCATCTACCCGAAAGGACCCTAAGCACCGACAGGCCAGAATAATGGGTACCCAGCCTGAAGAATATCCCAAGAACCAGAACTTTCTAGCAGTACAACAGAACTTTGATTTGGTGTTACAACGCCCCTTATACTTTTGTATTTCATTTCCTTTTTTATTCAACACTTGGTGGAATATTGAGTGCTTTTAATTCCTGTTGTATAATTTCAAGTTAATATTTAAAATAATAATAATAATAAAAAAAAAATTGATTAAATTGAATTTGTAGCCTGGACAAATCATTTCAATTTATTGTTAATTAAAGGTATTGGCAATAATAATAATAATAATAATAAGAGGGAAAAATAGTGATAAATGTCTTTGTTTATTATTGTTTTTATATAAATTATTACTATTTTACACATTTTTATATAAACTATTATTATTACAAAAATGGGTTGTGATAATACAATCCGCAATACAGGCACTAAAGCAGAATACAGATTTTAGCAGATTTCTCTGATAAGATATATTACATCATTTCTTATTTTCAAGTGTACTATTTATTTAAAAATATAAAAATAAAACAAGTTACTTGTCGTGAATACATTTGAACACTTCAACGCTGGCAAGAGCACTCATCAGTTCCCTGCACCGATAAGCAGCAGCGTCATGAGGTCATTACACGCTGCCGTCACCACGGAGGTACTGTGGATGCACCGGACATGTCAGGCAAGGGTAAGCACTCTCTCTATGTATAAGCTAAAGACTGAATAACAGATTATATACTGTAGAGGTGAGGGGGGGGGGCTGTTACTGCGAGGGAATGTAATAGATCCGTGATGGCATAATTATGAGATAAGGAGCAGAGTGGGCGAATATTATAGAGAGGTGCTGTGTTGGGATATTATGTTGAGGGGCTGAATCGGCGGATATTAGGAAGAAGGGCAGTGTGGGGGATACTAAGGAGAAAGGCACTTGGGGAATATTATGGAAAGCTGCAGTGTGAGGGATATGAAGAGGGGCAGTATGGGAGAAAAATTATGGAGAAGGGCAGAGTGGGAGGATATGGCAAGGTGCAGTGTGGGGGATATTATGGAGAGGGGCAGTGTGGGGGATATTATGGAGAGGGGCAATGTGGGGGGAATATTATGGAGAGGTGCTATGGGGGATATATTATGGAAAAGGGAAGTGTGGGGGGATTTTATGAAGAGGGGCAGTGTGGGTGAATATGATGAGGGGCTGAGTGGGGGGACATTATGGAGAGTGGCACTGATGGAATATTATGGAAAGGTGCAGTGGGGGGATATTATGGAGAGGGGCAGTGTGGAGGGATATTATGGAGAGGGGAAGCATGTGGGATATTATGGAGAGCGGTACTAGGGGGAATAATATGGAAAGGTGCAGTTTGAGGGAGATATTACTGAGAGGTGTAGTGTGGGGGGAAAATAATGGAGAAGGGCAGTGTGGGGGTATATTATGGAGAGGGCACCGGCAGCAATATTATGGAGAGGTGTAGTGTGGGGGAAGATTATGGAGAAGGGCAGTGTGGGGGAAGATTATGGAGAAGGGCAGTGTGGGGGAAAAATTATGGAGGAGGGCAGTGTAGGGGGGATATTATGGATAGGGTCAGGAGGATACTATGGAGGATACTATGGAGAAAGTGACTGGGAGAATACTATGGAGAACTGCAGTGTGGGGGGATATAATTGAGAGGGGATGAGTATGGGGATATTATGGAGAGTGGCACTGGTAGAATATTATGGAAAGGTGCAGTGTGGGGATATTATGGAAAAGGGTAGTGTAGGGGAAAAATTCTGAAGAAGAGCAGTGTGGGATAATATGAAGAGGGGCAGTGTGGGGGATATTATGAAGAAGGGCAATGTGGAGTGGGAATATTATGGAGAGATGCTGTGGGGGATACTTTAGAGAAGGGCATGAGAAAGAAAAATCCAGCATCAAGTTCCCGAAATTTTTTTCTTTAAAATGTATCCACTTATTAAACAAAAGTTAAAAAATTATTTCTGTGTGGGCATAACGGCATATGACGCGTTTCGGACTGATAGAGTCCTTAATCTAGAACTATACCGCAATACTAAACAAATTCAGATTAGGAAAGACAGACAGGAAATGAGGTAAACAAAACCGACCTCAGAAAGTCACGTGACCTAAAGGCGGGGATAGAACAAATCAAGCCGATAATTTATAATATATTTAAAAGTTAATTTCTCACATTCATTCCTTTCGGCATTTTTGTTTCAAGCATAAATATCCATTTAGCCTCTCGGCGTTGTAATACTTCTGCTATATTGCCACCTCCTTTAGGTATCACTAACTTTCTCCACCACGTTAACCCTTAATGTTTCAACACTACCTGCATGTAGGTACAAAAAATGTTTGCACGCGCCTAAAAGGCTGCGACTGGTGGTATTGTTAATATCATACACATGTTCTGATATCCTTCTTCTTAAAGTACGTGAAGTACTTCCAACATATTGGATTTGACATGTTGTAAAAGTTATAGCGTAAACTACATTGGTTGAACCACAATTAATCAGTGACCGGATCTTGTATTTATTTTTTGATACTGTAGATATGGTTTTAGTGGTGTTTAACATAACTTTACAAAGTCCACAATTTTTCTGGCGGCATCGGTAAGAACCTGTGGTTGGCAACCAATTAGATGTATTTTCCATATTAGTCCTTCTGTTGGTATGATCACTTGGGGAATGGTGTTGTTTCTCTTTGATACGAATTTTACTCCATTTTTCAAGATCTTTTTTAAATCTTCATCAATAAATATTATTGGAAAGATTTTTTTTTATAATTTTAACTATTTGATAATAGTCGCTACTGAATTTAGTGGAAAAGACCACTGGTGATTCATCAGCTGGAATAATGTGGGTCATTCTATTTTTGGGTTTCAGGCAGTGTTCTCTATTGTTATTGTCTATTTTGCTCTATCTAGAACCTTATCTGAATATCCTCGTTTTCTGAAACAATTCTCGATTATTCCACATTGTTTCTCGTATGTATTTTGAGAGGTTCAACACCTTTGTGCTCTTACAGATTCTCCTGTAGGAATCTTGTCTATTACATGTGTTAGGCGGCAACTGGTTGCGAACAGCAATGAATTTCCTGCCGTCGGTTTTCTGTAGATATCGCATTCAACTGTTTTGTGTGTGAATTAGATTGTAGGTTGACGTCCAAAAATGGAATTTCTTGAATATTATACTGGTATGTAAAGAACGAATTGCAGGGATTGTTAGGCGGCTTTCACACTACGTTTTTTTAACACGCGTCATGAACTTTTTTTGCTGCAAAAGCGGATCCTGTTTTTGCAAAGAGAAATGCATGCAACCGCATGTGTTACTTTACAGGATCCTGTCACTGGAAGTTTATGGGCAGGCATTGGAGTCATGTGATCGGGAGTGAGGGGAACTGAACGTGACAGACTGGAAATTCAGACACAGCTGGGGGCAAAAGAGAGGAGAGAGGAGAAGAGAGAAGGAGAGAGGAGGAGAGAGGGGGAGAGAGGGGGAGAGAGGGGGAGAGAGGGGGAGAGAGGAGGAGAGAGGAGGAGGAGAGAGGATGAGAGAGAAGAGAGGAGAAGAGAGGAGAAGAGAAGAGAGGAGAAGAGAGGAGAGAAGAGAGGAGAGGAGGAGAGAGCAAAGAGGAGAAAGGAGAGGAGAGAGGAGAGATCAGGGAGAAGAGAAGAAAGAGAAGAGAGAAGAGAGGAGAGGAGAAGAGAGGAGAGGAGGAGAGAGGAGAGGAGAAGAGAGGAGAGAGAAGAGGAGAGAGGAGAAGAGAGGAGACAGAAGATAGTAAAGAGGAGAGAGGAGAAGAGAGAAGAGAGGAGAGATCAGGGAGAAGAGAGGAGAGAGCAGAGAGAAGAGAGGAAAGAGAAGAGAGAAGAGAGGAGAAAGGAGAAGAGAGGAGAGAGCAGAGAGAAGAGAGCAGAGAAGAGAGGAGAGAGGCAAAGAGAGGAGAGAGGAGAGAGGCAAAGAGAGGAGAGATGAGGGGAGAAGAGAGGAGAGGGGAGAGAGACTGTGATCACGCCAGGCTGTTTTCTGGCCAAGCAGGATCCTGCCTATCAGCATGCCAGCGTTCACCTGCGTTTGCGTGCAGTATAGTCAGGATCCAGCAATTTGCAGTATTTGGACACAGCTCAAAAACGCTACAAGTAGCGTTTTTGAAAAAAGTTAAAAAACTGCAAGTCGCTAGATCCTCACTATAACGCACGCAAACGCATGTGAACGCATGTTAACGCGAGTCCATTGCAAATGCATTGAAATGAAACCGCATTTGCACTGGATCCGTTTTTGCGTTATAAAAACGTTCAGGACGCATGTTAAAAAAACGCAGTGTGAAAACAGCCTTATTAATGTAAAAAAATGAATTTTTCGATGTTCCTTTTAGTACCGTTCCATATAATTATTACATCATCAATATACCTTAAATATAAAAAAAATCTGAGGAAAATGGATTTAATTCAGAGAAAAGATATTCTTCTTCCCACCAGGACATAAAAATGTTGGCAAGGGATGGTGACAATCTAGCGCCCATTGAGCAGCCGTGTGTTTGTATATAAAATTCTCACAAAAAAGTAAAGAAATTATTTTTCAATAAGAAATGTGTAACTTCTACAATATAGTTTTGTAATGCCATAGAATAATTACTATATTTAAAAAGTTGGGTCTTTACAGCATGTAGCGCTAATTCATGTGTTATTGATGTGTATAAACTTTGGATGTCACAAGTTAACCAGCTGAATGTTTCTTCCCATTTGATACGTGTTAATATATATTCAGCATATGTTTTGTGTCTTGAAGAAAACTGGGTGACAATTGTGCTAGAGGACGCAATCTTATATATGGGGAAAAATTATGAAAAAGGGCAGTGTGGAATAATATGAAGAGGGGCAGTGTGGGGAATATTATGAAGAAGGGCAGTGTGAAGTGGGAATATGGAGAGATGCCGTGGGGGATACTATAGAGAAGGGCTGTGTGCGGGGATATTATGGAAAGGGGCAGTGTGGGAGAATGTTATGGTGAGGGGCTGAGCGAGGGGATATTATGGAGAGGGGCAGTGTGGAGGGATATTTTGGAGAGGGTCAATGTGGAGGATATTCTGAAGAGGGGCACTAGGGGAAATAATATAGAGAGGTTTAGTTTGAGGGGATATTACTGAGAGGTTTAGTGTGGGGGGAAAAAAAATTATGGAGAAGGGCAGTGTGAGGAGAATATTATGGATAAAGCCAGTGAGGGGAGATAGTATGGCGAGGTATAGAGTGGGGGAAGATTATGGAGAGGGGCAGTGTGGAAGAAAATTATGGAGGAGAGCAGTGTGAGGGGATATTATGGGAAGGGGCAGTGTGGGGGATACAAAAAAAGAAAAAAAATGTAGGCACTCAGGCAAATAGCTAAAAACAGGTGTAGTGTGGGGGGATATTATGGAAAGGGGCAGTGTAGGAGATTATTACGATGTAGGGCTGAGTGGGGGAATATTATGGAGAGGGGTAGTGTGAGGGAATATTATGGAGAGAGGCTGAGTGGGAGGATATTATGGAGAGTGGCAATATGGGGGATATTATGGAGAGGTGCAGTTTGGGGGGATGTTACTGAGAGGTGCAGTGTGGAAAAAAATTACGGAGATGGGCAGTGTGGGGAGAAATTATGGTGAAGGGCAATTTGGAGGATATTACGGTGAGGGACACTGGGAGAAATATTATGGAGAGGTGCAGTGTGGGGAGGACATTATGGAGAGGGGCAGTGAGGGAAAAATTATAGAGAAGGGCAGTGTGGGGGGATATTATGGAGAGAGGCAGTATTTGGGAATATTATGGAGAGGGGCAGAGTGTGGGGATATTATGGAGAGGCAAAATATGGAGAAGGACACTGTGTGTGGAAGGCAGTTATTTATTGAAGGCACATCATAAGAGATATTTCACTCATGTGGAATTATAATGATACTTTTATTTTTAAGGACACCATGTTGAAAAGTGCTATGGCACAATCGCTATTGTTCTAACAGCTACTCTCAGTAACGCTGCTAAGTAAGGCCTAGTTTTCTCAGTCTCCCTTCTAGGCAAGCCTTAGTAATCCGAGTCTCCCTTCTAGGCAAGCCTTAGTAATCTGAGTATCTCTTCTAGGCAAACCTTAGTAATCTGAGTCTCTTTTCTAGGCAAGCCTTAGTAATCCGAGTCTCCCTTCTAGGCAAGCCTTAGTAATCTGAGTCTCCCTTCTAGGCAAGCCTTAGTAATCTGAGTCTTCCTTCTAGGCAAGCCTTAGTAATCTGAATCTCCCTTCTAGGCAAGCCTTAGTAATCGGAGTCTCTCTTCTAGGCAAGCCTTAGTAATCTCAGTCTCCCTTCTAGGCAAGCCTTAGTAATCTGAGTCTTCCTTCTAGGCAAGCCTTAGTAATCTGAATCTCCCTTCTAGGCAAGCCTTAGTAATCTGAGTCTCCCTTCTAGGCAAGCCTTAGTAATCTGAATCTCCCTTCTAGGCAAGCCTTAGTAATCGGAGTCTCTCTTCTAGGCAAGCCTTAGTAATCTCAGTCTCCCTTCTAGGCAAGCCTTAGTAATCTGAGTCTTCCTTCTAGGCAAGCCTTAGTAATCTGAATCTCCCTTCTAGGCAAGCCTTAGTAATCTGAGTCTCCCTTCTAGGCAATCCTTAGTAATCTGAGTCTCTCTTCTAGGCAAGCCTTAGTAATCTGAGTCTCTCTTCTAGGCAATCCTTAGTAATCTGAGTCTCTCTTCTAGGCAAGCCTTAGTAATCTGAATCTCCCTTCTAGGCAAGCCTTAGTAATCTGAGTCTCTCTTCTAGGCAAGCCTTAGTAATCTGAGTCTCTCTTCTAGGCAAGCCTTAGTAATCTGGGCCTCTCTTCTAGGCAAGCCTTAGTAATCTGAGCCTCTCTTCTAGGCAAGCCTTAGTAATCTGAGTCTCCCTTCTAGGCAAGCCTTGGTAATCTGAGTCTCTCTTCTAGGCAAGCGTTAGTAATCTGAGTCTCTCTTCTAGGCAAGCCTTAGTAATCTCAGTCTCCCTTCTAGGCAAGCCTTAGTAATCTGAGTCTCTCTTCTAGGCAAGCCTTAGTAATCTCAGTCTCAGTTCTAGGCAAGCCTCAGTAATCTGAGTCTCTCTTCTAGGCAAGCCTTAGTAATCTGAGTCTCTCTTCTAGGCAAGCCTTAGTAATCTGAGTCTCTCTTCTAGGCAAGCCTTAGTAATCTGAGTCTCTCTTCTAGGCAAGCCTTAGTAATCTGAGTCTCTCTTCTAGGCAAGCCTTAGTAACCTGAGTCTCTCTTCTAGGCAAGCCTTAGTAATCCGAGTCTCCCTTCTAAGCAAGTCATAGTAATCTCGGTTTCCACGCTAGGCGAGCCTTAGAGCTCCCACTTTCCATGCTAGGCAAACCTGTCTTTCACTAATCTTCCCCAGTCGGGTAACATTTCTCACAACTCTATCCTCGCTGTACAAGGAAACTCTCTCTCATACCCCTATGGGCCCCAGACCCTCTGTGCAATACCGCTATTACAGAACATAACATACCCCACAATTACAGAAAAGTGTACCCCACTGTTAGAGAACATACTGTACCCCACTATTCTAAAATATGATGTACCCCATTATTACAGAATAGAGTACCCCATGATTAAAGAACATACCGTATCCTACAATTGGATATATTGCACCCAATTAAATATATTATACCCCACTATTACAGAACAAACCTTGCCCCATTATTACTGAATACAGTGTACCCCAGTAATACAGAACATACCGTACATGTGACCCACTATTACAAAACATGCCGTACCCAACTATTACAGAACAGTGTACCCCTTTACAGAACGTATCATACCTGACTACTTCAAAACATGATGTACCCCACTATTAGACATACCATACCCCACTCTTACAGAACATACCCACTATAACAGAACAGTGTACCCACTATTACAGGCCACACTGCACCCCACTAATATTAGGAGCTGTATACATTTTTGTTCATTGAGCTCCCTCTAGTGTCACCAGCTGGCAGTCAGAATTTTGTTAGTTTCTTCGAGGGCGTTCCTAGAGGCTGTACCTCACATTTGGCCTTTGTACCATCCACAGGACTGGCATGTTTCCTATGAAGAGCTATTGTCTTGTGTAGGGCTACGCCAACCATTGAGAAGGCTCAGGCCTACAGCCAGGCCTTGTCCCCCGGTGTCCCGTAGCTGCCATATTGGCTTGATCCTATGGACGGTGAACGGTTGATTGAAGATGGTCATTTCCTACTGGGTCTACACCTCGGCCTCTTTCTTTATCTCAAACTCTTCTCTATTCAGGATCTTGAAGTTGATTTTTCGATACACTAGAGGGTCAGCTCCTCGGAAATTGCGAGTCGCCTCATACAACTTTCTCAGCACCGGGGCCAGAGGCTCAAGGCCTGCGGTGTCCGCCAGCCACTGGTTATATTCCCACTGGTTCTGTCCAAGGCGGTACAGATACTTGAGCGGTAACCCCGAAGCTCGGTGCTTTATTAGCTCTTGGCGGGACTCAGAAAGCATCTGCTCTGGAGGGGGCAACGGGCATTTACCCTCCAGCGCTAACAGGAAAAATTGGGCCTGGCAGTGAACAAGAGGGAATGGGACCACAATTTTACAGGCCCCAATGAAGCCCAGGGTGGGGTATCGGGCATGGATAAGGCATTTATATAGTGGCGGTAGGTGACCCTTCCCTAGATCTGGATTTTCTACATCTTCATCCTCCAAAAATCCCCAGTCGAAGACATTGCTATGTCTTGTCTCAGACGCAAAGAACGGGTAGTGGTACGTGTAACCAGTGCAGAAAATCAAAGTATCTGCCTGGATCTTCCTTCCATCCTCACATACTAGGGCATTAGGAGCAGCACTGACCACTGGAGGCACCATTGAGACATTTTCCGGTGGGGTCCACGTTAGGGGAGGGCCGCGATGGCTCAAAAAGACCTGCTCGACATGTGGAGAAAGCTCCATGGCGATGTCTACACCTGAAGGTCCGCAGCCCAAAAGGACTACGGAACGTGAAGAGAAGCCCTCCGGATAGCGGTAGAAATGGCTGTGTAACACTTGGCCTGCAAACAAAACAAAAAAATATCCACTCAGTGTAACTCCCGTCTTACATTACAATGTTTATGTTGTTTTATATATATATATATACACTAGCTGTACTACCCGGCTTCGCCCGGTTTAATAACTGTTGTTAACAAGATAGAACGTATTAACATTCCCGGGATAGAATGTATAAATAGAATATATTAACGCCCGGGATAGTAACTGTCTCTCTGTTTCTCTCCCATTCTATGTCTGTCTCCCCCTCTGTATATATCTCTCTGTCTCTCTCGCTATCTCTTTGTCTGCCTGCCTGTCTCCTTCCCTGTCTGTCTCTGACTGTCTCTTTCTCTGTCTGTCTCAATCTCTTTCCCTGTCTGTCTATCTATCTCTTTCCCTGTCTGTCTATCTATCTCTTTCCCTGTCTGTCTATCTATCTCTTTCCCTGTCTGTCTCAATCTCTTTCCCTGTCTGTCTATCTATCTCTTTCCCTGTCTGTCTATCTATCTCTTTCCCTGTCTGTCTATCTATCTCTTTCCCTGTCTGTCTATCTATCTCTTTCCCTGTATGTCTGTCTCTTTCCCTGTATGTCTGTCTCTTTCCCTGTATGTCTGTCTCTTTCCCTGTCTGTCTCTTTCCCTGTCTGTCTCTTTCCCTGTCTGTCTCTTTCCCTTTGTCTGTCTCTTTCACTTTGTCTGTCTCTTTCCCTGTGTCTGTCTCTTTCCCTTTGTCTGTCTCTTTCCCTTTGTCTGTCTCTTTGTCTGTTTCTTTACCTGTCTTTGTCTGTCTCTTACCCTGTCTGTTTCCCTGTGTCTGTCTCTTTGTCTGTGTCTGTCTCTTTACCTGTCTGTGTCTGTCTCTTAACCTGTCTCTCTCTTTCCCTGTCTGTCTCTTTCCCTGTCAGTCTGTCTCTTTGTCTGTGTCTGTCTCTTTGTGTCTGCCTCTTCCCCTGTCTGTGTCTGTCTCTTTCCCTGACTGCATTGTGACACGCCAACATTCCATATAAGGGCGTGGCTGCGCATTCTTCTGAAGTTCTGGCTGCACTGTGGCTCCCAGCTCCATTCGCTTTAAAGGAGGCAGGTTTTTTGGTGAATAACTGTAAAGCGCGGGGTTAAAATTTCCCCTCAAAACATAGCCTATGACGCTCTCGGGGTCCAGAAGTGTGAGTGTGCAAAATTTTGTGGCTGTAGCTGCGACAGTGCAGATGCCAATCCCGGACATACACACACACATACATACACACATTCAGCTTTATATATTTTATATATATATATATATATATATATATATATATTTACTGTTTGGAGCTTCATTTTTCCTATACAGAGTCCAAATCCCGTGTAAAAAGAATTATTATAACATTCTCTCTACCAGTAGCTACCACTAGAGGGAGTTAAAGAGCTGAGTGCATACTGGATTAACCTTTTTACCATGTGGCCAGTTTTTGTTTTTTCCTCCCCTTCTTCCCAGAGCCGTAACTTTTTTATTTTTCTTTCAATATAGCCGTATGATGGCTTGTTTTTTGTTGGACGAGATGTACTTTTGAATGACGCCATTAATTTGACTATATGGGGCACTAAAAAATGAAAAAACATAACAAAAATAGAGAAATTGTGAAACCCCCCCCCCTCCCCCCGAATTCTGACATTTTTTGGGGGAATTGCTATTACAGTGTCCTTTTTGTGGTAAAAATTACTTCTCATCATCATTCTCCTCATCAGTACGATCACAGCGATACCAAACGTCCAGTTTTTAAATTATTTTAGTAGTAAAAAAAAAAAAAAAATGAGAAATTTGCAAAAATAAATTCCGGGGCTGAATCGCCATTGTCCAACACCCGTAACGTTTTAATTTTCCAAATCAACAGAGCCGATGGTTTATTTTCTGAGGGGTGAGGCATCGTTTTTAGTGATACCTATTGGGGATATATATGACGTTTTGATTGCTCTTTACACCATTTATTTGTAGTATTGCAGTTACAAAAAAAATTCAATTTTGGGATTTTTGAATTTTTTTCTTTACAGTGTTTAAATGATTTGAACTGTTATATTTTTTTAAAACTTTTTTTTGTTTAAACTTTTTACTGTTTTTAATAGTCCCCTTAGGTGACTATAATCCGCGATCATCTGATCAATTGTGCTATATAGGTCATAGGTTGACAGCGGGATTTAACTGGTTAACAATCGCGGGACGAACTCTGCTCCTCCCACGACCGTTAGCGGCCAGTCTTAATTGTAACACACAGCCGCGACCCTGCTCCATACACCGGCTTCATGTGCGGCGGATATCGTAAAGGGTTTACTAATGATAAGCAGTGAGCTCCCTCTAGTGGTGGCTACAGGAATTTAGAAATGGAAGGGTAGCATGAGAAGAACTAAGAAGCCATGGGAGACTCCATACAGTCAATCAAGGGTCAGGATATTCCTATCAAGGAACACTCTCATGGAGAAAGGTTTCCTTACTTCTTCTTCTCTATTTCTCACCTTGAAAGTCCCGTAGTCCTTCGATCTCAGGGACGTAGGGATGAGAGTAATGTCTGTAGAGAAAGAGACACAACGTCACACACGGCGGCCTCAGAAATTAGAGAGAAAACGCACAGATATGAGATCAAGAATATAAAGAGGAGCTCAAGTGGGACAAACATGGCAGAACTTCTACTGATGAACTATAGTATTTCCCCGGAGACCAACCCCAACTGAGGAAAATCAGCTGAACCTCACGGGGTATGTGATGAGCGGGCACTACCATGCTCAGGTGCTCAGTACTGGTAACTAGTGATGAGCGGGCACTACCATGCTCGGGTGCTCAGTACTGGTAACTAGTGATGAGCGGGCACTACCATGCTCGGGTGCTCAGTACTGGTAACTAGTGATGAGCGGGCACTACCATGCTCGGTGCTCAGTACTGGTAACTAGTGATGAGCGGGCACTACCATGCTCGGGTGCTCAGTACTGATAACTAGTGATGAGCGGGCACTACCATGCTCAGGTGCTCAGTACTGGTAACTAGTGATGAGTGGGCACTACCATGCTCGGGTGCTCAGTACTGATAACTAGTGATGAGCGGGCACTACCATGCTCAGGTGCTCAGTACTGGTAACTAGTGATGAGTGGGCACTACCATGCTCAGGTGCTCAGTACTGGTAACTAGTGATGAGCGGGCACTACCATGCTCGGGTGCTCAGTACTGGTAACTAGTGATGAGCGGGCACTACCATGCTCGGGTGCTCAGTACTGGTAACTAGTGATGAGTGGGCACTACCATGCTCGGGTGCTCAGTACTGGTAACTAGTGATGAGCGGGCACTACCATGCTCAGGTGCTCAGTACTGGTAACTAGTGATGAGCGGGCACTACCATGCTCAGGTGCTCAGTACTGATAACTAGTGATGAGCGGGCACTACCATGCTCAGGTGCTCAGTACTGGTAACTAGTGATGAGCGGGCACTACCATGCTCAGGTGCTCAGTACTGGTAACTAGTGATGAGCGGGCACTACCATGCTCGGGTGCTCAGTACTGGTAACTAGTGATGAGCGGGCACTACCATGCTCAGGTGCTCAGTACTGGTAACTAGTGATGAGCGGGCACTACCATGCTCGGGTGCTCAGTACTGGTAACTAGTGATGAGCGTGCACTACCATGCTCGGGTGCTCAGTACTGGTAACTAGTGATGAGCGGGCACTACCATGCTCAGGTGCTCAGTACTGGTAACTAGTGATGAGCGGGCACTACCATGCTCAGGTGCTCAGTACTGATAACTAGTGATGAGCGGGCACTACCATGCTCAGGTGCTCAGTACTGGTAACTAGTGATGAGCGGGCACTACAGTGCTCAGGTGCTCAGTACTGGTAACTAGTGATGAGCGGGCACTACCATGCTCGGGTGCTCAGTACTGGTAACTAGTGATGAGCGGGCACTACCATGCTCAGGTGCTCAGTACTGGTAACTAGTGATGAGCGGGCACTACCATGCTCGGGTGCTCAGTACTGGTAACTAGTGATGAGCGGGCACTACCATGCTCGAGTGCTCAGTACTGGTAACTAGTGATGAGCGGGCACTACCATGCTCAGGTGCTCAGTACTGGTAACTAGTGACTAAAGTTGTAGAAGAAGGAAATTCAGAGTGATTTAGAAAAAGCAGAGAGGAGTTTTTGGACTGAGATGACGGGCGCGGCACTCACCCCACACAGACCATGACCGCATCAAATTTTTCCAACTTTTCTTCTTCTTGATTTCTGGCAATCACCCGCCAGGAAACCTCATGGCCTCCAATCACAGGGTAGACGGACACGACCCGAGTGTTAAACTGCAAAATGCAAGAGGATGGGGGCGAGTGTCTATAACTGATCATAAAAGCTTTACATTATTTCTCTCTACAGAAACAAGCTAAGCCATTCCTCACCTCCAGATTACTCCTAATGGTGGAGACGCCAGAGTCCCGTGCCTTTCTATACTCCTGAGAAACACTACTCTAATACCCCCCTCTCTCCAAAGGGAAAATCGGGGCAGGAGCAAGATGGAAAACACATAAGGACAGACAAGGGAAAATCAACACTCTGACACCCTGCTTAATAGTCAAAGAAAGACTAAGGAGAAAAACAAGAGCAGGAGGGTAGCAACAAAAAGGCAACAAGGGTTAATTCCAGAACCGCACACATAAACAGGTAACACACCACATAGCATAAAAAAGCCAGCTCAACTCAAAAATGGCATGTATTATAAGATAAAAATTCCAAACTGTACTATTTTAAAATTTGAGATTTTTGGCAAAAAAATTGCAATTTCTTGAGCTCCCCCGCCACGTCACCACAAATCTCTTTGGGGCAGCCTTACTAGAAAATAATTTTATTCAAAATGTGCCATATGGCCTCACATATGAAAAGATATATCCAGATAGTTAGTCTGGGGAGCTGTCGTGATCCAGACTAAGATAAGCTATAGCCGGCATAGGTGGAAGGATGCAGCCAGCATATATAGGAGGGGAGCAGCTGTGATTGGCTCCCCTACAACATGTGATCAAAGGAGACTAACAAGCAGACTAGCAGAGATTAACCCCTGCTGGCCTATCTCTGAATTAGCACTCAGCAGGTTGGCGCTCAAATCTGCCTGGGTAGATGGCAGACACCAGAGGAGCTCTCCAGGGGAGTGGCAGAATCTGTAGTCTGAACAGAACCCGGGGCTGCCATGACTATCAACAAAGTTTGCGAAAATCTCTCTGTGACAGGTGCCCAGTTTCTCGAATTAAGAAAGTTTAAGAGTTAATTTGCATAATGATTCCCATGATGCCTTGCTTGTAAGGTGGTCTTTTGAATAATAAAGATACCCCCATGTCACGCTATGTCTACACGTCCAGACCTACGACGGAGGTTCTGCTCCCGGCCCGGTCTCACCTTGATGTGGGGTCGGATGCAAAAGTTATCGGTGTATGCCTCCAGGTATTTCAGCACTTCTGAGTGATGGATGAAGGACGGCAGGGAGCGATCAAAGGGAAAGTCCGGGAATTCCATGATCTCTTTGGGAAGATTTGTCCTACGGTAGCGAGGGATTGAAAATATATACACACATAATAAGCGTCAGCCGATACCTACAGGACCATCGATGGTCCCTTCCTCCTGGTCCTCGTTTACCACACAGGAAGTAGCAGTTAGAGCTCAATCAGCCAATTACAGGAAGAGGCGGGACTCCTCTGCAAACAGTGATTGGCCGAGCTATTTCTTGTCTACAAGTATGGGACCAGGAAGTAGCAGTTACAGCTAAATTAGCCAATTACAGGAAGAGGTGGGACTCCTCTGCAAACAGTGATTGGCCAAGCTATTTCTTGTCCACAAGTATGGGACCGGGAAGTAGCAGTTACAGCTAAATCAGCTAACTACAGGAAGAGGCGGGACTCCTCTGCAAACAGTGATTGGCCAAGCTATTTCTTGTCCACAAGTATGGGACCAGGATGTAGCAGTTACCGCTAAATCAGCCAATTACAGGAAGAGGCGGGACTCCTCTGCAAACAGTGATTGGTCGAGCTATTTCCTGTATACAAGTATGGGACCAGGAAGTAAGGACCACGGAGGATCACATAAACATCAGAATCAAAGCTTTAGGAAACCCATAAAGGTTAATATATATATTTTTTTCTATTTTTCATTTTTTTAAACTAGATAAGCTTTTTAAAACAACAACAAAAAATTTAGTGGAAAATCCCTTTAAGAAAAAAGAAAAAAAAAAAAAAAGAATGATAAATCCTAACAAACATCTGATGACCAAATACAAATAAGGTGGAAAGCCATAATACATTCAGATTGGATTTCAGGATAAAGATATAAAGCAAAGAAAATCCCAGAAATAAAACGACCCGTACGACCAGAGAACATCAGAAAGACACGAAAGACCGACGGACGCGGAAAATGGAAGAAAGGTCTCACGTCTCTCAGTCCTATACCAAGGACAATGGAAGGTAAACTGCGAGCTACTATTACATAGGACTTACTTCAGATCCCTGTACATACTGGAATGTGTATGGGGCCCATCTCCTGGGGCTTCTATGTAAACCCAAGTTCCCCCCACTTGGCCCGTCGTCTCATACACCACGGGAGGCTCAAATGTTAAGGGTCTTGAAAGAATATGACGCGCACTGCAAAGCCCAGCAGATCCAGCCCCAATCACTGCCACACGAAGCCTGCCGGAGGCCATAGTGACATAAAATGCTGCAAAACACAAACACAAGGGGTAACTAAATAAGAAGACTACTATAATACTGCCCCTATATGCAAGAATATAACTACTATAATACTGCCCCTATGTACAAGAATATAACTACTATAACACTGCCCCTATATACAAGAATATAACTACTATAATACTGCCCCCTATGTACAAGAATATAACTACTATAATACTGCCCCTATGTACAAGAATATAACTACTATAATACTGCCCCTATGTACAAGAATATAACTACTATAATACTGCCCCTATGTACAAGAATATAACTACTATAATACTGCCCCTATGTACAAGAATATAACTACTATAACACTGCCCCTATATACAAGAATATAACTACTATAATACTGCCCCCTATGTACAAGAATATAACTACTATAATACTGCCCCTATGTACAAGAATATAACTACTATAATACTGCCCCTATGTACAAGAATATAACTACTATAATACTGCCCCCTATGTACAAGAATATAACTACTATAACACTGCCCCTATATACAAGAATATAACTACTATAATACTGCCCCCTATGTACAAGAATATAACTACTATAATACTGCCCCTATGTACAAGAATATAACTACTATAATACTGCCCCTATGTACAAGAATATAACTACTATAATACTGCCCCTATGTACAAGAATATAACTACTATAATACTGCCCCCTATGTACAAGAATATAACTACTATAATACTGCCCCTATGTACAAGAATATAACTACTATAATACTGCCCCTATATACAAGAATATAACTACTATAATACTGCCCCCTATGTACAAGAATATAACTACTATAATACTGCCCCTATGTACAAGAATATAACTACTATAATACTGCCCCCATGTACAAGAATATAACTACTATAATACTGCCCCTATGTACAAGAATATAACTACTATAATACTGCCCCTATGTACAAGAATATAACTACTATAATACTGCCCCTATGTACAAGAATATAACTACTATAATACTGCCCCTATGTACAAGAATATAACTACTATAATACTGCCCCTATGTACAAGAATATAACTACTATAATACTGCCCCCTATGTACAAGAATATAACTACTATAATACTGCCCCTATGTACAAGAATATAACTACTATAATACTGCCCCTATATGCAAGAATATAACTACTATAATACTGCTCCTATGTACAAGAATATAACTACTATAATACTGCCCCTATATACAAGAATATAACTACTATAATACTGCCCCCTATGTACAAGAATATAACTACTATAATACTGCCCCTATGTACAAGAATATAACTACTATAATACTGCCCCTATGTACAAGAATATAACTACTATAATACTGCCCCTATGTACAAGAATATAACTACTATAATACTGCCCCTATGTACAAGAATATAACTACTATAATACTGCCCCTATGTACAAGAATATAACTACTATAATACTGCTCCCTATATACAAGAATATAACTACTATAATACTGCTCCTATGTACAAGAATATAACTACTATAATACTGCTCCTATGTACAAGAATATAACTACTATAATACTGCCCCTATGTAGAAGAATATAACTACTATAATACTGCTCCTATGTACAAGAATATAACTACTATAATACTGCTCCTATGTACAAGAATATAACTACTATAATACTGCCCCTATGTACAAGAATATAACTACTATAATACTGCCCCTATGTACAAGAATATAACTACTATAATACTGCCCCTATGTACAAGAATATAAATACTATAATACTGCTCCTATGTACAAGAATATAACTACTATAATACTGCTCCTATGTACAAGAATATAACTACTATAATACTGCCCCTATGTACAAGAATATAACTACTATAATACTGCCCCTATGTACAAGAATATAACTACTATAATACTGCCCCTATGTACAAGAATATAACTACTATAATACTGCCCCTATGTACAAGAATATAACTACTATAATACTGCCCCTATGTACAAGAATATAACTACTATAATACTGCCCCTATGTACAAGAATATAACTACTATAATACTGCCCCTATGTACAAGAATATAACTACTATAATACTGCCCCTATGTACAAGAATATAACTACTATAATACTGCCCCTATGTACAAGAATATAACTACTATAATACTGCCCCTATGTACAAGAATATAACTACTATAATACTGCTCCTATGTACAAGAATATATCTACTATAATACTGCTCCCTATGTACAAGAATATAACTACTATAATACTGCTCCTATGTACAAGAATATATCTACTATAATACTGCCCCTATGTACAAGAATATAACTACTATAATACTGCCCCTATGTACAAGAATATAACTACTATAATACTGCCCCTATGTACAAGAATATAACTACTATAATACTGCCCCTATGTACAAGAATATAACTACTATAATACTGCTCCTATGTACAAGAATATAACTACTATAATACTGCCCCTATGTACAAGAATATAACTACTATAATACTGCCCCTATGTACAAGAATATAACTACTATAATACTGCCCCTATGTACAAGAATATAACTGCTATAATACTGCTCCTATGTACAAGAATATAACTACTATAATACTGCCCCTATGTACAAGAATATAGCTACTATAATACTGCCCCCTATGTACAAGAATATAACTGATATAATACTGTCCCCACAGTATTAGCAGTGCAGTGTTTTCCTGGTATATATACAGTCTCCCCGCAGTATATACTTACGCTGTGTGAGCTGCAGCACTCGTGATTCTGGAGACGTTGACCTTTGCGCCTGCGGTAACTTATTGAGTGTTGTTCGCTCTATTTCTCACTTCTTCCTTACAGAGTGCAGAGGTGGGATTTCCGCTCTTTTGCTGTTGGGCTCCTAAAATCTCGTGTATTTTTGGGACTGATTGGTTAATAATGTTGTTATTCAGTCTTAATGACCGCAGCTCTGCAGGAACAGTCACCACATGTATTACAATGTGAATCCTCATAATGAATCTGCAGCATTTCTTGCAGCTCTGGAGTATAATACAGGAGGTAACTCAGGATCAGTAATGTAATATATGTACACAGTGACTGCACCAGCAGAATAGTGAGTGCAGCTCTGGAGTATAATACAGGAGGTAACTCAGGATCAGTAATGTAATGTATGTACACAGTGACTGCACCAGCAGAATAGTGAGTGCAGCTCTGGAGTATAATACAGGAGGTAACTGAGGATCAGTAATGTAATGTATGTACACAGTGACTGCACCAGCAGAATAGTGAGTGCAGCTCTGGAGTATAATACAGTAGGTAACTGAGGATCAGTAATGTAATGTATGTGCACAGTGACTGCAGCAGCAGAATAGTGAGTGCAGCTCTGGAGTATAATACAGGAGGTAACTGAGGATCAGTAATGTAATGTATGTACACAGTGACTGCACCAGCAGAATAGTGAGTGCAGCTCTGAAAGATAATACAGGAGGTAACTCAGGATCAGTAATGTAATGTATGTACATAGTGACTGCACCAGCAGAATAGTGAGTGCAGCTCTGAAGGATAATACAGGAGGTAACTCAGGATCAGTAATGCAATGTATGTACACAGTGACTGCACCAGCAGAATAGTGAGTGCAGCTCTGAAGGATAATACAGGAGGTAACTCAGGATCAGTAATGTAATGTATGTACACAGTGACTGCACCAGCAGAATAGTGAGTGCAGCTCTGGAGTATAATACAGGAGGTAACTCAGGATCAGTAATGTAATGTATGTACACAGTGACTGCACCAGCAGAATAGTGAGTGCAGCTCTGAAGGATAATACAGGAGGTAACTCAGGATCAGTAATGTATGTACACAGTGACTGCACCAGCAGAATAGTGAGTGCAGCTCTGGAGTATAATACAGGAGGTAACTCGGGATCAGTAATGTAATGTATGTGCACAGTGACTGCACCAGCAGAATAGTGAGTGCAGCTCTGGAGCATAATACAGGAGGTAACTCAGGATCAGTAATGCAATGTATGTACACAGTGACTGCAGCAGCAGAATAGTGAGTGCAGCTCTGGAGTATAATACAGGAGGTAACTCAGGATCAGTAATGTAATGTATGTACACAGTGACTGCACCAGCAGAATAGTGAGTGCAGCTCTGGAGTATAATTCAGGAGGTAACTCAGGATCAGTAATGTAATGTATGTGCACAGTGACTGCACCAGCAGAATAGTGAGTGCAGCTCTGGAGTATAATACAGGAGGTAACTCAGGATCAGTAATGTAATGTATGTACACAGTGACTCCACCAGCAGAATAGTGAGTGCAGCTCTGGAGTATAATACAGGAGGTAACTCAGGATCAGTAATGTATGTACACAGTGACTGCACCAACAGAATAGTGAGTGCAGCTCTGGAGTATAATACAGGAGGTAACTCAGGATCAGTAATGTAATGTATGTACACAGTGACTGCACCAGCAGAATAGTGAGTGCAGCTCTGGAGTATAATACAGGAGGTAACTCAGGATCAGTAATGTAATGTATGTACACAGTGACTGCACCAGCAGAATAGTGAGTGCAGCTCTGGAGTATAATACAGTAGGTAACTGAGGATCAGTAATGTAATGTATGTGCACAGTGACTGCAGCAGCAGAATAGTGAGTGCAGCTCTGGAGTATAATACAGGAGGTAACTGAGGATCAGTAATGTAATGTATGTACACAGTGACTGCACCAGCAGAATAGTGAGTGCAGCTCTGAAGGATAATACAGGAGGTAACTCAGGATCAGTAATGTAATGTATGTACATAGTGACTGCACCAGCAGAATAGTGAGTGCAGCTCTGAAGGATAATACAGGAGGTAACTCAGGATCAGTAATGTAATGTATGTACACAGTGACTGCACCAGCAGAATAGTGAGTGCAGCTCTGAAGGATAATACAGGAGGTAACTCAGGATCAGTAATGTAATGTATGTACACAGTGACTGCACCAGCAGAATAGTGAGTGCAGCTCTGGAGTATAATACAGGAGGTAACTCAGGATCAGTAATGTAATGTATGTACACAGTGACTGCACCAGCAGAATAGTGAGTGCAGCTCTGAAGGATAATACAGGAGGTAACTCAGGATCAGTAATGTATGTACACAGTGACTGCACCAGCAGAATAGTGAGTGCAGCTCTGGAGTATAATACAGGAGGTAACTCGGGATCAGTAATGTATGTGCACAGTGACTGCAGCAGCAGAATAGTGAGTGCAGCTCTGGAGTATAATACAGGAGGTAACTCAGGATCAGTAATGTAATGTATGTACACAGTGACTGCACCAGCAGAATAGTGAGTGCAGCTCTGGAGTATAATTCAGGAGGTAACTCAGGATCAGTAATGTAATGTATGTGCACAGTGACTGCACCAGCAGAATAGTGAGTGCAGCTCTGGAGTATAATACAGGAGGTAACTCAGGATCAGTAATGTAATGTATGTACACAGTGACTCCACCAGCAGAATAGTGAGTGCAGCTCTGGAGTATAATACAGGAGGTAACTCAGGATCAGTAATGTATGTACACAGTGACTGCACCAACAGAATAGTGAGTGCAGCTCTGGAGTATAATACAGGAGGTAACTCAGGATCAGTAATGTAATGTATGTACACAGTGACTGCACCAGCAGAATAGTGAGTGCAGCTCTGGAGTATAATACAGGAGGTAACTCAGGATCAGTAATGTAATGTATGTACACAGTGACTGCACCAGCAGAATAGTGAGTGCAGCTCTGGAGTATAATACAGGAGGTAACTCAGGATCAGTAATGTAATGTATGTACACAGTGACTGCACCAGCAGAATAGTGAGTGCAGCTCTGGAGTATAATACAGGAGGTAACTCAGGATCAGTAATGTAATGTATGTACACAGTGACTCCACCAGCAGAATAGTGAGTGCAGCTCTGGAGTATAATACAGGAGGTAACTCAGGATCAGTAATGTAATGTATGTACACAGTGACTGCACCAGCAGAATAGTGAGTGCAGCTCTGGAGTATAATACAGGATGTAACTCAGGATCAGTAATGTAGTGTATGTACACAGTGACTGCACCAGCAGAATAGTGAGTGCAGCTCTGGAGTATAATACAGGATGTAACTCAGGATCAGTAATGTAGTGTATGTACACAGTGACTGCACCAGCAGAATAGTGAGTGCAGCTCTGGAGTATAATACAGGATGTAACTCAGGATCAGTAATGTAATGTATGTACACAGTGACTGCACCAGCAGAATAGTGAGTGCAGCTCTGGAGTATAATACAGGATGTAACTCAGGATCAGTAATGTAGTGTATGTACACAGTGACTGCACCAGCAGAATAGTGAGTGCAGCTCTGGAGTATAATACAGGATGTAACTCAGGATCAGTAATGTAATGTATGTACACAGTGACTGCACCAGCAGAATAGTGAGTGCAGCTCTGGAGTATAGCACAGGATCAGTGATGTGTGGTGTGTGTGAGGTGTGTAGTGCAGTGGTAGTGTTTGCGGTCTCTCGGTCGCCTCTGTGGTTTTTTCGTTCCCTCCATGGTCAGGATCTCTGCTGCTGTCAGTGAATGAGAATATTGTGCACATGTAGAGGCTGGAGAGGGACACAATATCCTCACAGCTGAGGGTCTGTCACTCTAACATCATATGGCCGCCGCCAGGACACCCTGTGTGCACGGAGGAAGCCAGGAACCACTCAGCTTTCCTAGGCTCCGGATCGGCACAGTGGCAGCAGGGCACCAGCAGGGGGCGCAGCACTGACTATGCCTGACTGAGATACACCAGGCTGGAGGTGGGGGATGGGGCAGGGGCCCGGGAGCTGCGGGAAAGTGACGTCACCTACCGGGCAGCGGAGCCGGAGGAGTCAGAGGAGCCGCACAGCAGCCGGCGCGTCACGTGCTCTGCCGCAAGGCCTCCTGGGAGGTGTAGTCCAGAGGAGGGAAAAGCGGAAAGTTAAAAAGTTATGATGAAGTGACAAAGTCCGAGTCCAGGGGTTTAGCAGAGTCTGTGTCACAGGACAGAAGTGTGTACAAGCCGAGTGTACCCCACACTACACCCCTCCCCCCAGTGTACCCCACACTACACCCCTCCCCTCGAGTGTAGACCACACTACACCCCTCCCCCCAGTGTACCCCACACTACACCCCTCCCCCAGTGTACCACACACTACACCCCTCCCCCCCAGTGTACCACACAGTACACCCCTCCCCCCAGTGTACCCCACACTACACCCCTCCCCCAGTGTACCACACACTACACCCCTCCCCCCCAGTGTACCCCACACTATACCCCTCCCCCAGTGTACCCCACATTACACCCCTCCACCCCAGTGTACCCCACACTACACCCCTCCCCCCAGTGTACCCCACACTACACCCCTCCCCCCAGTGTACCACACAGTACACCCCTCCCCCCAGTGTACCACACACTATACCCCTCCCCCAGTGTACCCCACATTACACCCCTCCACCCCAGTGTACCCCACACTACACCCCTCCCCCCAGTGTACCCCACACTACACCCCTCCCCCCAGTGTACCACACAGTACACCCCTCCCCCCAGTGTACCACACAGTACACCCCTCCCCCCAGTGTACCCCACTCTACACCCCTCCCCCCAGTGTACCCCACTCTACACCCCTCCCCCCAGTGTACCACACAGTACACCCCTCCACCCCAGTGTACCCCACATTACACCCCTCCCCCCCAGTGTACCACACAGTACACCCCTCCCCCCAGTGTACCCCACACTACACCCCTCCCCCAGTGTACCACACACTACACCCCTCCCCCCCAGTGTACCCCACACTATACCCCTCCCCCAGTGTACCCCACATTACACCCCTCCACCCCAGTGTACCCCACACTACACCCCTCCCCCCAGTGTACCCCACACTACACCCCTCCCCCCAGTGTACCACACAGTACACCCCTCCCCCCAGTGTACCACACACTATATCCATCCCCCGAGTGTACCCCACACCACACCCCTCCCCCCAGTGTACCCCAGACTATACCCCTCCCCCAGTGTACCCCACATTACACCCCTCCACCCCAGTGTACCCCACACTACACCCCTCCCCCCAGTGTACCCCACACTACACCCCTCCCCCCAGTGTACCACACAGTACACCCCTCCCCCCAGTGTACCACACAGTACACCCCTCCCCCCAGTGTACCCCACTCTACACCCCTCCCCCCAGTGTACCACACAGTACACCCCTCCCCCCAGTGTACCACACAGTACACCCCTCCACCCCAGTGTAACCCACTCTACACCCCTCCCCCCCAGTGTACCCCACACTATACCCCTCCCCCAGTGTACCCCACATTACACCCCTCCACCCCAGTGTACCCCACACTACACCCCTCCCCCCAGTGTACCACACAGTACACCCCTCCCCCCAGTGTACCACACACTATATCCATCCCCCGAGTGTACCCCACACTACACCCCTCCCCCCAGTGTACCCCACACTATACCCCTCCCCCAGTGTACCCCACATTACACCCCTCCACCCCAGTGTACCCCACACTACACCCCTCCCCCCAGTGTACCCCACACTACACCCCTCCCCCCAGTGTACCACACAGTACACCCCTCCCCCCAGTGTACCACACAGTACACCCCTCCCCCCAGTGTACCCCACTCTACACCCCTCCCCCCAGTGTACCACACAGTACACCCCTCCCCCCAGTGTACCCCACTCTACACCCCTCCCCCCAGTGTACCACACAGTACACCCCTCCCCCCAGTGTACCACACAGTACACCCCTCCCCCCCAGTGTACCCCACACTATACCCCTCCCCCAGTGTACCCCACATTACACCCCTCCACCCCAGTGTACCCCACACTACACCCCTCCCCCCAGTGTACCCCACACTACACCCCTCCCCCCAGTGTACCACACAGTACACCCCTCCCCCCAGTGTACCACACAGTACACCCCTCCCCCCAGTGTACCCCACTCTACACCCCTCCCCCCAGTGTACCACACAGTACACCCCTCCACCCCAGTGTAACCCACACTACACCCCTCCCCCAGTGTACCACACACTACACCCCTCCCCCCCAGTGTACCCCACACTATACCCCTCCCCCGAGTGTAGACCACACTACACCCCTCCCCCCGAGTGTACCCCACACTACACCCCTCCCCCCGAGTGTAGACCACACTACACCCCTCCCCCCGAGTGTACCCCACACTACACCCCTCCCCTCGAGTGTAGACCACACTACACCCCTCCCCCCAGTGTACCCGCACATTACACTCCTCCCCCCGAGTGTACCCCACACTACACCCCTCACCCCGAGTGTACCCCACAGTACACCCCTTCCCCCCAGTCTACCCCACACTACACCCCTCCCCCCGAGTGTACCCCACACTACACCCCTCCCCCCGAGTGTACCCCACACTACACCCCTCCCCCCCGAGTGTACCCGCACATTACACCCCTCCCCCCGAGTGTACCCCACACTACACCCCTCCCCCCAATATACCCGCACATTACACCCTTCCCCCCGAGTGTACCCGCACATTACACCCCTCCCCCCGTGTACCCCACATTACACCCCTCCACCCCAGTGTACCCCACACTACACCCCTCCACCTCAGTGTACCCCACATTACACCCCTCCACCCCAGTGTACCCCACACTACACCCCTCCCCCCAGTGTACCCATTACACCCCTCCACCCCAGTATACCCCACACTACACCCCTCCCCCCGTGTACCCCACATTACACTTCTCCACCCCAGTGCCTCCGCACGATATACCCCTCGCCTCAGTGCGCCCACACATTATAACCCTCCTCGCCCACCTGAGTGTACCCCACATTATGCCCCTCTCATGCTGACAAATACAAGCAGATTCTCCTCATGTGGTGGTGTCTCACACACGGATATGGGGTACTCGGTCCCGGGCGGTGTATAACTTGGGAATGTCACTGTGGTGGCCGTTGCCCGGTTCCGTGTCCTGAGCCCTTTTTGTAATGGGGGTGCATTTACAGGGGATTAGTGTTCATACGTGACGCCACTTGCGGTGTTGCGGCTATATATGCGGATGGAGCTGCCGCTGCAAAATGTCACTACTGGTGCTGGTGGTAATTGCAGGCTGGATGGTAGCCCTCCACAAGCCGGGCCAAGGCCCCAGAGGATGGGTGATGTGATGGGTGTCGGGAGAAGGTCACACAAAGGTATAGTGCAACTGGTCTTTACTCGCTGCTGGTAGATGTTGACTGGTTGCCCGAGGACGGCTGGTTTCACCCCCAGGTCCCCTTCGTCCCACTGCCAGTCTGGTTCTCTGGTACCTTCCTCCCCTGCACCCGTCTCTGGTTAATGGGTCTCTGTGGCATAGAACAACTGGGGGTCCCCTTTGTGGTTTGTCCACTTCTGTCCGCCTGACGGTAGCGTGAACCCTGTGGGGTTGGAGTCTCTGGTCCTGTCCCCGGTTCTCTCTTTGCTACTGAGTCTTCGGATTCTTTAGGGTCAGCAAAGTCCTTGATGGCCCCCTTTGCTGTGCAGGTGTTAACAGGTCGGCTTGAAGCTCTTTCCTGTCCTAGGGTCCTGCACCCCGTTGGTGCGTAGTTCTGGGATTACTCCACCGGCAACTACTCTCCTGGGTACCAGGTCACCGTCAACCCGAGTCAACACATCTCCACCTTCACAACTCTCCTACTACTGTCTTTCTCTGACCACTCTCCACAGTCTGTGGACTGAAGTGGCTCCACCTCTAGGCGGTCATCCATTGGTCTGACTCTAGCTTTGCACCATTGTATGGGGGATTGTTGGGGAAAACTGGGATTATGTGGGTTTTTGGTGTTACCGCCATTGGTCTCCCAGGGCCCTAGGGGTAGGCCCTGCATCCTTGTAGCACCCTGATGGGTTCAGGGGCGCTACAGTGGCATCAGGTAGCGTGTGATCGGCTGCACATAAATCCTCCCGCCAGTGTTATAAAGGACCATGGTCCTAATACATGCCAGAACTCTGGTGTAAAACAAAGTTTTGAAAAGTTGCTAAATCTCGGTGCAACTCAGAGTTTGTGAGTTTTGGAGTCTTCACGCCATTTTCTATCAGCTGAAAAAATGGGCGAAGCCTGGATACAATGGGGTATGACGGGATGTGGCGGACTGGGGTGGGGTACGGTGAGGTAGACCTGGATGTGGTGGAGTAGAGCAGGGTGTGCCATGGTATGGTGGGTAGGGCGGGATGCGGCAGAATAGGATGGGGTGCAGTGGGCTAAGGCGGGTACAGTGAGATAAGGTGGGGTACAGTGCAGTAAGGCACGATACGATGGGGTAGGGTGGGATGTGGTGGAATAGGACAGGGTAGGGCAGGATGTGATGAAGGACGGGGTACTTTGAGGTAAGGCAAGGTACAGTGGTTGAGGATGGGAAACAACGGGGTACGGTGGCGTATGATGGGGTAGGACAGGATGTGGAGGAGTAGGATGAGGTAGGGTGGGGTACGATGGGGTAGGGCGAGATGTGGCAGAGTAGATCGGGGTACTGTGGGTAGGCCGGGGTACAGTGGAGTATGGCAAGGTACAGTGGGGTTGGGCAGAGTGCAGTGGGCTAAGGCAGGATACGACGAGGTAGGGCAGGATATGGCAGAGTAGGATGAGGTAGGGTGGGTTACGGTGGGTTGCGGTTGGGTAGGGCGGGCTGCGGTGGCGTATGGCGGGATAGGGTGGGACCCCACATCTCCTGCAATCCATGACGAGCTGTGGCGGTCCCTACACCAGCCCCTCTTCTTGGATCCCACAACGCTGGGACATTTATTTCTCTCGTCATCCATGTACAATATGGTTTTTTACTCAGCAGCTATTAACCATTTAGTTCCCCCTGTTATAGAATAGTAATGTATCTGTGACAATCGTTTCCTACACCGTGGCTCCGTTCTGCCAGATTTTCTCATGCCCCATAGTATAATTGCGGACCGAGTAGAAGACCTTTGTTAATCAGTTTGCATTTATACGGTGGTGAGAGCGAGTCCTGAGGAGGCCATGTACGAGGATCACATCACAACACACGGCGGCGGCTCTCCTGACCCCAGTATATCTATGCAGCTCCCGCGCTCAGATCAGGAGAGACGCCGGCCGAGGCCATGTGACTGCCCTCCTATACAGAAGCTTTATAGACCAGAGGTTACAGGGGTGGGAGGTCTGCCTGTCAGTGCTGAGACCATACACCGCACACTGCAGAGGTTACAGGGGTGGGGGGTCCGCCTGTCAGTGCTGAGACCATACACCGCACACTGCAGAGGTTACAGGGGTGGGGGGTCCGCCTGTCAGTGCTCAGACCATACACCACACACTGCAGAGGTTACAGGGGTGGGGGGGGTCCGCCTGTCAGTGCTCAGACCATACACCGCACACTGCAGAGGTTACAGGGGTGGGGGTCCGCCTGTCAGTGCTGAGACCATACACCGCACACTGCAGAGGTTACAGGGGTGGGGGGTCCGCCTGTCAGTGCTCAGACCATACACCGCACACTGCAGAGGTTACAGGGGTGGGGGTGGTCCGCCTGCCAGTGCTCAGACCATACACCACACACTGCAGAGGTTACAGGGGTGGGGGTCCGCCTGTCAGTGCTCAGACCATACACCACACACTGCAGAGGTTACAGGGGTGGGGGGTCCGCCTGTCAGTGCTGAGACCATACACCGCACACTGCAGAGGTTACAGGGGTGGGGGGTCCGCCTGTCAGTGCTCAGACCATACACCGCACACTGCAGAGGTTACAGGGGTGGGGGGGTCCGCCTGCCAGTGCTCAGACCATACACCACACACTGCAGAGGTTACAGGGGTGGGGGGACCGCCTGTCAGTGCTCAGACCATACACCACACACTGCAGAGGTTACAGGGGTGGGGGTCCGCCTGTCAGTGCTCAGACCATACACCGCACACTGCAGAGGTTACAGGGGTGGGGGTCCGCCTGTCAGTGCTCAGACCATACACCACACACTGCAGAGGTTACAGGGGTGGGGGTCCGCCTGTCAGTGCTCAGACCATACACCACACACTGCAGAGGTTACAGGGGTGGGGGGTCCGCCTGTCAGTGCTCAGACCATACACCACACACTGCAGAGGTTACGGGGGTGGGGGGTCCGACTGGGGAGGGGGGGGGGGGGGTGTCAGTCCTCGCACCTCCGGTCCCAGCTCTGATCCGGTATTAGGCACAGGGCATTTTATTCTCCATTCATACACACTTGTCCCCACAGTGACAGCGCAGCGCCCTCGGTGGTGACTCTCACTAGTCCAGGAGATTACACAAATCTCTGTTGTAAATAAAACTACAAAAATTATTTTCCACTTTCAAAATAATTGTGTATTCTTCATAGCAAAAAAATATAAATAACACAAAAATCTTTAATGAATAAAAAAGCTGTGGATAAACAAGCGCCAATAGGGTCTTACCCAACAAAATGTAGGGAGGGGAGGGGGGAGTAATGTTACTCACCAGACGTGGTTGTGAAAGTCACAACCACTATATCAGCATGAATAATCGATCCACGGCTGCAGCCACCCAGTGGCAGATAACAGAAGACAATAGAAGTGGTGTTTGATGCCGCGCCAAAGGATCACTAGTTCAGATAGTCAGACCAATGTCACTTTATTTTCATCCAGGTCTACGCGTTTCAGGAGCACCTGCTCCCTTCCTCAGGACCGTCAGTGTACAAATAACATCAAATCTGTACTGGGCCCTCAGCATGGCTGCACTGAGACTGATGGTAGAGCGCTCTACAGATATCGGGGGTCCCGCCACAGACAGGGGGCAGTACAGACACTGTGTACAGATAGCGGGGGTCTGCACAGTCAGGGGCCGTACAGACACTATACACTGATATTGGGGGTCCGCACAGTGTCTTCAGTCTTTCTGCTTTAGCAGCTGCAGAGGCATCATGAGGGGGTTGAGGGGGCAGAATCCCAGCTCCCTCCAGTTCGGCTCCGTAGCGTCGCTTGGCGGCTCCGCGTCCTCCGTGTCCTCGGATTTCAGCGGTGTGGTCAGGAACGTGTAAGTGTCGTACAGATAGGAGCCGATCTGAGGAGCGTCCAGGTGGAGGAACTCGTCCGGGATACAGCGGAGGAGGCGGAGGAGGACGGCCGACTCTGAAACAGCACAGACACCAATCACTGACCACTATACAGGCCCCGCCCACCATCCTGCAGAACCCTCCAATCACATCCAGAGCTGCAAGAAACGATCAGCGGAGCAGATAGATGGAAACAACTTAACTGTAACTGTCATTTCATGAGAACTAGCAGCAGAATGGGTGTTTGAATCTAGCTCCTCCCCCTCTTATGTACGCCTCTAGCTCCTCCCCCTCTTATGTACGCCTCTAGCTCCTCTCTCCCATGTACCTCTAGCTCCTCCCCCTCTGTCCGCCTCTAGCTCCTCCCCCTCACATGTACGTCTATAGCTCCTCCCCCTCACATGTACGTCTATAGCTCCTCCTGCCCCTCTGTGTCTGCCTCCGGCTCGTGCCCGCCCTGCGTCTGCCTCCGGCTCCTGCCCGCCCTGCGTCTGCCTCCGGCTCCTGCCCGCCCTGCGTCTGCCTCCGGCTCCTGCCCGCCCTGCGTCTGCCTCCGGCTCCTGCCCGCCCTGCGTCTGCCTCCGGCTCCTCCGCGCCCTGCGTCTGCCTCCGGCTCCTCCGCGCCCTGCGTCTGCCTCCGGCTCCTCCGCGCCCTGCGTCTGCCTCCGGCTCCTCCGCGCCCTGCGTCTGCCTCCGGCTCCTCCGCGCCCTGCGTCTGCCTCCGGCTCCTCCGCGCCCTGCGTCTGCCTCCGGCTCCTCCGCGCCCTGCGTCTGCCTCCGGCTCCTCCGCGCCCTGCGTCTGCCTCCGGCTCCTCCCCGCCCCATGGTGGCCTCTGGCTCCTTCCATTTCTCTAAAGCCTCCTTTCTCCAGTCATCATAGAATCCCATTGTCACATAAGGCCAATGTCCTGGCTATGGCAGCATGTATATCACTGATCTATAGATGTACACACCCAGAAGGAATTATGGGAGGAGCCGAAACATTGAACTAAATGTTGCACAAATCCCCCCATCTTCTCCGAGACTACATACCAAACTCCGTCAGCTTCGGCAGCTCTTCTCCCCTCACAGCTTTTGCCAGATATATATAAATATTCTCAAAGTCTAAATTGTTCCAGCCATCATAATCTTTATGTGCAGTTGACTCCTCCCTCGAAGAGCTAAGCTCCACCTCCGAGGATCCTTTGTGCTGAAGGTTTTGCCCATGAGGTGCGCCCATGTGAGCAGACACTGCTGGAGGCTCCTTACAGGGGATGGAGTGCTGGAGAGTCTCGGGCTCTGTTGAGGCAACTGTCAGCATCTACATAGAAAACAAACTTGACTATAATATGCAATTATTTGCAAAAGTTTGCACACCTCGTCTGAAATGACAACAGTGTTACAAAACATATTTTAAAGTCATGAAACCTCTGGAACTGGTGACTTTCGTCAAAGGAGTGTAACAAAGCACAAATTAATTGGGCGCCAAGATTTTTGCAACAACAAAATTTCATGTATAAACGGTTCCACAATGAGAAATTTACAGAAATGGACCATCAGCATCTGTAAAGATGTGTCCCTCGCAGTAGTTTTCTGCCATTTGATAAGGGGCGTCTAAACTTTTGCAAAGGCAATAAATCTTACTTGTGAAAATGCTGCAGTCATGGCTTCCTCTGTTGTGCTGCAAATTCGGCTAGTCAAGTCCGTCCACATCTTTTTGGGAAAATAAGAATAAAAAAAAATATATATATTATATAAATATATAGTAAAAAAAAAATCCAAGTTTGGTGAAATTGGGGTGAAAAAAATGCAATTAAAAAATAAAAAAAATATAAAAATAATTCGGCAATGTCAAAAAATGACGCGACCTCGTGAATCTCCGCGTCGGTGCGATTACGGCGATACCAAACATGGAGTATTTTCAGCAGCTCGTCGTCGGGTAAGAAGCAGGAGCGCATCGTTTAGATGCCGCTGCGCGAGACTGTGCGGCATTTAAAGGGGTTAACCAGCAATGATTACTGCAGAGGTTGGAGCCTGCTGTATAACACAGCCAGCACCTGCCCTGTATGCACCGAACTCCTCTCCTTCCCCAGATCCTTACACCCACAAAGATGACGGGCTGGGAACGGGTCACATTCATCAAAAGCAACGTAATAGTGAACCGGTCACTTTGCTAATTTGTGTTCAACAGCTGAGGGTTTGTTACAGTTGCTCTCAGTCTGAACAATCTTCTCTGGGCTCCACAGACAACGGTCTAACAAAGTCAGGTGAAAAAAAATATTTGGTAGTTAACGGGAGGTGGAGGGTTCGGCCCCTGGGGAACTGGCAGCAGAGATTTCTTACAATAGTAAACAATTCAAAGTTGCATGATCCTAGGTGAGCCCCAATATCCACAAGGTCCCCAAAAGGGTGAGGGAAGGGCCCATCCTCAGGGGAGTGAAGAGCCCTTACCCTTACATGGGGGTGGAGAACATCCCTCAGGGGAGAGAAGATCCACACTCTTGGATGGAGACCATCCCTCAGGGTAGGGAAGAGTCATACTCAGGGGTGGAGACCATCCCTCAGGGTAGGGAAGAGTCATACTCAGGGGTGGAGACCATCCCTCAGGGTAGGGAAGAGTCATACTCAGGGGTGGAGTCCATCCCTCAGGGGAGGGAAGAGTCATACTCAGGGGTGGAGTCCATCCCTCAGGGTAGGGAAGAGTCATACTCAGGGGTGGAGACCGTCCCTCAGGGTAGGGAAGAGTCATACTCAGGGGTGGAGACCATCCCTCAGGGGAGGGAAGAGTCATACTCAGGGGTGGAGTCCATCCCTCAGGGTAGGGAAGAGTCATACTCAGGGGTGGAGACCGTCCCTCAGGGTAGGGAAGAGTCATACTCAGGGGTGGAGACCATCCCTCAGGGGAGGGAAGAGTCATACTCAGGGGTGGAGACCATCCCTCAGGGTAGGGAAGAGTCATACTCAGGGGTGGAGTCCATCCCTCAGGGTAGGGAAGAGTCATACTCAGGGGTGGAGACCATCCCTCAGGGGAGGGACAAGTCATACTCAGGGGTGGAGACCATCCCTCAGGGGAGGGACAAGTCATACTCAGGGGTGGAGACCATCCCTCAGGGGAGGGAAGAGTCATACTCAGGGGTGGAGTCCATCCCTCAGGGTAGGGAAGAGTCATACTCAGGGGTGGAGACCGTCCCTCAGGGTAGGGAAGAGTCATACTCAGGGGTGGAGACCATCCCTCAGGGGAGGGAAGAGTCATACTCAGGGGTGGAGACCATCCCTCAGGGTAGGGAAGAGTCATACTCAGGGGTGGAGTCCATCCCTCAGGGTAGGGAAGAGTCATACTCAGGGGTGGAGACCATCCCTCAGGGGAGGGACAAGTCATACTCAGGGGTGGAGACCATCCCTCAGGGGAGGGAAGAGTCATACTCAGGGGTGGAGACCATCCCTCAGGGGAGGGAAGAGTCATACTCAGGGGTGGAGACCATCCCTCAGGGGAGGGGAAAAGCCAAATTTGGGGTTGGAGCCTATCATTCAGGGGTGGGAAAATCCATATTTGGGGGTGGAGCTCATCCCTCAGGAGAGAGAAGAGCCAAATTCAGAGATGGAGACCATTTCTCAGAGGAGTAAAGAGCAATACTTGGGGTTGAAACCCATTACTCAGAGAAGGAAAGATCCATACTCAGGGGTGCAGCGCGTCCCTCAGGGGAGGTTGGATACAGTGGTCGGGGCCTGTGATTCCTTTCCTTCCATCCTTGTACATTTACCTCGATGGGCGCTGGATCCTGAATTCCTTGGAGCTTCTTCTGACGAACCAGCCTTCCGTACTCCGTCTGTATCGCCTCCCGAGCAGCTCGACTGCGCAGCCAAGAAAAGTAGGACGAAACCTGAAATATATGGAGATTGTGTCTCACGTCCGGGACCTGCCTATCCCCGGCCCAACGCAGTCACTTCTGGGAGCCGCTGATCCCCGACACAGTCACTTCCGGGAGCCGCTGATCCCCGATGCAGGCACGTCCAGGACCTGCTGATCCCCGACACAGTCACGTCCGGGAGCCGCTGATCCCCGATGCAGGCACGTCCAGGACCTGCTGATCCTCGGTGCAAGCACATCCGGGACCTACCGATCCCCGACCCGGCGTAGTAATTTCCTCATCATGGTCTCATCTATAGAGTCTGTCTCCAAGGTGCCATCTTAGCCCACAAGAGGGAGGAGCTAGCATCAGGCCACACCCACTAACCCAAGTCATTGTTTGCGGGCCGAGTCGCAGTGTTGCCTTACGCCGTCCATTTTACTGTACTGTAATGTACTGAAATATAGGGAGCATACATAGGGGTCTGCACTGGGGGGGTGTCGTTCTGTGCCCCCCCCCCACACACATTTTTTGCACTCACCTCCTCATCGCTTCGCCCCTCTACGGCCACCTGTGGGACTTTTTCGCTGACCTGATCCTTCAGGACCCTCAGCAGGTCCTTCTTCTCCCGGGAGGTCCATGCCAGCTGCTGGGTGGTCTCTGGGGTCTGGTAGCGGCGGGGCGCGGAGCGTCTGCGTATCGGGGGCTTCATTGTGCCCGGCCTGCGGAGGATAACGACACTTTATGACATTACAGGACGTTATAACCTGCAGTCACCATGGTAACCCCCTTACATGCCGCAAACAAAACGGTGACCGCAGCATGCAGACGGTTACGAGCAATAATCAGCAGCGCTCGGCTCAGCTATACCCAGAAAGGCCGGCTGACAACCAACGTGGTGCCCACAGTATCACCCAGGGGTCGTCACCCAGCTTTCCCAATCCCCAAAGTGCCCAGTGGAGACATTCCAGACTGCAGATACTGGGAAAGCTGGGTGACCATGGAAGACACAGTCTGATATCACCCAGAGGCGTCACTTCTCATTCCTGCACACTGCTACAACAGAACTACAAGTCTCAGCATGCCTGCCCGCCCCACACCACACACACACACAGCATACACAGCACACACATACACAGTACACACGAGCACAGCTCACCTCCAGCTCCAGATGCGCTTTTTCTCGCGGGTCTTTGTTCCTTCCGATGTCCCGTACAATGACGTCACAGAAGGGCAGAGAAGCCAGAAAGAGTTAGGGCGGAAGTGGATTTCATTTCCGCTTCCCTGCTCTAAAATAAAGGGAATCTTTCTAGGAAAATAAAAAATGTAATAAACTGATGTAAGAAGTAAAAAAAAAAAATATATAAAAATAAAAAGAAAAAAAAAAAAAAATTCTGGCAGCGGTGGGATTCGAACCCACGCCCCCGAAGAGACTGGAGCCTTAATCCAGCGCCTTAGACCGCTCGGCCACGCTACCTGATGAGCAGTGGAGGGCTGTATCAGGCATAAGAGGAAGGTCAGATTGCTGTGCTCCTATTCTCCGTGTGCTGGGACATGTAGTGCCGCACGGCCTGAAGACACACGGGCGTCCTATGTATTATTACAGCAGGAGCTGGAGGATCAGGCCCCTGCCAAGTGTGTCACGTGGCCACAGTCCTGCGACCTGCAGGTGACAGCTCTGCGCATGTCCTCAGCAGTCACTGGAGGTGGCGCAAGAAATGTCCCACAGTGAATAATAAAGAAAAAAAATAGAAAAAATAAAAAATGGAAAAAAAAATAAAAATTCTGACCCCGACGTGATTTGAACACGCAACCTTCTGATCTGGAGTCAGACGCGCTACCGTTGCGCCACGAGGTCAGCTGTTCTGTCCTGTCAGCTCAGCGCATCCAGCATCGGGAGGCACCACACATCAGGGAGAGCGGCAGAAAGGGAGGGAGGGTGTGCTGCGTCTCCTCACAGTGTGATGCCCCAAAGATTCTCCCCACAACACATTCATGCCCCCCACTCATGCCTTACACAGTGCCCCCTGTACAATGGTGCTCTCCAGTATCCCATACACAATGCCCACCTCCAGCACAGTGATGACCCCAGCTCTGTGGGGGACTCATACTGTGGGGGAGGGGCACTGTGAGACATCATACTGTGTATGGGGTGCTGTGGGCATCATTGCCTGAGGGGTCTGCAGACATTATACTGTGGAGGAAGTGCATTGAGGGCATGATATGTGGAGGTTATATGGGGGCACTGTGTAAGGCATCGTGTGGGGGGGACATGAATGTGTTGTGGGGAGAATGTTTGGGGCATCATACTGTGAGGAGGCGCAGCACACCCTCCCTGCCTCCCTCCCTGATGTATGATGAGTGCACCCATATTTTGCCCCTAGTGAATAGTGAGACCCCCATGTATTGTCCCTGGTAAGAGCCACATGTATCACCCTCGGTGAGTGACCCGTAAATCGCCCCTGGTGAGTCCCCCCATGTTTTGCTCCTGGTGTGTCCCACATATATATCGCCCCTGGTGACCCCCACACAGAACACCCTTGGTGAGCCCCACATATATATGGCCTCTGGTGACTCCTCCCATATATCACCCCTGGTGAGCTCCACATATATTGCCCCTGGTGAGTCCCCCAATGTTTCCCCTCTGGTGAGTCCCCCCATATATCGCCCCTGATGAGTCTCATATATATGATGAGTCCCCGTACATAAATTGGCCCGATGAGTCCCCACATATATATGGCGCCTAGGTGAGTCCCTCATGTATCGCACCTGGTGATCCCCCCATGTATCGCCCCTGGTGATCCCCCCATGTACCACCCCTGGTGATCCCCCCATGTACCACCCCTGGTGATCCCCCCATGTATCGCCCCTGGTGATCCCCCCATGTATCGCCCCTGGTGATCCCCCATGTACCACCCCTGGTGATCCCCCCATGTACCACCCCTGGTGATCCCCCCATGTACCGCCCCTGGTGATCCCCCCATGTATCGCCCCTGGTGAGCCCCCCATGTATCGCCCCTGGTGAGCCCCACATATAACACCCCTCATGTTTCACCCCTGGTGAGCCCCACATATATATGGCCTCTGGTGACTCCTACCATATATCGCCCCTGGTGAGCTCCACATATATTGCCCCTGGTAAGTCCCCCAATGTTTCCCCCATGGAGTGTCCCCCAATGTTTCCCCCATGGAGTGTCCCCCAATGTTTCCCCCCTGGAGTGTGCCCCCATGTATCACTCCAGGTGATTCCCCCCATGTATCACCCCTGGTGAGCCGCCCATGTTTTGCCCATGGTGTGTGCCCCCATGTAATGCCCCTGATAAGCCCCACATGTTTCGCCCATGGTGAGTCCCACATATATCACCCCTCATGAGTCCCCCATGTTTCGCTCCAGGTGAGTCCCACATACAGTATATCGCCCCTTGTGTGTCCCCACATGTTTCGCCCCTGGTGAGTCCCCCTGTGTATTGCTGATAGGATGACCCCTGATGAAGCCTTCCCTTTTTGTTTTGGCTTACACATTTCTTGTTTCCATGGTATAATGTTATGCTTCTGCTCTTCTTATTTTTCTCTGATGGTGTAGATATTTTTTCGTCTATGACTATGAAGACACAGCAGGACTGGGCTCTGTCACTGTATTGCTGCTGCCCGGCAGGACTGGGACTCTGGCTGCGTATGGCTGCTGCCCGGTTGGACTGGGGCTCTGGCACTGTATTGCTGCTGCCCGGCAGGACTGGGGCTCTGTCACTGTATTGCTGCTGCCCGGTTGGACTGGGGCTCTGGCACTGTATTGCTGCTGCCCGGCCGGACTGGGGCTCTGTCACTGTATTGCTGCTGCCCGGCCGGACTGGGGCTCTGGCACTGTATTGCTGCTGCCCAGCCGGACTGGGGCTCTGGCACTGTATTGCTGCTGCCCGGCCGGACTGGGGCTCTGTCACTGTATTGCTGCTGCCCGGCCGGACTAGGACTCTGGCACTGTATTGCTGCTGCCCGGCCGGACTGGGGCTCTGTCACTGTATTGCTGCTGCCCGGCCGGACTGGGGCTCTGTCACTGTATTGCTGCTGCCCGGCCGGACTGGGGCTCTGGCACTGTATTGCTGCTGCCCGGCCGGACTGGGGCTCTGGCACTGTATTGCTGCTGCCCGGCCGGACTGGGGCTCTGTCACTGTATTGCTGCTGCCCGGCCGGACTGGGGCTCTGTCACTGTATTGCTGCTGCCCGGCCGGACTGGGGCTCTGTCACTGTATTGCTGCTGCCCGGCCGGACTGGGGCTCTGTCACTGTATTGCTGCTGCCCAGCCGGACTGGGGCTCTGGCACTATATTGCTGCTGCCCGGCCGGACTGGGGCTCTGGCACTGTATTGCTGCTGCTCGGCCGGACTGGGGCTCTGTCACTGTATTGCTGCTGCTGGTTGGACTGGGGCTCTGGCACTGTATTGCTGCTGCCCGGCCGGACTGGGGCTCTGTCACTGTATTGCTGCTGCCCGGCCGGACTGGGGCTCTGGCACTGTATTGCTGCTGCCTGGCCGGACTGGGGCTCTGGCACTGTATTGCTGCTGCCCGGCCGGACTGGGGCTCTGTCACTGTATTGCTGCTGCCCGGCCGGACTGGGACTCTGGCACTGTATTGCTGCTGCCCGGCCGGACTGGGGCTCTGTCACTGTATTGCTGCTGCCCGGCCGGACTGGGGCTCTGGCACTGTATTGCTGCTGCCCGGCCGGACTGGGGCTCTGTCACTGTATTGCTGCTGCCCGGCCGGACTGGGGCTCTGGCACTATATTGCTGCTGCCCGGCTGGACTGGGGTTCTGTCACTGTATTGCTGCTGCCTGGCCGGATTGGGCCTCTGGCACTGTATTGCTGCTGCCCGGCCGGACTGGGGCTCTGGCACTGTATTGCTGCTGCCTGGCCGGACTGGGCCTCTGGCACTGTATTGCTGCTGCCCGGCCGGACTGGGACTCTGGCACTGTATTGCTGCTGCCCGGCCGGACTGGGCCTCTGGCACTGTATTGCTGCTGCACGGCTGGACTGGGGCTCTGTCACTGTATTGCTGCTGCACGGCCGGACTGGGGCTCTGTCACTGTATTGCTGCTGCCCGGCCGGACTGGGGCTCTGGCACTGTATTGCTGCTGCCTGGCCGGACTGGGCCTCTGGCACTGTATTGCTGCTGCCCGGCCGGACTGGGACTCTGGCACTGTATTGCTGCTGCCCGGCCGGACTGGGGCTCTGGCAGTGTATTGCTGCTGCACGGCTGGACTGGGGCTCTGTCACTGTATTGCTGCTGCACGGCCGGACTGGGGCTCTGGCACTGTATTGTTGCTGCACGGCCGGACTGGGGCTCTGTCACTGTATTGCTGCTGCACGGCCGGACTGGGGCTCTGGCACTGTATTGCTGCTGCACGGCCGGACTGGGGCTCTGTCACTGTATTGCTGCTGCACGGCCGGACTGGGGCTCTGTCACTGTATTGCTGCTGCCCGGCCGGACTGGGGCTCTGTCACTGTATTGCTGCTGCCCGGCTGGACTGGGACTCTGGCACTGTATTGCTGCTGCCCGGCAGGACTGGGGCTCTGGCACTATATTGCTGCTGCCCGGCCGGACTGGGGCTCTGGCACTGTATTGCTGCTGCACGGCTGGACTGGGGCTCTGTCACTGTATTGCTGCTGCCCGGCCGGACTGGGGCTCTGTCACTGTATTGCTGCTGCCCGGCCGGACTGGGGCTCTGTCACTGTATTGCTGCTGCCTGGCTGGACTGGGGCTCTGTCACTGTATTGCTGCCTGGCTGGACTGGGACTCTGTCACTGTATTGCTGCTTCCTGGCTGGACTGGGGCTCTGTCACTGTATTGCTGCTGCCCGGCTGGACTGGGGCTCTGGCACTGTATTGCTGTTGCCTGGCTGGACTGGGACTCTGTCACTGTATTGTTGCTGCCCGGCCGGACTGAGAATCTGTCACTGTATTGCTGCTGCCCGGCCGGACTGGGGCTCTGGCACTGTATTGCTGCTGCACGGCTGGACTGGGGCTCTGTCACTGTATTGCTGCTGCCCGGCCGGACTGGGGCTCTTTCACTGTATTGCTGCTGCCCGGCCGGACTGGGGCTCTGTCACTGTATTGCTGCTGCCTGGCTGGACTGGGGCTCTGTCACTGTATTGCTGCCTGGCTGGACTGGAACTCTGTCACTGTATTGCTGCTTCCTGGCTGGACTGGGGCTCTGTCACTGTATTGCTGCTGCCCGGCTGGACTGGGGCTCTGGCACTGTATTGCTGTTGCCTGGCTGGACTGGGACTCTGTCACTGTATTGTTGCTGCCCGGCCGGACTGAGAATCTGTCACTGTATTGTTGCTGCCCGGCCGGACTGGGGCTCTGTCACTGTATTGCTGCTGCGTGGCTGGACTGGGGTTCTGTCACTGTATTGCTGCTGCCCGGCTGGACTGGGGTTCTGTCACTGTATTGCTGCTGCCCGGCTGGACTGGGGCTCTGTCACTGTATTGCTGTTGCCCGGCTGGACTGGGGTTCTGTCACTGTATTGCTGCTGCCTGGCCGGACTGGGCCTCTGGCACTGTATTGCTGCTGCCCGGCCGGACTGGGGCTCTGGCACTGTATTGCTGCTGCCTGGCCGGACTGGGCCTCTGGCACTGTATTGCTGCTGCCCGGCCGGACTGGGACTCTGGCACTGTATTGCTGCTGCCCGGCCGGACTGGGCCTCTGGCACTGTATTGCTGCTGCACGGCTGGACTGGGGCTCTGTCACTGTATTGCTGCTGCACGGCCGGACTGGGGCTCTGTCACTGTATTGCTGCTGCCCGGCCGGACTGGGGCTCTGGCACTGTATTGCTGCTGCCCGGCCGGACTGGGGCTCTGGCACTGTATTGCTGCTGCCTGGCCGGACTGGGCCTCTGGCACTGTATTGCTGCTGCCCGGCCGGACTGGGACTCTGGCACTGTATTGCTGCTGCCCGGCCGGACTGGGGCTCTGGCAGTGTATTGTTGCTGCACGGCTGGACTGGGGCTCTGTCACTGTATTGCTGCTGCACGGCCGGACTGGGGCTCTGGCACTGTATTGCTGCTGCCCGGCCGGACTGGGGCTCTGGCAGTGTATTGCTGCTGCACGGCTGGACTGGGGCTCTGTCACTGTATTGCTGCTGCCCGGCCGGACTGGGGCTCTGTCACTGTATTGCTGCTGCCCGGCTGGACTGGGGCTCTGTCACTGTATTGCTGCTGCCCGGCCGGACTGGTGCTCTGTCACTGTATTGCTGCTGCGTGGCTGGACTGGGGCTCTGGCACTGTATTGCTGCTGCCCGGCTGGACTGGGGCTCTGTCACTGTATTGCTGCCTGGTCGCACTGGGGCTCTTTCACTGTATTGTTGCTGCCCGGCCGGACTGGTGCTCTGTCACTGTATTGCTGCTGCCCGACTGGACTGGGGCTCTGTCACTGTATTGCTGCTGCTCGGCTGGACTGGGGCTCTGTCACTGTATTGCTGCTGCCCGGCCGGACTGGGGCTCTCTCACTGTATTGCTGCTGCCCGGCCGGACTGGGGCTCTGTCACTGTATTGCTGCTGCCCGGCTGGACTGGGGCTCTGTCACTGTATTGCTGCTGCCCGGCCGGACTGGGGCTCTGTCACTGTATTGCTGCTGCCCGGCCGGACTGGGGCTCTGTCACTGTATTGCTGCTGCCCGGCCGGACTGGGGCTCTGTCACTGTATTGCTGCTGCCCGGCTGGACTGGGGCTCTGTCACTGTATTGCTGCTGCCCGGCTGGACTGGGGCTCTGTCACTGTATTGCTGCTGCCCGGCCGGACTGGGGCTCTGTCACTGTATTGCTGCTGCCCGGCTGGACTGGGGCTCTGTCACTGTATTGCTGCTGCCCGGCTGGACTGGGGCTCTGTCACTGTATTGCTGCTGCCCGGCTGATGCTTTTTGTGGGATGTTACTCACAGTTATCTTTTAAATTTGAGAATGCCCCTTTAAAGGAAAGGAGAAAGAAGAACCAATAAAAAATTGCAAGTGAATGAGATTATTCTAAAAAGTACAAACAGTACAGTAATAAAAACAAATGATAAAAAAATAAAAAAACATATTATGACCCCGACGTGATTTGAACACGCAACCTTCTGATCTGGAGTCAGACGCGCTACCGTTGCGCCACGAGGTCCTCTGCAGTAACAGCCCTCCGCCTGTGTGAAGTACCAGCTCCCCTCCATGTTATCTGCTTTGTCTCCTGTTCTTCCAACCAAAAAAACTATAAATCCTTCTAATATAGACTGTGCAGCGAGGAGCAATAATATAACCCGCAGTCACACGGGTTCCAAAGCAAAATGGTTTCCAGAAAAAAAAAGTAGGGCTCGTCCGGGATTTGAACCCGGGACCTCTCGCACCCGAAGCGAGAATCATACCCCTAGACCAACGAGCCATGTGACTGTCCGTCCTGTCACCTGACTTCTTAGCTCTACGTCACCGCCGCCGTAGAACGCTCAGCTCGTGCAGGAGATTCCCAGGCTGCGCAGCCGATCACCGATCCCTGCCTGTGCGGCTGCTCTCGCCTGGCTCAGGGCTCGTGTCTGCACAGTGCGCAGGAGCGCCATGGTCCCCAATACTGAGGGGCGCGGGGTGCAGGATGCGGCGCCCCCCGGAGAGAGCTCTGTCCTGGAGGTCAGAACCCAGCCACCTCTTATAGGGGGTCCTACAGTGAGAGCCTCCACTACAGACCCCACTACCCAGCTCCCATGATACACGGTGCTAAGCAGTGACTCCTATCTGAAAGGGTTAATCAGCGAGTCAATCCAGGGGGCAACACACAGAGACCCTCCTCATCCCAGCCCTGACAGGTCACCGTGTAATACCGCTACTGTCCTGTAGAGGCCGCTGTGGGGAGATGTGGACAGCCTGACTGTGAGCCCCACATGTAATAACAGTGACATCCACAGTGCCCCCCATAATAACAGCGATATCCACAGTGCCCCCATAATAACAGCGACATCCACAGTGCCCCCATAATAACAGTGATATCCACAGTGCCCCCATAATAACAGCGACATCCACAGTGCCCCCATAATAACAGCGATATTCACAGTGCCCCATAATAACAGCGACATCCACAGTGCCCCCATAATAACAGCGATATTCACAGTGCCCCATAATAACAGCGATATCCACAGTGCCCCCATAATAACAGCGACATCCACAGTGCCCCCATAATAACAGTGATATCCACAGTGCCCCCATAATAACAGCGACATCCACAGTGCCCCCATAATAACAGCGACATCCACAGTGCCCCCATAATAACAGTGATATCCACAGTGCCCCCATAATAACAGCGACATCCACAGTGCCCCCATAATAACAGCGATATCCACAGTGCCCCCCATAATAACAGCGATATCCACAGTGCCCCCATAATAACAGCGACATCCACAGTGCCCCCATAACAACAGCGACATCCACAGTGCCCCCATAACAACAGCGACATCCACAGTGCCCCCATAATAACAGCGACATCCACAGTGCCCCAATAATAACAGCGACATCCACAGTGCCCCCATAATAACAGCGACATCCACAGTGCCCCCATAATAACAGCGACATCCACAGTGCCCCCATAATAACAGCGATATCCACAGTGCCCCATAATAACAGCGATATCCACAGTGCCCCCATAATAACAGTGATATCCACAGTGCCCCCATAACAGCGACATCCACAGTGCCCCCATAATAACAGTGACATCCACAGTGCCCCCCATAATAACAGCGATATCCACAGTGCCCCCATAATAACAGTGATATCCACAGTGCCCTCATAATAACAGCGACATCCACAGTGCCCCCATAATAACAGCGACATCCACAGTGCCCCCATAATAACAGCGACATCCACAGTGCCCCCATAATAACAGCGATATCCACAGTGCCCCATAATAACAGCGATATCCACAGTGCCCCCATAATAACAGTGATATCCACAGTGCCCTCATAATAACAGCGACATCCACAGTGCCCCCATAATAACAGCGATATCCACAGTGCCCCCATAATAACAGCGACATCCACAGTGCCCCCATAATAACAGTGACATCCACAGTGCCCCCCATAATAACAGCGATATCCACAGTGCCCCCATAATAACAGTGATATCCACAGTGCCCCCATAATAACAGCGACATCCACAGTGCCCCCATAATAACAGCGATATCCACAGTGCCCCCATAATAACAGCAACATCCACAGTGCCCCCATAATAACAGCAACATCCACAGTGCCCCCATAATAACAGCGACATCCACAGTGCCCCCATAATAACAGTGATATCCACAGTGCCCCCATAATAACAGCGACATCCACAGTGCCCCCATAATAACAGCGACATCCACAGTGCCCCCATAATAACAGCGACATCCACAGTGCCCCCATAATAACAGTGATATCCACAGTGCCCTCATAATAACAGCGACATCCACAGTGCCCCCATAATAACAGCGATATCCACAGTGCCCCCATAATAACAGCGACATCCACAGTGCCCCCATAATAACAGTGATATCCACAGTGCCCTCATAATAACAGCGATATCCACAGTGCCCCCATAATAACAGTGACATCCACAGTGCCCCCCATAATAACAGCGATATCCACAGTGCCCCCATAATAACAGCGACATCCACAGTGCCCCCATAATAACAGCGATATCCACAGTGCCCCCATAATAACAGCGACATCCACAGTGCCCCCATAATAACAGCAATATCCACAGTGCCCCCATAATAACAGTGATATCCACAGTGCCCTCATAATAACAGCGACATCCACAGTGCCCCCATAATAACAGCGATATCCACAGTGCCCCCATAATAACAGCGACATCCACAGTGCCCCCATAATAACAGTGATATCCACAGTGCCCTCATAATAACAGCGATATCCACAGTGCCCCCATAATAACAGCAACATCCACAGTGCTCCCATAATAACAGTGACATCCACAGTGCCCCCATAATAACAGCGATATCCACAGTGCCCCCATAATAACAGTGACATCCACAGTGCCCCCCATAATAACAGCGATATCCACAGTGCCCCCATAATAACAGCGACATCCACAGTGCCCCCATAATAACAGCGATATCCACAGTGCCCCCATAATAACAGCGACATCCACAGTGCCCCCATAATAACAGCGACATCCACAGTGCCCCCATAATAACAGCGACATCCACAGTGCCCCCATAATAACAGCGATATCCACAGTGCCCCCATAATAACAGCGACATCCACAGTGCCCCCATAATAACAGCGATATCCACAGTGCCCCCATAATAACAGCGATATCCACAGTGCCCCCATAATAACAGCGACATCCACAGTGCCCCCATAATAACAGCGATATCCACAGTGCCCCCATAATAACAGCGATATCCACAGTGCCCCCATAATAACAGCGACATCCACAGTGCCCCCATAATAACAGCAACATCCACAGTGCCCCCATAATAACAGCGACATCCACAGTGCCCCCATAATAACAGCGATATCCACAGTGCCCCCCATAATAACAGCGACATCCACAGTGCCCCCCATAATAACAGCGACATCCACAGTGCCCCCATAATAACAGCGACATCCACAGTGCCCCCCATAATAACAGCGATATCCACAGTGCCCCCATAATAACAGCGACATCCACAGTGCCCCCCATAATAACAGCGACATCCACAGTGCCCCATAATAACAGCGATATCCACAATGCCCCCATAATAACAGCGACATCCACAGTGCCCCATAATAACAGCGATATCCACAGTGCCCCCATAATAACAGTGATATCCACAGTGCCCTCATAATAACAGCGACATCCACAGTGCCCCCATAATAACAGCGATATCCACAGTGCCCCCATAATAACAGCGACATCCACAGTGCCCCCATAATAACAGTGACATCCACAGTGCCCCCCATAATAACAGCGATATCCACAGTGCCCCCATAATAACAGTGATATCCACAGTGCCCTCATAATAACAGCGACATCCACAGTGCCCCCATAATAACAGCGATATCCACAGTGCCCCCATAATAACAGCGACATCCACAGTGCCCCCATAATAACAGTGATATCCACAGTGCCCTCATAATAACAGCGATATCCACAGTGCCCCCATAATAACAGTGACATCCACAGTGCCCCCCATAATAACAGTGATATCCACAGTGCCCCCATAATAACAGCGACATCCACAGTGCCCCCATAATAACAGCGATATCCACAGTGCCCCCATAATAACAGCGACATCCACAGTGCCCCCATAATAACAGCAATATCCACAGTGCCCCCATAATAACAGCGATATCCACAGTGCCCTCATAATAACAGCGACATCCACAGTGCCCCCATAATAACAGCGATATCCACAGTGCCCCCATAATAACAGCGACATCCACAGTGCCCCCATAATAACAGTGATATCCACAGTGCCCTCATAATAACAGCGATATCCACAGTGCCCCCATAATAACAGTGACATCCACAGTGCCCCCCATAATAACAGCGATATCCACAGTGCCCCCATAATAACAGCGACATCCACAGTGCCCCCATAATAACAGCGATATCCACAGTGCCCCCATAATAACAGCGACATCCACAGTGCCCCCATAATAACAGCGACATCCACAGTGCCCCCATAATAACAGTGATATCCACAGTGCCCTCATAATAACAGCGACATCCACAGTGCCCCCATAATAACAGCGATATCCACAGTGCCCCCATAATAACAGCGACATCCACAGTGCCCCCATAATAACAGTGATATCCACAGTGCCCTCATAATAACAGCGACATCCACAGTGCCCCCATAATAACAGCGATATCCACAGTGCCCCCATAATAACAGCGACATCCACAGTGCCCCCATAATAACAGTGATATCCACAGTGCCCTCATAATAACAGCGATATCCACAGTGCCCCCATAATAACAGTGACATCCACAGTGCCCCCCATAATAACAGCGATATCCACAGTGCCCCCATAATAACAGCGACATCCACAGTGCCCCCATAATAACAGCGATATCCACAGTGCCCCCATAATAACAGCGACATCCACAGTGCCCCCATAATAACAGCAATATCCACAGTGCCCCCATAATAACAGCGACATCCACAGTGCCCCCATAATAACAGCGACATCCACAGTGCCCCCATAATAACAGCGACATCCACAGTGCCCCCATAATAACAGCGACATCCACAGTGCCCCCCATAATAACAGCGACATCCACAGTGCCCCCATAATAACAGCGACATCCACAGTGCCCCCATAATAACAGCGACATCCACAGTGCCCCCATAATAACAGCGACATCCACAGTGCCCCCATAATAACAGCGACATCCACAGTGCCTCCATAATAACAGTGACATCCACAGTGCCTCCATAATAACAGTGACATCCACAGTGCCCCCATAACAGCGACATCCACAGTGCCCCCCATAATAACAGCGACATCCACAGTGCCCCATAATAACAGCGATATCCACAGTGCCCCCATAATAACAGCGACATCCACAGTGCCCCCATAATAACAGCGACATCCACAGTGCCCCATAATAACAGCGATATCCACAGTGCCCCCATAATAACAGCGATATCCACAGTGCCCCCCATAATAACAGCGACATCCACAGTGCCCCCATAATAACAGCGATATCCACAGTGCCCCCATAATAACAGCGACATCCACAGTGCCCCCATAATAACAGCGACATCCACAGTGCCCCATAATAACAGCGATATCCACAGTGCCCCCCATAATAACAGCGACATCCACAGTGCCCCCATAATAACAGCGACATCCACAGTGCCCCCCATAATAACAGCGACATCCACAGTGCCCCCCATAATAACAGCGACATCCACAGTGCCCCCATAATAACAGCGACATCCACAGTGCCCCCATAATAACAGCGACATCCACAGTGCCCCCATAATAACAGCGATATCCACAGTGCCCCCATAATAACAGCGACATCCACAGTGCCCCCCATAATAACAGTGACATCCACAGTGCCCCCATAACAGCGACATCCACAGTGCCCCCCATAATAACAGCGACATCCACAGTGCCCCCCATAATAACAGTGACATCCACAGTGCCCCCATAACAGCGACATCCACAGTGCCCCCATAATAACAGCGACATCCACAGTGACCCCATAATAACAGCGACATCCACAGTGACCCCCATAATAACAGCGACATCCACAGTGACCCCCATAATAACAGCGATATCCACAGTGCCCCCATAATAACAGCGACATCCACAGTGCCCCCCATAATAACAGCGATATCCACAGTGCCCCCCATAATAACAGCGACATCCACAGTGCCCCCCACAATAACAGTGATATCCACAGTGCCCCCATAATAACAGCGACATCCACAGTGCCCCCATAATAACAGCGATATCCACAGTGCCCCCATAATAACAGTGACATCCACAGTGCCTCCATAATAACAGCGATATCCACAGCGCCCCCATAATAACAGCGACATCCACAGTGCCTCCATAATAACAGCGACATCCACAGTGCCCCCATAATAACAGCGACATCCACAGTGCCCCCATAATAACAGCGACATCCACAGTGCCCCCATAATAACAGCGACATCCACTGTGCCCCATAATAACAGCGATATCCACAGTGCCCCATAATAACAGCGATATCCACAGTGCCCCCATAATAACAGCGATATCCACAGTGCACCCATAATAACAGCGACATCCACAGTGTCCCCATAATAACAGCGACATCCACAGTTCCCCCATAATAACAGCGATATCCACAGTGCCCCCATAATAACAGCGACATCCACAGTGCCCCATAATAACAGCGACATCCACAGTGCCCCCATAATAACAGCGACATCCACAGTGCCCCATAATAACAGCGATATCCACAGTGCCCCCATAATAACAGCGATATCCACAGTGCCCCCCATAATAACAGCGACATCCACAGTGCCCCCATAATAACAGCGATATCCACAGTGCCCCCATAATAACAGCGATATCCACAGTGCCCCCATAATAACAGCGATATCCACAGTGCCCCCATAATAACAGCGATATCCACAGTGCACCCATAATAACAGCGACATCCACAGTGTCCCCATAATAACAGCGACATCCACAGTGCCCCCATAATAACAGCGATATCCACAGTGCCCCATAATAACAGCGACATCCACAGTGCCCCATAATAACAGCGACATCCACAGTGCCCCCATAATAACAGCGACATCCACAGTGCCCCATAATAACAGCGATATCCACAGTGCCCCCATAATAACAGCGACATCCACAGTGCCCCCATAATAACAGCGACATCCACAGTGCCCCCCATAATAACAGCGATATCCACAGTGCCCCATAATAACAGCGATATCCACAGTGCACCCATAATAACAGCGACATCCACAGTGTCCCCATAATAACAGCGACATCCACAGTGCCCCCATAATAACAGCGACATCCACAGTGCCCCATAATAACAGCGACATCCACAGTGCCCCCATAATAACAGCGACATCCACAGTGCCCCATAATAACAGCGATATCCACAGTGCCCCCATAATAACAGCGATATCCACAGTGCACCCATAATAACAGCGACATCCACAGTGTCCCCATAATAACAGCGACATCCACAGTGCCCCCATAATTTTATAATAAATGTGCATCTGATAAATATTTTTTCTTCACTGACTAAATATAAAATATTAATATTTTAATAAAAAATAAAACCTTTTTTCCGGCTGGTATTGGGGTTCGGTGGTAATTGGGGCGTCTGACTCCAGCGCGGCCTCTTGCTGCTGATGACTCGGCCCTCAGTGTGCTGGTAGCTCGCCTTATGACTGCAGTAAATGTGGGCGGGGTCTGCTCCGTGTGTCTGATGTCTCCGCCTCTTCTGGGCATTTGGAGAAGGGCGGGCATGTGTTGTGGCCATGTTGGTGCTCCTGTGAAGCCGGCCTGAGGTTGGGCTCCTTAGATGTCACAGTGCTGCACTTTGTAGTGAGCGGAGACTGTAACGGCTCCTTGCACCGACCTCATGACAGGAAGCCAGTGGCAGCAGGGAGAATAAAACTTCATTTTCTCCCTGTAGCCAACTCTTTTGCAGTAAGCCGGCTCTCCAGGCTTTACATGCTATTTCTTGGCGTGAGAAGTTCCCTTTATAAAAGGTGTCCAAGACACTTGTAGGATTTCCCTCTGACTCCTGACATTGTGTAATGTACTGTCAGGATTCAGCTGTTTTCCCACTCTCTGGGCTCCTCATGTTACTGCTCTGTGTATAATTTGCCTTGTTACACTCACTGCCCCCCACTTTCTCTTCTCTCAATTGAAGTAATGAGAGAAACAGAAGAGAAAGCGGGGGACGCGTGAGTGTAAGAAGGCAAATTATACATGGAGCAGTAACATGAGGAGCGCAGAGAGTGTGAAAACAGCTGAATCCTGACAGAATCCCAAAACTAAATCCAAACATATTTTTTGAGGGTGAAAATTAAGTTTCCTCCCTAAATTTTTTTTAGTGGTTTGAGTGGAAGGTCCTCACTGCACAAAACTTGAGTTCAGTCTTTTCAACACAACTTTCTATGCACTACGCTCAGTTCTGTTCTCAATGTATTTGTAGTAAGCTCGGTTCTGTTCCTATATCTCTGTAGTAATCTCGGTTCTGTTCCTATATCTATGTAGTAATCTCGGTTCTGTTCCTATATCTATGTAGTAAGCTCGGTTCTGTTCCTATATCTATGTGGTAAGCTTGGTTCTGTTCCTATATCTATGTAGTAATCTCGGTTCTGTTCCTATATCTATGTAGTAATCTCGGTTCTGTTCCTATATCTATGTAGTAAGCTCGGTTCTGTTCCTATATCTATGTAGTAAGCACGGTTCTGTTCCTATATCTCTGTAGTAATCTCGGTTCTGTTCCTATATCTATGTAGTAAGCTCGGTTTTGTTCCTATATCTATGTAGTAAGCTCGGTTCTGTTCCTATATCTATGTAGTAATCTCGGTTCTGTTCCTATATCTATGTAGTAAGCTCGGTTCTGTTCCTATATCTATGTAGTAAGCACGGTTCTGTTCCTATATCTCTGTAGTAATCTCGGTTCTGTTCCTATATCTATGTAGTAATCTCGGTTCTGTTCCTATATCTATGTAGTAAGCTCGGTTCTGTTCCTATATCTATGTAGTAAGCACGGTTCTGTTCCTATATCTCTGTAGTAATCTCGGTTCTGTTCCTATATCTATGTAGTAATCTCGGTTCTGTTCCTATATCTATGTAGTAAGCTCGGTTTTCTTCCTATATCTATGTAGTAAGCTCGGTTCTGTTCCTATATCTATGTAGTAATCTCGGTTCTGTTCCTATATCTATGTAGTAAGCTCGGTTCTGTTCCTATATCTATGTAGTAAGCACGGTTCTGTTCCTATATCTCTGTAGTAATCTCGGTTCTGTTCCTATATCTATGTAGTAATCTCGGTTCTGTTCCTATATCTATGTAGTAAGCTCGGTTCTGTTCCTATATCTATGTGGTAAGCTTGGTTCTGTTCCTATATCTATGTAGTAATCTCGGTTCTGTTCCTATATCTATGTAGTAATCTCGGTTCTGTTCCTATATCTATGTAGTAAGCTCGGTTCTGTTCCTATATCTATGTAGTAAGCACGGTTCTGTTCCTATATCTCTGTAGTAATCTCGGTTCTGTTCCTATATCTATGTAGTAAGCTCGGTTTTGTTCCTATATCTATGTAGTAAGCTCGGTTCTGTTCCTATATCTATGTAGTAATCTCGGTTCTGTTCCTATATCTATGTAGTAAGCTCGGTTCTGTTCCTATATCTATGTAGTAAGCACGGTTCTGTTCCTATATCTCTGTAGTAATCTCGGTTCTGTTCCTATATCTATGTAGTAATCTCGGTTCTGTTCCTATATCTATGTAGTAAGCTCGGTTCTGTTCCTATATCTATGTAGTAAGCACGGTTCTGTTCCTATATCTCTGTAGTAATCTCGGTTCTGTTCCTATATCTATGTAGTAAACTCGGTTCTGTTCCTATATCTATGTAGTAAGCTCGGTTCTGTTCCTATATCTATGTAGTAAGCTCGGTTCTGTTCCTATATCTATGTAGTAAGCTCGCTTCTGTTCCTATATCCATGCAGTAAGCTTGGTTCTGTTCCTATATCTATGTAGTAAGCTCAGTTCTGTTCCTATATCTATGTGGTAAGCTTGGTTCTGTTCTTATATCTATGTAGTAAGCTCGGTTCTGTTCCTATATCTATATAGTTAGCTCAGTTCTGTTCCTATATCTATATAGTTAGCTTGGTTCTGTTCCTATATCTATATGGTAAGCTTGGTTCTGTTCCTATATCTATGTGGTAAGCTCGGTTCTGTTCCTATATCTATATAGTTAGCTCGGTTCTGTTCCTTTATCTATGTAGTTAGTTTCGTTTTGTTCCTATATCTATGTGGTAAGCTCGGTTCTGTTCCTATATCTATATAGTTAGCTCGGTTCTGTTCCTTTATCTATGTAGTAAGCTCGGTTTTGTTCCTATATCTATGTAGTTAGCTTGGTTCTGTTCCTATATCTATGTGGTAAGCTCGGTTCTGTTCCTATATGTTGTAAGCTCGGTTCTGTTCCTATATCTATGTGCTAAGCTTGGTTCTGTTCCTATATCTTTGTAGCTAGCACGGTTCTGTTCCTATATCTATGTAGTAAGCTCGGTTCTGTTCCTACATCTATGTAGTTAGCACAGTTCTGTTCCTATATCTATGTGGTAAGCTCGGTTCTGTTCCTATATCTATGTGGTAAGCTCGGTTCTGTTCCTATATCTATGTGGTAAGCTCGGTTCTGTTCCTATATCTATGTGGTAAGCTCGGTTCTGTTCCTATATCTATGTGGTAAGCTCGGTTCTGTTACTATATCTATGTGGTAAGCTTGGTTCTGTTCCTATATCTATGTAGTTATCTCGGTTCTGTTCCTATATCTATGTGGTAAGCTTGATTCTGTTTCTATATCTATGTGGTAAGCTTGGTTCTGTTCCTATATCTATGTAGTTAGCTCGGTTCTGTTCCTATATCTATGTAGTAAGCTCGGTTCTGTTTCTATATCTATGTGGTAAGCTTGGTTTTGTTCCTATATCTATGTAGTTAGCACAGTTCTGTTCCTATATCAATGTAGTAAGCTCGGTTCTGTTCCTATATCTATGTGGTAAGCTCGGTTCTGTTCCTAGATCTATGTAGTAAGCTCGGTTCTGTTCCTATATCTATGTGGTAAGCTCGGTTCTTTTCCTTTATCTATGTAGTAAGCTTGGTTCTGTTCGTATATGTAGTAAGCGCGGTTCTGTTCCTATATCTATGTGGTAAGCTTGGTTCTGTTTCGATATCTATGTAGTTAGATCGGTTCTGTTCCTATATCTATGTAGTAATCTCGGTTCTGTTCCTATATCTTTGTGGTAAGCTTGGTTCTGTTTCGATATCTATGTAGTTAGATCGGTTCTGTTCCTATATCTATGTAGTAATCTCGGTTCTGTTCCTATATCTACGTAGTAACTTAGTTCTGTTCCCTTCTCTATATATTAAGCCTGATTCTGTTCCTGAATCTATGTAATAAACATGGTTCTGTTGCTGTATCTTTATAGTAAGCTCAGTTCTGTTGTTGTATCTATTTAGTAAGCCTGTTTCTGTATCTATATAGTAAACTCGGTTGTGTTTCTGTAACTATGTAGTAAATGTAGTAAGTTTGGTTCTGTTGCTGTATCTACAGTGCCTACAAGTAGTATTCAACCCCCTGCAGATTTAGCAGGTTTACACATTTGGAAGTAACTTGGCATTGTGACATTTGGTCTGTAGATCAGCCTGGAAGTGTGAAATGCAGCAAAAAAGAATGTTATTTCTTTCTTTTTTTTTTAAATTGAGAAAAGTTTATTCAGAGGGTCATTTATTATTCAACCCCTCAATCCACCAGAATTCTGTTTGGTTCCCCTAAAGTATTAAGAAGTATTTCAGGCACAAAGAACAATGAGTTTCACATGTTTAGATTAATTATCTCTTTTTCCAGCCTTTTCTGACTAATTAAGACCCTCCCCAAACTTGTGAACAGCACTCATACATGGTCAACATGGGAAAGACAAAGGAGCATTCCAAGGCCATCAGAGACAAGATCGTGGAGGGTCACAAGGCTGGCAAGGGGTACAAAACCCTTTCCAAGGAGTTGGGCCTACCTGTCTCCACTGTTGGGAGCATCATCCGGAAGTGGAAGGCTTATGGAACTACTGTTAGCCTTCCACGGCCTGGGCAGCCTTTGAAAGTTTCCACCCGTGCCGAGGCCAGGCTTGTCCGAAGAGTCAAGGCTAACCCAAGGACAACAAGGAAGGAGCTCCGGGAAGATCTCATGGCAGTGGGGACATTGATTACAGTCAATACCATAAGTAACGTACTCCACCGCAATGGTCTCCGTTCCAGACGAGCCCGTAAGGTACCTTTACTTTCAAAACGTCATGTCAAGGCTCGTCTACAGTTTGCTCATGATCACTTGGAGGACTCTGAGACAGACTGGTTCAAGGTTCTCTGGTCTCTTGAGACCAAGATCAAGATCTTTGGTGCCAACCACACACGTGATGTTTGGAGACTGGATGGCACTGCATACGACCCCAAGAATACCATCCCTACAGTCAAGCATGGTGGTGGCAGCATCATGCTGTGGGGCTGTTTCTCAGCCAAGGGGCCTGGCCATCTGGTCCGCATCCATGGGAAGATGGATAGCACGGCCTACCTGGAGATTTTGGCCAAGAACCTCCGCTCCTCCATCAAGGATCTTAAGATGGGTCGTCATTTCATCTTCCAACAAGACAACGACCCAAAGCACACAGCCAAGAAAACCAAGGCCTGGTTCAAGAGGGAAAAAATCAAGGTGTTGCAGTGGCCTAGTCAGTCTCCTGACCTTAACCCAATTGAAAACTTGTGGAAGGAGCTCAAGATTAAAGTCCACATGAGACACCCAAAGAACCTAGATAACTTGGAGAAGATCTGCATGGAGGAGTGGCCCAAGATAACTCCAGAGACCTGTGCCGGCCTGATCAGGTCTTATAAAAGACGATTATTAGCTGTAATTGCAAACAAGGGTTATTCCACAAAATATTAAACCTAGGGCTTGAATAATAATTGACCCACACTTTTATGTTGAAAATTTATTAAAATTTAACTGAGCAACATAACTTGTTGGTTTGTAAGATTTATGCATCTGTTAATAAATCCTGCTCTTGTTTGAAGTTTGCAGGCTCTAACTTATCTGCATCTTATCAAACCTGCTAAATCTGCAGGGGGTTGAATACTACTTGTAGGCATTGTATATGGCAGACTCGGTTCTTTTGCTGTTTCTGTAACTTTATAGTAAGCTTGGAGCTGTTCCTGTATCCTTGTAGTGTGCTTGGTTCTGTTGCTGTATGTATGTAGTAAACCTGGTTGTGTTGATGTCGCTATGTAGTAAGCTTGGTTTTGTTCCTGTATCTATGTAGTAAGCCTGGTTCTATTGCTGTATATATAATAAGCTTGGTTCTGTTGCTTTAGCTACGTAGTAAGACTGGTTCTGTCCCATATCTATGTACCTTCTACATTTATTTTTAAAGCCTTTTGCCTCTGCTGTTATAATGCAGAGGCCAGAGACAAGCAGTGTAGAGATGGGTTGCCACAACTTAAGGGTCTCTGCCTTGTGATTGCCCCCCCTGACACAGCTCAGTGGACAATTACTGTGATCTGAGCAGAGCCATCATGTCATTGCTGTGATCTGAGCAGAGTCATCATGCCATTACTTTGATCTGAGCCATCATGTCAGTACTGTGATCTGAGCAGAGCCATCATGTCATTGCTGTGGTCTGAGCAGAGCCATCATGTCATTGCTGTGATCTGAGCAGAGCCATCATGCCATTACTTGATCTGAGCTGAGCCATCATGTCAGTACTGTGATCTGAACATAGCCATCATGTCAGTACTGTGATCTGAGCAGAACTATCATGTCAGTACTGTGATCTGAGCAGAACTATCATGTCAGTACTGTGATCTGAGCAGAGCCATCATGTCAGTACTGTGATCTGAGCAGAGCCATCATGTCAGTATTGTGATCTGAGCAGAGCCATCATGTCATTACTGTGATCTGAGCAGAGCCATCATGTCAGTACTGTGATCTGAGCAGAGCCATCATGTCAGTACTGTGATCTGAGCAGAGGTATCATGTCAGTATTGTGATCTGAGCAGAGGTATCATGTCATTACTGTGATCTGAGCAGAGGTATCATGTCATTACTGTGATCTGAGCAGAGCCATCATGTCAGTACTGTGATCTGAGCAGAGGTATCATGTCATTACTGTGATCTGAGCAGAGGTATCATGTCATTACTGTGATCTGAGCAGAGCCATCATGTCATTACTGTGATCTGAGCAGAGCCATCATGTTATTGCATTGCTCAGAATACAGTAATTGTCAGTGAGCGCTCACCAGGTCCAGGCAACCGAGCTGCATCAACTTCATACAGAGGTGAGTAAGCCATCATGTCATTGCTGTGATCTGAGCAGAGCCATCATGCCATTACTTGATCTGAGCTGAGCCATCATGTCAGTACTGTGATCTGAGCAGAGCCATCATGTCATTGCTGTGATCTGAGCAGAGCCATCATGCCATTACTTGATCTGAGCTGAGCCATCATGTCAGTACTGCGATCTGAGCAGAGCCATCATGTCATTACTGTGATCTGAGCAGAGCCATCATGCCATTACTTGATCTGAGCAGAGCCATCATGTCATTACTGTGATCTGAGCAGAGCCATCATGTCAGTACTGTGATCTGAGCAGAGCCATCATGTTATTGCATTGCTCAGAACACAGTAATTGTCAGCGAGCGCTCACCAGGTCCAGGCAACCGAGCTGCTTCAACTTCATACAGAGGTGAGTAACATGTCGGTGTGCGCTTGCCGGAAATAACTGTGATCTGAGCACTAGTGATGAGCGAGCACTACCATGCTCAGGTACTCGGTATTCAAAACGAGCAGTCAGTCACGCTGAACTCATGTGTCCAGTATAATGGAAGTCAAAGGGGGACTTCAGCCTGTTTACGGGAGATCTTCTCATTGATGAGTTGAGCCTGTCCGAGCACGGCAGTGCCCGCTCATCATTACAGAGCTCTGCTCAGATGACAACAGTTACAGAGGGAAATCATAGCTCAGAGCACAGCGCTGGGCTACATTAAGATGGCACCTGATTACTCCCCCCCCCCCCCAGCCGTGAACTGGACAAGTCTGGGGGGCAGAGATCAGGTCACAGTATATGAAAACGGGTCAGCGCCGTCAGCAGTCTCCTATGCTCTAGGGCGGCCATGTTTGCAAAAAAACATGATAGCCGGCAGCGCCTCAGGTAAAAAGATATAAAAAAAAACACAAACAGACGCACACATTACATTATTTAATTTATGAATAAACTTTTTCCGAAATTTACCAAAAAAAAGCAATGATTAAAAAAAAATAAGTAAATAAAATAAATAAATTAAATAAAAAAATAAACTATAATAATAATAATTAAATAATAACAAGGGATATGCGGTCCCTGTCCCTTTAATGATAACAATAATAATAATAATAATAATAATAACAATAAATAAAATAAATTATTAAATAAATAAAAAAAAGAAACTATAATAATAATAATAATAATGATTATAAATAAATAATAATAATAATAATATAACAAGGGATATGCGGTCCCTGTCCCTTTAATGATAACAATAATAATAACAATAAATAAAATAAATTATTAAATAAATAAAAAGAAATAAACTATAAAAAAAATAAAAAAATATAATAATAATAATAATAATAATAATAATAATAATAATATAACAAGGGATATGTGGTCCCTGTCCCTTTAATGATAACAATAATAATAACAATAAATAAAATAAGTTATTAAATAAAAAAAAGAAATAAACAATAACAATAATAATAATAATATAACAAGGGATATGCTGTCCCTGTCTCTTTAATGATAACAATAAATAAAATAATTTATTAAATAAATAAAAAAAAGAAATAAACTATAATAAAAATAATAACAACAACAATAATATAACAGGAAACAATAATAATACCGACGAGGATGGGATTCGAACCCACGCGTGCAGAGCACAATGGATTAGCAGTCCATCGCCTTAACCACTCGGCCACCTCGTCTCCTTATATGGTGTGACGCTCCTCCATCCTTGGTGGCGGCATTTCCAGGGGGAGCCGAGGCTACGACAAGATGGCGGCCTAACGCAGCAGAAATAAACAGGCCTGACGCCATTTTCCTTTTTATCAAGGACCATGTTGTGATGGCGTCTTTATTTAAATGAGTATTTAGTTGGCCAATCACTTGAGCTCGGTATGCTAATGAGCACGCAGTGCATGCTGGGAGATCGCACATCACCGACTGATAACCTTATGATTACTAATACGCAGCTTTTTGTGATTAATACACCAAGCGTCGGTGTAACGATTGCGCCTAATTAGCATAGTATACATATTAATGAGCCCGCGCCGCCGCTCGCCCTCAGGTGCTCCGGGTGAGGCCGCGGGGTGGGCGCCGCTCGGCCCGTTACTCCTTATCGTCAGTGAGGTTAATCCTTACCTGTTCCTCCTCCGGGAGAAACAGACATGATGAATGGAGGAGGCTGAGTGTGTGATTACTCCGAGCTCCCGCACCGCCCTGACTGACAACTCAGGGTGCGTGATATTCTGAGACGATCCTCTGACGATTATTTTGTGTTAAAAGAAAAGCTGTTAAAGTTGCAAAATTTTGAACCACTAGTGGTATCTACTATCTACGTGTTGTGCGTATTAACTTTAATAATAAAGTTATATAACCTTTGAACACGCAATGCATGCTGGGAGCTGTAGTTTATCATATCTCCACACAGTATATCGTTGTGACTGTGCTGCGGCACTGCGTCACCGTCACGTCGTGTTTACTTTCCATACACTCACTCCCCCTCCCCCCGACTAATAACCTCCATTTCATTCAGTAACAAAATGGCGGTCGGCACCTCCTCACGCCCTCCTCCCCTCATCCCTATAACAACAGTAGCGTCACAAAACCCATCGACCAATCAGGGAAGAGAATACGTTAACCAATCATTACTCACCTTCCTTCCGACAAAACAGGCAAGGCTAATCAGAATTCTCGACGGCACGGCCAATGGGTAGACGAGCGTTGGCTTTTAAATTGACGTCTACCAATCCGCGTGAATCTTTCTTCCGCCCAATCAGAGGAGGGAGGGTTGGTCAGGTGACCGGTTGTGGCGGTTTTGGGTTTGAATTGAGCGAGGGAGAGTTCAGTCTGCGAGAGGAGCAGAGCCGAGCAGGTAACCGGCGAGCGCGGCTCCTCCGGGGGCTTAGGGGAGAATATGGCGCCTGCGCGGGATGGGAGGCCTGGATTGTGCGGTATTCCCCTCTAGTGCCCCGTTTATACTTTCCCTTTGTGGCAGTGGTCTTCATCTGCTGTAAAACTACATGTCCCAGCATGCCCTGACCTCCCGCGGGCTGTTCTGTGGCGCTATGGCTGGCTGGGCATGCTGGGATTTGTGGTTATTCTCTCTGACCGTTTTTTCTCGTTGACAGGATGTCGTATAAGGAGAACCTGATCCCTTTCTCCAAGGTGAGTGTGGGGGTGCGGAGCCCCCTATATCTGCCCCTGCCCCCCCAATCGTTCCTTCGTTCCTATTAACCCCTTGTTTTCCTCTCTCCGCAGTTTGTCACCCCGACCAGTGCGTCTGGGCCTCTGCGTGTGCTGCGGAAGGACCCCGGCTCCTGTGTGCCAGGTGAGGTCTGCTCACAGCTGAGGTTCCGTTACACTGTGTCCGCTCTACAACAGTGTAATGAGGCTGCAGCGGTGTCTCCGGGGTTAGTAACGGCTGTTTCTCCTGTGCAGTGACGGCCGGACGTGTGGCAGCATCTGACAGTCACGGGGAGAAGACAATGGCCTGGTAAGTGGCGGACGGTGCTCCTTGTTTCTCACCGCTGCACTGATAGCGGGGGGCGTGGGACCCCTCTCCTGGCACATTGCTGTACCTGCACTGATAGCGGGGGGCGTGGGACCCCTCTCCTGGCACATTGCTGTACCTGCACTGATAGCGGGGGGGTGCGGGACCCCTCTCCTGGCACATTGCTGTACCTGCATTGATAGCGGGGGGCGTGGGACCCCTCTCCTGGCACATTGCTGTACCTGCACTGATAGCGGGGGGCGTGGGACCCCTCTCCTGGCACATTGCTGTACCTGCATTGATAGCGGGGGGGTGCGGGACCCCTCTCCTGGCACATTGCTGTACCTGCATTGATAGCGGGGGGCGTGGAACCCCTCTCCTGGCACATTGCTGTACCTGCATTGATAGCAGGGGGTGTGGGACCCCTCTCCTGGCACATTGCTGTACCTGCATTGATAGCGGGGGGCGTGGGACCCCTCTCCTGGCACATTGCTGTACCTGCATTGATAGCGGGGGGCGTGGGACCCCTCTCCTGGCACATTGCTGTACCTGCATTGATAGCAGGGGGTGTGGGTCCCCTCTCCTGGCACATTGCTGTACCTGCATTGATAGTGGGGGGCGTGGGACCCCTCTCCTGGCACATTGCTGTACCTGCACTGATAGCGGAGGGCGCGGGACCCCTCTCCTGGCACATTGCTGTACCTGCATTGATAGCGGGGGGCGTGGGACCCCTCTCCTGGCACATTGCTGTACCTGCATTGATAGCGGGGGGCGTGGGACCCCTCTCCTGGCACATTGCTGTACCTGCATTGATAGCGGGGGGCGTGGGACCCCTCTCCTGGCACATTGCTGTACCTGCATTGATAGCGGGGGGTGTGGGACCCCTCTCCTGGCACATTGCTGTACCTGCACTGATAGCGGGGGGCGCGGGACCCCTCTCCTGGCACATTGCTGTACCTGCATTGATAGCGGGGGGCGTGGGACCCCTCTCCTGGCACATTGCTGTACCTGCATTGATAGCGGGGGGCGTGGGACCCCTCTCCTGGCACATTGCTGTACCTGCATTGATAGCGGGGGGCGTGGGACCCCTCTCCTGGCACATTGCTGTACCTGCACTGATAGCGGGGGGCGTGGGACCCCTCTCCTGGCACATTGCTGTACCTGCACTGATAGCGTGGGACCCCTCTCCTGGCACATTGCTGTACCTGCATTGATAGCGGGGGGGGCATGGGACCCCTCTCCTGGCACATTGCTGTACCTGCATTGATAGCGGGGGGGGCATGGGACCCCTCTCCTGGCACATTGCTGTACCTGCATTGATAGCGGGGGGGGCATGGGACCCCTCTCCTGGCACATTGCTGTACCTGCACTGATAGCGGGGGGGCGTGGGACCCCTCCTGGCACATTGCTGTACCTGCACTGATAGTGGGGGGCGTGGGACCCCTCCTGGCACATTGCTGTACCTGCACTGATAGCGGGGGGGCGTGGGACCCCTCTCCTGGCACATTGCTGTACCTGCACTGATAGCGGGGGGGCGTGGGACCCCTCTCCTGGCACATTGCTGTACCTGCACTGATAGCGGGGGGCGTGGGACCCCTCTCCTGGCACATTGCTGTACCTGCACTGATAGCGGGGGGCGTGGGACCCCTCTCCTGGCACATTGCTGTACCTGCATTGATAGCGGGGGGGGCATGGGACCCCTCTCCTGGCACATTGCTGTACCTGCATTGATAGCGGGGGGGGCATGGGACCCCTCTCCTGGCACATTGCTGTACCTGCACTGATAGCGGGGGGGCGTGGGACCCCTCTCCTGGCACATTGCTGTACCTGCACTGATAGCGGAGGGTGCGGGACCCCTCTCCTGGCACATTGCTGTACCTGCACTGATAGCGTGGGACCCCTCTCCTGGCACATTGCTGTACCTGCATTGATAGCGGGGGGGGCATGGGACCCCTCTCCTGGCACATTGCTGTACCTGCATTGATAGCGGGGGGGGCATGGGACCCCTCTCCTGGCACATTGCTGTACCTGCACTGATAGCGGGGGGGCGTGGGACCCCTCTCCTGGCACATTGCTGTACCTGCACTGATAGCGGGGGGCGTGGGTCCCCTCTCCTGGCACATTGCTGTACCTGCACTGATAGCGGGGGGTGTGGGACCCCTCTCCTGGCACATTGCTGTACCTGCACTGATAGTGGGGGAGGGGGGGTGTGGGATCCCTCTCCTTGCACACTGCTGTACCTGCACTGATAGGGGGGGAGGGGGGGTGTGGGATCCCTCTCCTTGCACACTGCTGTACCTGCACTGATAGGGGGGGGGGGGGGTGTGGGATCCCTCTCCTTGCACACTGCTGTACCTGCACTGATAGGGGGGGGGGGGGTGTGTGGGATCCCTCTCCTGGCACATTGCTGTACCTGCACTGACATAGTGGGGATTTTCTCCTGTGCATAGGCAATAAGCAGTTATCGGAGTGTCCCGCTAACCCTTTATTGGCACAGCGGAAAGGGTGACATCATGGGTACAAGCTGCGTTACACAGCCGACACCAGGGCTTGATCTGAGTGCGACAGCTTCACCTCAGATGTCATTGTCAGTAGTGACCGTGGCATCTAAGTTGGGAAAGGAGAAGGGGGGAAGGTTTTTTTTGCCTATTGCCCTCCTTCTCCCCAACGTGTGATTGCGATGCTCCTGTTACCATGGCAACCAGTTATTACATATGTAAATAATGGGGGGCATCGGTGTCTGCCCAGTGAGTTGCAATCCGTTGAGTATCATTACCCAGCAGGCACTGGCACTGTCGGAGCCCGGCGCACAGTGTCAGTGCACTCTCGTTCCTCTCTCGTCTGCTGGTGACAGGAGAGGGTTTACGGAATAAAAAGGGGCAAGCGAATTGTTTTCAAAAACATCCCATAGGCGCAGAAATTAGGAACGCCCGGATGACAGCAGAGGCTGGGGCTAGCTCCATATGCCAGCAGCGTAATACAGCCGGCGTCTGCCCTGAGAGGAGCGCTGTGCCATGGCCTGGTCCATGATCTGTCAATCAAATAACTGCGACGACCGGCCCAGTTCTGGTCGCGCCTCTTCTGAGATTTCTTGCGGTTCTTGTCCTTCCAGCCCCAAGAAGAAATTCACCATCGAGGACTTTGACATCGGGCGTCCTCTGGGCAAAGGCAAATTCGGCAACGTGTACCTGGCCCGAGACAAGCAGAGCAAGTTCATCGTGGCCCTGAAAGTCCTGTTCAAGTCCCAGCTGGAGAAGGAAGGCGTGGAGCACCAGCTGCGGAGAGAGATCGAGATCCAGTCCCACCTCCGGTACGTGGCCCCTCTCCATCATACGGGGGGGCGGGGGTCTGCAGGGAGGGGTGGAACAGTCTTACTCAAAGTTTGGGGCATGAGTCTCCGCCACGTCTGACTTCTCTCGGCTGGTTTCTTCCGCAGACACCCCAACATCCTGCACATGTACAACTACTTCCATGATAAGAAGCGCATCTACCTGATGCTGGAATTCGCCCCCCGGGGGGAGCTGTACAAGGAGCTGCAGAAATACGGCCGCTTCAACGAGCAAAGGAGCGCCACGGTGAGTTACCCGCCATATCCAAAACCTCACCGCTCCGCTCCGCACCAGCACAGGGTTGCCCAATTCCGAAGAAAGGGCTTCGATGTTGGGTAGGGGGGTCCATCACCTGATTGCTCCCACAGCAGCTGGACGAGAAGTGAACCACCTAGTCTAGTGGCCATTCTTGGGTACTGCAGCTCAGATCCGTTACTTCAATAGGAGCCGAGCTGCAGTACTGAAATCTGCCACTACACAATGAGTGGTGGAGGGGGCTGTGGAGGACACTGGGGGGGGTCGTGGGGGCTCTCCTGTGGAGGACACTGGGCAGGGGGGGGGGCGGTGGGGGCTCTCGTCTGCTGGTCCGGCTGCCTTTAGAAAGACAGCATGGCTCAGGGCTCATCCCAACTGAACGCCGGCCTCCTTTACCGTGGACGGAACACTACTCAGACAACACAGGGTGAGGGAACCACAATATTAAGACTTCATTGGATCCCCAAACAACGGCACATAACCAGCAAAACACACAAATGTAACCAGGAACAGGGTCTCCCCCTTCCGCTGCTCAGCAGGGATTACAATGTCCGTGCCTCAGAACTTCCAGGGCTACTTACTCCAATCTAGCAGCACCCCGCTTTCAGCGGGCACCCACCGAGAATGGAATAACGCCAGATTTAGGAAGCTGGCTGAGGTCTGCAAAGTCTGTAGTCAGGTGACTGGATTGTCCCAAGCTGGATTCCTTCCTTAGGCTGTGTGCACACGTTGCGTTTTTTACCGCGGAAACGCTGCGTTTAGAACCGCAGCGTTTCAGTGGCAAATTGCATGCGTTCAGCTTTCCCAGCAAAGTGTATGAGAAAGCCGAAAAATCAGTGCACACGCTGCGTTTCTAAACGCAGCGTTTTGGATGCCAAAAATCGGTGCGGAAAGAAAAGCAGCATGTCACTTCTTTTGTGCGGTGTGGCTGCGTTCTCTCCCCCATTTAATCAATGATGTGAGGTCAGAACGCAGCTACACCGCAGTGAGCTGCTTTTTTGTTGCGGTCCGCGGCCTTTGTCGGCATGCCAGAACGCACGCATTTACCTGGAAGTGAGGTCAAGAGGTTTCCTGTTGACCTCACTTCCTGGCAAAGTCCTGGGAAGCCCCCGGTGTCGTCAAAGTGCCCGCCCCGACCCCCCTCCTGAAAATCCAACATGGCCGCGCGCACAGTAGCGCACCGGCCGCTCTGCGCCTATGATTTCTGTCGCATGTGCCTTGAGACATGTGACAGAAAAATGCCCCCCAGGCCCTGCCAGGTCTCCCCCTATTCCCCCGGTATTCCCCCTTACGTGTCCGGTCGCAGCGCTGATCCCCCGCGGCCCCCTCCTCCTTCACAGCAGACGCCGGTCACATGTGCAGAGCAGCTGACAGCCAGCACTGTGTTCAGAGAGCTGTGCTGGCTGCTCGGCACTCTGCAGCTGTGACCCGGGGAGAGTGGGTGCAGATTTTTGGCACCCACTCTCCTCAAATGGAGGGTCTGCCCTCCTAGAAAATGGGGGATACGTTCCCTGAACGTGCCCCCATATTCTAGAAGGTCCAGAGGCGACGTGGGACGTCCAAATGGATTTCTGTGGACCCATTTTTTTTCAAATTTTTTTTATTATTGGAGAACAAGGGAATGATTTGGGGAGTGTTTTTTCTAATAAAACATTTTTTTGTCATTTTATTTTGCTTTTGTTTACTGTCAATTAGTTATGTCTGGTATCGGATAGACGCCGTGACATCACTAATTGCTGGGCTTGATGCCAGGTGACATTACACATCTGGTATCAACCCCATTTATTACCCCGTTTGCCAACGCACCAGGGCGCGGGATGAGTTGGGGCGAATTCCAGGATTGGCGCATCTAATGGATGCGCCACTTCTGGGGCGGCTGCGGCCTGCTATTTTTAGGCTGGGAAGAGTCCAATAACCATGGCTCTTCCCACCCTGAGAATACCAGACCCCAGCTGTCAGCTTCACCTTGGCTGGTGATCTAATTTGGGGGGACCCCACGTTGTTTTTATTTTTTTTTAACACTTTATTTATAAATAAAAAAAAAACGCCTGGGGAGCCCTCCAAATTGATCACCAGACAAGATGAAGCTGCCAGCTGTGGTTTGCAGGCTACAGCTGTCTGCTTTACCCTGACTGGCTATCAAAAATAGGGGGGACCCCACGCCATTTTTTTCATTTTTTTTTTTTTTTTTTTTTTTTTTTTTTTTATAAATACTAAGCTAGGCACCCTTTAGTGCCACATGAAAGGTACTAAAGGTGCCAGCTTAGAATATGCAGGCGGGGGTGGGACGTTATATATATTTGAGATCCCTTCATCCATTGACTCTTTTTACGCTGTGTGCCCACAATCAGGTTTTGCAGTGGTTTGGGCGCTGAGTGTTTTCCCTGCGTCCATTACGCTGCGTTGTGCAGTAGAAGCACAGTGGAAGGATTTTGGGAGATCCCATGCCCACTGTGCTTCTTTTCTCCACAGCATAAACTGACCGGTAGCGTGGCTTCCCGAGCCTCAGCATGTCAATTTATGCTGCGGAGACGAGAGTGTTCTCTGCAGGTAGCATAGAGCTCCACAGCAGCCTGAACCCAAATCGTGGGCATGGGCAGCTGCAGGAAGGCTGGCACTGTGTACTAGACGCCGTGTCGCTGGATCATGGCCACATAGCCTTAGGCCTGTTTCACACGTCAGTGATTCTGGGACGTTTGTGCTTTTTTTTTTTTTTTTTTTTTTTTTTTTAAACGTACCAGAATCGCTGACATACGCAGACACATTATAATGAATGGGTCTGCTCACACGTCAGTGATTTGTCACTGCACGTGTCTCCATGCAGCGTGTGCGTGATTGCTGCACGGAGACATGTCCATTTTTTTCTGGCATCACTAATGTTCCACGGACCACGCAGTGGTGTGATCCGTGAAACACGTGCCAGAAAAAAACGTGCATTTAAAATAAAAACCATTTTAACTCACCCGGCGTCCAGCGATGTCCTCTGCAGCCCGTCCTCCCTGCTGCTTCTGAGCCGGCTCATTATTGTCGCGCATATTCATGATGTGCGACACAGCCGACCCGGAAGCAGCTGCTGCGGGGGTCAGCGCCGGCCGGATGCTGCACCGTGGGAGCGATCAGCACCATGGGGAGCGGGAGCAGGTGAGATGATTACTGAGTGCAATCACGGGCCACGGAGAACGGAGCCCGGATTGCACTTAGACAACCCACGTGTGCCGTGATTCACGGCACACGGAGGGACATGTGCGTGTTTTACAAGCCAGTGAAAAACGTCACTGTTTTTCACTGACGTGTGAAACGGGCCTAAAAGTGAGAATATTGTTGCTACAGCAACATTTTGGGGGGAAGTAGCTGTGGATTCAAAATGCTTAATATACTCCTGAATAAAATCCTTGAGGGGTGCAGATTCCAAAATGGGGTCAATTGTGGGGGTTTTCTGACGTATAGGTACCCAAGGGGCTTGGTGCGCGAAGTTTATTTCAACTTTTCCAAAATTCAAATGGTGCTCCTTCCATTCCAAGCCCTCCCATTTATCCAAACAGAATGTGGAGAAGGAAATGACATCACAGGGTTTTTTTTCCCAAAGGTCTGCGTTCAACCAACTTTATTAACACTGACAAGTCTTAAAAAACGCACCTAAAAAAACGCATGAAAAACGCATGAAAACTGCATGAAAAACGCATGCGTTTTCGATGCGTTTTTCTCAAAAAAGCATGGTTTACAATTCTCCCCTTTGCCAGAGGGTGCGGTGTTTTTTTTTCCGCGCTGAAAAAAAGGCAACGTGTGCACATAGCCTTAGGTAGTCTCTGATATCTCAGCCGAATCCTTGCATTCGATGCTGAAGTCCATGTAGTGTTATAATCCAGGTTCAGCTATGGCTTGCCAATCAGATCCGCAGGTCCTAGATTTGTATCATGTAGCAAGAGTCTACCCGGGCAATGAACAGACCTCCTTCTTATACCCCTGAGCTCTCCATTCAGACCATTGGGGTCTTCACGATTGGTGGCTAAGACTGGGCTCTTATTGGCTAGAATTCAAGCCAAATACAAAATATCCCTAGTAGTAATGATCTCTGGCAGAGACGAGGGAGAGACAGCGAAGTTACATCACATATAGTAATACACATAGTAATACAATGGGAGGTGCACATAATTGATTGGTCTGGGTGTCTGACCTTCACTGGACAAGGCAATTACATGAGTCAACAAGAACTTTAAGGCTATGTGCCCACGCTGCGGAAAATGCGCGGATTTTGCAACGGATTTTTCGCGGAAAAGCCACGGATTTCCCGAAAATCTGCAGCTCAGGCACTTCCCAGCCATTTCTATGGCATTTTGGAAATGCTGTGCCCACGCTGCGGATTTTTCCGCAGCGGATTTTGATCCGGAAAAATCTGCAACATGTCAATTATTGTTGCGGATTTTCATCCGGATTTTGGCTTTAAAATTGGGAAAAAGAAAAAAATCCGCGGCAAATCCGCACCTTTGAAAAGGTGCTTGCGGTAAAGCTGCGGATTTTGATGCAGAAAAATCCGCAGCTACATTCTCCCGTGGACACAGCCTAACACTAGACTCCTAAGAGTCTTGTAGAAACAATGAGGGGCTTATCGCCTGTTCATAAACAGGCGATCAGGTCTGGCTGAATTTTAAGAAACTTAACCCATGCTAGGCACTGACAGATTCCATGTAGTCACAGGGGCAGGCCCCACTAATTTGAAATTGATTTTAAAGGGGTTGTATCCCATTTTAATTACGATGGAAAACCAGAAGGGGGTTGTCCTGGAAATGGACAACCCCTTTAAGTCCTAAAAAACCCCTTAATATCGCTCCATTGTATATCATTAAGGTCAGCATGGCTCTCCTCATGTTCTCTGCAGTTTATCGAGGAGCTGGCAGACGCCCTCCATTACTGCCACGAGAGGAAGGTTATTCACCGGGACATCAAGCCTGAGAACCTGCTCATGGGATTCAAGGGGGAGCTGAAGATCGCAGACTTCGGGTGGTCTGTCCACGCCCCCTCACTCAAGTATGTTATCTGATGGGCACTGGTGATGGGTGGGCCGCTCATTGGGGGACCAGTAGTAATGGCATGTATTCTGTGGTCACCAGGCGTCGGACAATGTGCGGGACTCTGGACTACCTGCCCCCGGAAATGATCGAGGGGAGGACCCACGATGAGAAGGTGGACCTGTGGTGCGCGGGAGTGCTGTGTTACGAGTTCCTCGTGGGTGTGCCCCCTTTTGAGAGCCCCTCTCACTCGGAGACCCATCGCAGGATAGTGAAGGTATGTGGAGCTGTCCTCTTGTCCTGTGCTCACGAAGGAAGGTGGAGGTCACAATTCTCTTGTTTTTTAGGTCGACCTCCAGTTTCCATCCTTCCTGTCTGATGGATCCAAGGATCTCATCAGTAAACTCCTGCGGTACGTTCCTGCGCAGCGCCTCTCGCTCAAGGGCATCATGGAGCACCCGTGGGTGAAGGCCAACTCCCGGCGTATTCTGCCTCCCGCCTACAACTCCGGTCAGACGAAGTAACGCACCCCTCCTCCGAGCATCCGGTGAGCGAGACCCAACTGTTACACTCCGGCCTCCTATGTCTTGCTACATCCACCGGAGGCATACCACACCGCCGTTCTGTTCCACTGATTGGCTTCAGCGCTCATGTGGCAAAATGTGTGTGGACTTCAGCACTTACGCAGTTGTCGGAGTAGAGGACATTACCATGTATTCTGGGTTTGTGACTTATTGGGGCGCTTCCTCACCCTTTTTCCTCTCCAGCTCCTATGTGTCGGGTGCCGTCCTCCATCTTTGTTTTCCGGTGCTGGACAGCGAGCACCCGTCCGGACGGTCTGTGGGTGTGAGGGCTTGCTGAGTGTTGTAGTGCTGCCGGAGTGTGGTGTAAATATGATGTAATATATAAAGGTCTGGTTCTTATTGGGGGTCTATTTATACAGTCTGTGTTATATACCGGGGGGTTCTTAGTGTCCATTCTCTGCATCATTTTATATTGTTTTGTCTTTTTTTTTTTTCCCTGTAAATAAAGTTGTATTTTTTAAAACTATTGTATTTTATTAGTGAAGAACCCAAGTTCCCCCCCCCCCCCCCCCCCCAACTAAAATCCAGTGTCCTGTTGTGATTGCACACGGGCAATCTGCGAAAAGGTGGGATTCCTTGCGCTTAACTACTCTTTACAGCTGCTGTAAAGTGATCTGTACAGGTAGGATAATAGGAGACAAAAGATGAGACCAGGCAGCAGTAGATGCACCAAGCAGCATCTCCGATCTCAGCAGCCGGGGGTCTCCCAATTGTTATAGAAGGGGGGGTCTTAACAAACCTAATAGTACATGGCTATAGATCTTTAAAAGGGTATTCTCAAGTTTAGACGTGAGCCCCTACCCATGGGTGAACTACGCCCTCTTCCGTCCTCCCACAAGAATGAATGGAGCAGCAGTGCACACATCTGAGATTGGTGGGGGTCTTGACAGTCGTGAAGTTATCCCTCATCACGTGGGTGGGGAATAAGTTCCGAACCTAAAAGGGGTATTAAGTGTCGGGTTAGAGAGCGTTCCGGCTTCATTAGGGATTAGTGTCTGCTGATGGTGCCGGCTGTGGTCATACAGCCGGCACCGGTAGAGGTGGCTGCACCCTGAACGTTATGATCCTACATGATGCTCTGGTCCTGGTGTCCAGCGTGTGACCTCTGCTGGTGGCTGAGCGCTTTAATGTCTTCTACCGGTCGAGGCTCCACATACTCCTATGTGACCTACAACATCTTCAGATTGGCTAGCGCTCATCTAATGTGTACAGGGTTCTATAGTGAACGGTGTTGCTTGACCTTCAACAAGCGGAGGAGTCGGTGACACGTCAGTGTGACGCCATCAATCATTGCTGAGGCGGGGGACTGGTCGGGCTTGTGATCTCTCTTGGTTTTGGATAGGCTACACGTTCGTTCATCTCTCCTTGTTTACAACCCTAACCATCCGTGACGTCATCATGTTTTCCCCTCACCAAAGACACATCCTCCAAAGCTTCTCTCATGCTGCACCATTCTATACGGTAGATCTCCTCCTTTCCATCCTAACGTATGTTCTTTAGTGGCCTATTCCCATATCTTGCCCTCAGACTCTTGGACTTTTTTTTTTTTTTTTAACCAAATTTTTCGTGGAGAACTAGACAGACGAGGAAGAAGGGGCTGCAAAGTCGAATACTCTATTTGGCACCCAACTTGTTAAAGGGAACCTGTCAGCAGAAATTTCCCCTAAAACCTAACAGATTCCCCCTCTGCAGCTCCTGGGCTGCATTCTAGAAAGGTCCCTGTTATTATTGTGCCCCCTTTCTGACCAAAAAAAATGAGTTTATAAAGAGGTACCTTTTTGGCTTCGGATTCTATAAATGTGACACGGGGGCGGGCAGCCTGATGGCCGTTATTCTGCCCCCTGGTCCTGTATGCCGCCCCCATCGCTGATTTCCATACTTTTGGATGCCGCCCACTGCTCCAGCCATCCCCGCGCATGCCCAGTGCCAGTCTCACGGGACTGAGCAGTGTGACCGCTGGTGACGTGTGCGCAGACAAGTGATTATGGGCGGGACTGTGACTGTTAGCAAGTACCCGCCCATAATCTCGTGAGCGCACAAACCTCTCCAGCGGTCACACTGTGCTCAGGGTAGATGCTAGACTGTATGGGCTGCTTCCAGGGATGACGTCCCTTTGTCACGTGATAGGGGAGTGTTCAAAATACTATCACGTGACAAAGGGACGTCATCCCTGGAAGCAGCCCATACAGTCTATCATCTACACTGAGCACAGTGTGACCGCTGGAGAGGTTTGCGCGCTCACGAGATTATGGGCGGGTACTTGCTGATAACAGTCACAGTCCCGCCCATAATCACTTGTCTGCGCACACGTCACCAGCGGTCACACTGCTCAATCCCGTGAGACTGGCACTGGGCATGTGCGGGGATGGCTGGAGCAGTGGGCGGCGTCCAAAAGTATGGAAATCAGCGATGGGGGCGGCATACAGGACCAGGGGGCAGAATAACGGACGCCAGGCTGCCCGCCCCCGTGTCACATTTATAGAATCCGAAGCCAAAAAGGTACCTCTTTATAAACTCATTTTCTTTGTCGCTCCATTGGGAGACCCAGACAATTGGGTGTATAGCTACTGCCTCCGGAGGCCACACAAAGCACTACACTCAAAAGTGTAAACCCCTCCCCTCTGCTATACACCCTCCCGTGCATCACGGGCTCCTCAGTTTTTATGCTTTGTGCGAAGGAGGCACACATGCACGCATAGCTCCACAACTTAGTCAGCAGCAGCTGCTGACTATTTCGGATGGAAGAAAAGTGGGCCCATATAGGGCTCCCAGCATGCTCCCTTCTCACCCCACTCTGGTCGGCGGTGCTGTTAAGGTTGAGGTACCCATTGCGGGTACATAGGCAGGAGCCCACATGCTGTTTCCCTTCCCCATCCCTGCAGGGCTCTGGGTGAAGTGGGATCCATAATCGGTCTCCAGACACTGGGACCGTGCTCCCTCCGCAGCCCCTGGGGAATCTGCTGGACAGGAGCTGGATATCGTCAGGGACATGGCCCTGCTACTGTGAGGTACTCTGTGTCCCCTCGGGGACGGCGCATGGAGCGCTTGTGTCATACACGCTGCAGCACTACTGGGCGTGTTAGTGCGCCGGGACTACCGCGCTGACCGCGCTTGTTGCCGGCCGCGCTTATAACTCTAGTCCCCGGCTTCTGCGGCCTAGTACCGCATATTCCAGGTCCTCTGTGTCCCCGTTGGGACGGCGCATAAAGCACCTTGGGCCCAGACGCTGCAGCGACTGTGGCGTGCGTATGGGTCCGGGACTACCGCGCCGACCGTGCACTGCCGGCCGCGATTTTAACTTTAGTCCCCGGCTTTTGCGGCCTAGTATGGGATTCTCCCGCCCCCAGACCTGCCAGTCAGGGAAAAGGGCGGGACGGTCGGTATGACGCCGACAGTGAGGGCTGTAGTACATTGAGCTGTTCTCCGCCCCCCTCACTACCCACGCTGGGGCACCAGATTCCCGCACTTTTTTGTGACTACGCCCACGCCTCCCTCCTCCTCAGAGAACGCCGTCAGCCATGTTTTTCAGCAACTTCTGGCTGCAGCTGAGGGAGACCCGGGGCAGAGAATCTGGTGGCTACAAGCCACATCCGCAGCCCCTGCCGGACAGGAGACGGAGTATCGTCAGGGACATGGCCCTGCATCTACAGGTACTCTGTGTCCCCGTTGGGACGGTGCATGAAGCACCTTGGCCTCAGACGCAGCTGCGACTGCGGTGTGCATTTTTTGTCCGGGACTACCGCGCTGAACGTGCCTGTTTGCCGGCCGCGGTTTTTACTTTAGTTCCCGGCTTTTGCGGCCTAGTGTGTTAAACTCCCGCCCCTGAGCCTGCCAGTCAGGGAGAAGGGCGGGATGGTCGGTATGTTGCCGACAGTGAGGGCTGGAGCACACCTCGCTGTCCTCCGCCCCCCCTCACTGATCACTATAGACCACCGGATTCCCGCAGACAGAGCCCTGCATCATAACGTACGCTGTGTCCCCTGAGGGACAGTGCATGCAGCATCTGTGTTACAAATGCCGCAGCGGTTGCTGACTGGTTTGTGAGACTGGGACTACCGCGCCGACCGCGCCATGTCTGCCGGCCGCGTTTTTAAATTTAGTTCCTGGCTCTTACGGCCTAGTGCCATATACTCCCGTTCTGGAGCCTGCCAGTCAGGGGTAACGACGGGACGGCCGACTGGACGTCGGCAGGGAGGGCTGGAGCATACGTTGGTATCCTCCTTCCCCCTCACTGAGCACTGGGGGGCACCAGTTTTTCAGGTGTTGTCCCCCCTTGGTGCCGCAGTGTGTGTGTATATATATATATATATATATATATATATATATATATATATATATATATATATATATATATATATATATATATATATATATATATATATATATATATATATTATATATATATATATTATATATATATATATATATATATATATATATATATATATATATATATATATGTGTTTATTTATATGGTATATGATTTCACTGTTCGGCAGCATTATTTGTTTTTGGCTGTATACCCTCACTGATTACTCTGCGGACGACAGGCTGTTGTCTGCTCTTAAAGAGTAAGGGTGCCAAGGCACTGGCTTATTTTAACCTCTTGTGCGGCTATATTACGGGCACTGCACAGATGACAGCGACAGAGTTTGCATGATGAAAACTTCGCCGGCGTTCCCTGTCCAGGCGGCAGGGACAGAGTTACAGCTTTGCTGAGAAACTCTCTGGGTCATTTTCACTATCCATGTCTCAGGCTATGGACAAATGGTCGGCTAAGAGACTAGGAGTTTGCAGTCCAGACCGGCCCCTTACACAGGCCCGGGCACTGCGGGATCGCCCCAGGCCTCTATCGGTCTGCGACGAAGCGTGTTCCTGGGGTGGCCTCTAGTTATTACGTGGTAAACTCCAGCACGAACCGCAGTCCCAGTCCGGCTAAGCAGCCTTGCTTGGAATCTTCCCCGACTTCTTCAAGGGTCAGCTTGAGGACCCTCTAGAGGATGGGGCGGAGCTCGCAACCCAGGACTCTGTCCGGACGTGGCTCTCAAGGCTTCACAGATTCTGTCCAGAAGCACACCTTCCCGGACAACCGTTTTACTGAACGCCTTATAACACACGTTGTCCCTTCCCCTCTGACGTTGTTAAGGTTTCGGCTCAGTGTCATAAGGTGCCCTCCAGTCTCTGGACTGGCGGCTAGATCAGTAGTAGCAGTGGCTGGCGGGTCCACGCTCAAGAATGCCACGGACAGACAGAACTCCTAATGGGATCCATCTATGAAGCCATAGGCGCGTCCGTTGCCCCGGCCTTTGCAGGGGTGGGCACTCCAGGCTATCTCAGCTGCTCTGTCTCAGATCAATGCGGTCATCCTGTGCTCCGCAATTAGCGTCTTTGACGTCTCAGGCGGTGGTATTTTCACCCTCCGCCGTGCACAGAGAACCTTTTCTGCATGGCGGTCCAGGTCAGGGGAGTGGTCCCCACATGTCCAAGACTGATGTAGGAGACATTCTGTCTTACGGTCACAGGATAGAGCTCAGTTCTCATCCTCCGACTCGTTGCTTCACAGCATCTCCGTCCCCCGAGCGAGCCGATGCACGTTTCCAGGCGGTGAACACTCCGAAGGCAGGAGGAGTTGCGATCCTCGTTCCCCTTCAAGAACGTAGTCGCGGCTTTTTACTCCAGCTTGTTCGTGGTACCAGATAGGACGGATCACTCCGCCCCGTTCTGGACTTCACACTGCTCAACGGACAGAGAACCTGACGGTTCCGGATGGATTCTCTCCGCTTGCCATCGCCTTTGATGGCCCAAGGAGGCTTCCTAGCATCAATCGACATCAGGGATGCTTATCTCCACGTGCCGATTGTACCAGAATATCAGCGCTTCCTGCGCTTCGCCATTGGGAACGAACACCTTCAGTTCGTGGCACTAACTTTCGGCCTGGTGACAGCCCTACGGGCCTTCACCAAGGTCATGACAATGGTGGTAACGGTCCTACTCTCTCAGGCAATCTGCTGGTCAAGGCCCCCTCTCGGGTGGCACCCCAACACAGCCTGAACATTGCTCTAGAGACTCTCCAGAGATTCGGGTGGTTCATCAATTTTTCCTAAAGTCAAAATTGACACCGGCCCAATCACTGACATATCTCGGCATGGAGTTTCATACTCTCTCAGCGATAGTGAAGCTTCCGCTGGACAAACAGCGTTCACTACAGACAGGGGTGCAATCGTTCCTTCGAGCCCAGTCACACCCTTTGAGGCGCCTCATGCACTTCCTAGAGAAGTTGGTGGCAGCAATAGAGGCAGCTCCGTTTGCGCAGATTCATCTGCGCCCACTTTAATGGGACTTTCTCCGCAAATGGGACAGCAAATCGACGTCCCTCGACAAGAACGTTGCTCCTTCTCGGGCAGCCATGGCCTCCCTTCAGTGGTGGCTTCTTCCCACTCTTGTCGAAGGAAAAATCCTTCCTGCCCACATCCTGGGCTGTGGTCACTGCGGACGGGAGTCTGTCAGGGAGTCTTCCTCCGCCACAGGGCTCAGGGTACATGGACTCAACAGAGTCCTCCATCCAGATCAATGTTCTGGAGATAAGGGCAGTGTTCTAGCCCTAAAAGCGTTCCAGCCATGGCTGGAAGGCAGGCAGATCCGAATTCAGTCGGACAACGCCACGGCGGTGTCATACATCAACCACCAACGCGGCACAAGCAGTCGGCAAGCCTTCCAGCAAGTCCGGCGGTTTCTGCTGTGGGGGGAAGCCACAGCCTTCACCATCTCCGCAGTTCACATCCCGGGCGTAGAAAACTGGGAAGCAGACTTTCTCAGTCGCCAGGGCATGGACGCAGGGGAATGGTCTCTTCGACCGGACGTGTTTCAAGAGATTTGTTGCCGCTGGGGGAAGCCGGACGTCGACCTATTGGCGTCCCGGCACAACAACAAGGTCCCGGCATTCATGGCACGTTCTCAAGATCACAGAGCTCTGGCGGCAGACGCATTAGTTCAGGATTGGTCGCAGTTTCCACTGCCTCACGTATTCCTCCTCTGGCACTGCTGCCCAGAGTGTTACGCAGGATCAGATCCGACTGCCACCGCTCCATCCTCGTCGCTCTAGACTGGCCGAGGAGGTCGTGGTACCCGGATCTGTGGCATCTCACGGTAGGCCAACCGTGGACACTACCAGACCGGCCAGACTTGCTGTCTCAAGGGCCGTTTTTTCCAATCTGAATTCTGCGGCCCTCAACCTGACTGCGTAGCCATTGAGTCCTGGATCCTAGCGTCTTCAGGGTTATCTCAAGAGGTCATTGCCACTATGAGACAGGCCAGGAAACAACGTCCGCCAAGATCGACCACAGGACGTGGAAGATCTTCTTATCCTGGTGCTCTGATCAGAGTTTTACTCTCTGGCCATTCGCCTTGCCCACTTTCTGTCCTTCCTTCAATCCGGAATGGAAAAGGGGTTGTCTCTCGGTTCCCTTAAGGGACAAGTTTCGGCGCTTTCTGTGTTTTTTTCAAAAGCGTCTAGCCAAACTCCCTCAGGTACGCACGTTCCTGCAGGGGGTTTGCCACATAGTCCCTCCTTACAAGCGTCGGCTAGAACCCTGGGATCGGAACAGGGTGATACCGGCTCTTCAGAAACCACCCTTCGAGCCAATGAGGGATATTCTCTCTCACGCCTTTCGCAGAAGGTGGTCTTCCTAGTGGCAGTCACATCACTCCGCAGAATGTCTGACATAGCAGCGCTGTCATGCAAAGTCCCCCTTCCTGGTGTTTCACCAGGACAAGCTGGTTCTGCGTTCGGTTCTGGAATTTCTCCCGAAGGTGGTATCCTCTGTCCATCTCAATCAGGATATCTTCTTACCTTCTTTTGGTTCTCATCCGCTTCACCAACGTGAAAAGGATTTGCACTTGTTAGGTCTGGTGAGAGCACTCAGACTCTACATTTCTCGTACGGCGCCCCTGCGCCGCTCGGATGCGCTCTTTGTCCTTGTCGCTAGCCAGCGTAAAGGGTCGCAAGCTCCCAAGTCAACTTGGCTCGGTGGATCAAGGAACCTATTCTTGAAGCCTACCGTTCTGCTGGGCTTCCGGTTCCTTCAAGGCTGAAGGCCCATTCTCCCAGAGCCGTGGGTGCGTCCTGGGCGTTGCTGCACCAGGCTACGGCTCAGCAGGTGTGTCAGGCGACTACCTGGTTGAGTCTGCACGCTTTCACGGAGCACTATCTAGTGCATACCTACGCTCGGCAGATGCCAGCTTAGGTAGGCGAGTCCTTCAGGCGGCGGTTGCCCACCTGTAGGAAGGAGCCGTTTTACGGCTCCTTTACCGAGGTATTCTTTTACCCACCCAGGGACTGCTTTTGGACGTCCCAATTGTCTGGGTCTCCCAATGGAGCGACAAAGAAGAAGGGAATTTTGTTTACTTACCGTAAATTCCTTTTCTTCTAGCTCCAATTGGGAGACCCAGCACCGCCCCTGTTCCCTTCGGGCTGTTATTTCTTTGTGTACACATGTTGTTCAGATTGAATTGTTCTTGGTCATGGTTTCAGTTCTCCGAACATCCTTTGGATTGAATTTACCTTAGACCAATTTATAAGTTTCCTCCTTCCTGCTTTTGCACCAAAACTGAGGAGCCCGTGATGCACGGGAGGGTGTATAGCAGAGGGGAGGGGTTTACACTTTTGAGTGTAGTGCTTTGTGTGGCCTCCGGAGGCAGTAGCTATACACCCAATTGTCTGGGTCTCCCAATTGGAGCTAGAAGAAAAGGAATTTACGGTAAGTAAACAAAATTCCCTTCTTTTTGGTCAGAAAGGGGGCACAATAATAACAGGGACCTTTCTAGAATGCAGCCCAGGAGCTGCAGAGGGGGAATCTGTTAGGTTTTAGGGGAAATTTCTGCTGACAGGTTCCCTTTAACAGACAGGTTTCACTGGGGGCGTGTATTTCTTCTCCCTGTATGACGCTGACCAATTTTAAGCGGGCGACAACACTCAACGGAAAGAACACACACCTATCGTAGCTTAGAGCAGAGTTGTCCATGTGTGAGATGTAAGGATACAGCTGATCCCCCTGGTCTGACCTCCTGCGTGATTAGTGCCGCGGAGTTTAGCTGTGTCACATTATAAGCCCTTCTATCAGCTCTTCTGATTACGGAGTGTGTCAGTGATCACATTTATGTCCGCCATGCTCAAGACCTTTGACCTTACTCCAGTGAGATCAGGGGTGTCAGTACATCTCACACAGTAGTAACCTGCCTGTTCTGGACTACTCCTGTGTGAGAAGTAATGACACCCGGGCCAGATCCCACTGCAGAGCGATGAGAACAGACATTAGTGTGATTACTAGTGATGGGTGAGCAGTACGATGATTACTAATAATGATGGGTGAGCATGCTCCGTACTCCAGTTGAATATCGGGGTACTCATGCTGCTGGTCAAAGTATCGTGGGTGCATGGATGTGTCCCTCATGAAACAGCAAACACAAAGCATAGGCCTTCTTCACTGAATGATGTAAGCAGCTCCCCAGTGACACACACTCGCAGTCATGTAGTGTCCCAAAAAAAAAAAAATGGCCGCATGTGGGCTGAGACCTGAACTGGTCAGTCATTGACTTCCCTTATACTCGAGCTCATCTGAGTGTCTGACCCGCTCAATGTGCGCACTCGAGCATCAGAGTGCGCACTTATTCTGAGCATTGTGCCGCTTTCCCATCCTTAATTACCGTATTTTTCGTTTTATAAGACTCACCCCAAATTTAGAGAGAAAAAAAAGGAGGGGGGGGGGGATACAGGAGGCAAAGGTGGTGGTGGAGGCGGGCAATGCTGCAGGCACTGTGGTGGGGACTGTGTGGAGCAGGGTGGTGCGGCGAATGTGGGCTTCAATGTAATGGCGCCAGGAGTTGGCGCATGCGCAGATTGAGCTCTCGACTCAATGACAAGCCGAGAACTCATCTGCGTACCCTCCACCTCTGGGCGCAATTTTCCTTAAGTCCGCTGCTGAAAGATCAATTGGCCATATGCGGTGCTTGCGCAGATGAGGTTTTGAGCCGAGAGCTCAATCTATGCATGTGCCATTATTTGACAGCGCATCTGGGACACCTGCTGCACCACCCTGCTTCACACAGCCCCCCACCACTGTCAACACAGCCCCTGCCGCAGCCGCAAGCACAGCGCCCATTCTCCACCTCCTGGTAAGCTCCATTCGCATTATAAGACGCACCCCTTTGCCCATGTCGCACAATGGGCGCGGGTACGCTCGCTAGCGATATCGGTAACGATATCGCAGCGTGTAAAGTGGCCTTTAAGGGTGCTTTACACGCTGCAACATCGCTAGCGATCTCATTAGCGATGTGACACGTTTTTATAGCGCCGGTCACATGTGCGATCTTGGCAGATCGCATCAGATCTGGCGTGTCACATCGCTAATGAGATCGCTAGCGCTGTCGCAGCGTGTAAAGCACCCTTTACTCACATCCCCCAAAGGCTTCTCTCATGCTGCACCCTCCTCCTTTCACCCCTGTCTGCCACCCTCCACATGTTCTTTATCAGCTGACCCGTCACTGCTTTCGTCCCCCATTACAGCCTTTCGCTCACATCTCCGATACTTTCAGTCCACCTGCTTTGTGTAAGCCGTCTCTTTCGCAGGGGAATAAATCCTTTGCAATGAATCCAGCAAACTACAAAGGATGGACACCTGGTTATTTTTTAGGCCTTCTCATAATGTTACTCAGAGCACTACATCCTGTGTAGGAGCACTCCACAGTCCCACTGCTCTTACAGGAAAGAATTCCGTCTGTGATGGTGAGATTGTGATACACCCTGATGTGTAGGGGCCTTTGACACATATTTATACATAACTCCTGCACGCACTCAATCAATCACACCCCGACCTCTCCACCCTGGCCAAGACTAAAGAGCTTTCTAAGGACACCAAAGACAAAATTGTAGGCACGCACAAAACTAGGATGGGTTACAGAACAATTGGCAAGCAGCTTGGTGAGAAGGCAACAACTGTTGGCACAATATTAGAAAACAGAAGAAAGACAAGATGACTGTCAATCTTACACAGTCTGAGGCTCCATCCAAGATCTTGCCTCGTGGGGTAAGGATGTGACGCGCCCACGGGGTCAAGTGCTACTCGTCACTGGGCTGCAGTGCTTCTGCTGCTGGGTCGCCGCAGTGGCCTTGCCCGGTTCCGTGAATCTGGGTGTCAAGAAAAGGCTGGGGATGGGGATGATGGGGAAAGTAGTTTGTGACGCCACCCATGGTGTGCCACCAAGGTTAGCCACCGCTGCGGTATCGCTTCTCTCATCTGGGGCAGCAAAGTTGGTACAGCTCTCCACGGGCAGAGCTATGCCCCAGGGAGGATGACAGTGGTAGTAGTTGTAGTCTCTCAGACGCTGTTAGCGCTGGGGGCGCGATGGTAAGGGCGCTGGCAGTAACACGACGATACAAGCGGTGTAGTTCAAGGTCCCCTTTACTCACAGGTCACAAACTGCCGCTGGACGTGCCGATCCCGTCTGCGATGGGCTCCAGCCGATACTGGATACTTCAGAGGTCGTGACCAGCGGTCCCTTCAGTTGGTTTTCTTTCGACGGTCTCCCTCCACCCCAGAACCTGGGCCGTGGAACGGGTCACGGGTGCCTGCTGCACTCCCTGAGAACCCTGGAATCCCCCTTCTTTTCCTAAGAGCCAGGGTCGAGCCTCCGGCTCCAGACCACGGGCTCCAAACTGTTCGTTGTCTCCTGCTCCTCCTCAGTGTGACCACACATGGACACTGTCCAGTGTTGACTGACTATTGTGTGTTGGATGACTCCTCACTTCCCCTGTGGGTGCCTTGCCTCCCGGGTTCCTGACTGGTGGGCATGAGGTCCCATACCTCGTGATGACCACCCCAGCACCTACCCCAGCCCGGTCCCAGTGACAACCCCGTGTTACGTTTTGGTTGTGGTTGTGGTTGTTACCAGTGACGACCTCCTCCGTATCCGACATGAGTAGTACACCTTAAGTGAGGTGCAATACCCTGTGGCGCCTGAAGCCACAGGGCAATATAGATGATTCTGAGAAAGGTCAGCAATCAGCGCACAACTACACGGGAGGACCTGGTCAAAGACCTGAAGAGAGATGGGACCACAGTCTCAAAGATTACTGTTAGTAGCACACTACGCCGTCATGGATCAAAATCCTGCAGAGCACGTAAGGTCCGCCCGCCTGCTCATGCCAGCACACGTCCAGGCCCGTTTCAAGTTCGCCAATGACCATCTGGATAATCCAGACAAAGTATGGAGGAGGGTCATGTATTCAGATGAGACCAAAATAAAACTTCTGGCATTAACTCATCGCCGTGTTTGGAGGATGAAGGAGGATGAAGAAGGATGAGTACAACCCCAAAAACACCTCCCAACCGTGAAGCATGGGGCTGGAAACATCATACTTTGGGGGGCTTTTCTGTAAAGGGGACAGTATGACTGCAGAGTATTGAAAGGAGATTGGATGGGGTCATATATCGCAAGATCTTGGCCAACAACCTTCTTCCCTCAGTAAGATTATTGTAGATGGGTCATGGTTGGGGCTTCCAGCATAACAATGACCCGAAACACAGCCAGGGCAACTAAGGAGCGGCTCCTTACGAAGCATTTCAAGGTCCTGGAGTGGCCTAGCCAGTCTCCAGGCCTGAACCCAATAGTAAATTTTGAAGAAGCTGAAACTCAATGTTGCCCAGTGACAGCCCCGAAACCTGAGCGATCTGGAGAAGATCTGTATGGAGGAGTGACCTGAAAGATCTGGAGAAGATCTGTATAGAGAAGTGACCTGAAAGATCTGGAGACGTTCTGTATGGAGGAGTGATCTGAAAGATCTGGAGAAGATCTGTATAGAGAAGTGACCTGAAAGATCTGGAGACGTTCTGTATGGAGGAGTGACCTGAAAGATCTGGAGAAGATTTGTATAGAGGAGTGACCTGAAAGATTTGGAAAAGATCTTATGGAGGAGTGACCTGAAAGATCTGGAGAAGATCTGTATGGAGGAGTGACCTGAAACATCTGGAGAAGATCTGGATGAAGAAGTGACCTAAATATCCAGGAGAAGATCTGTATAGAGAAGGGACCTGAATGATCTAGAGAAGATCTGTATGGAGGAAGTGACCTGAAAGATCTGGAGAAGATCTGTATGGAGGAGTGACCTGAAAGATCTGGAGAAGATCTGGATGAAGAAGTGACCTAAATATCCAGGAGAAGATCTGTATAGAGAAGGGACCTGAATGATCTAGAGAAGATCTGTATGGAGGAGTGATCTGCAAGATCTGGAGAAGGTCTGTATAGAGGAGTCACCTGAATTAACTGGAAAAGATCTGTATGGAGGAGTGATATGAAAGATCTGGAGAAGATCTATACGAAGGAGTGACCTAAAAGATCTGGAGAAGATCTGTATGGAGGAGTGACCTCAGAGATCTGGAGAAGATCTGTATGGAGGAGTGACCTTAAATATCTGGACAAAATCTGTTTGGAGAAGTGACCTGAAAGATCTGGAGACGATCTGTATGAAGGAGTGACCTAAAAGATCTGGAGATCTGTATGAAGGAGTGACCTAAAAGATCTGGAGAAGATCTGTATGGAGGAGTGACCTGAAAGATCTGGAGAAGATCTGTATGGAGGAGTGACCTGAAAGATCTGGGGAAGATCTGTATGGAGGAGTCGCCAAAATCCTTGCTGCAGTGTGTGCAAACCTGGTCAAGATCTACCGGAAACATCTGACCTCTGTAATTGCAAGTAATAGTACCACATTTGTCAGACTGTGGGTGCATCTAGTGTGTACAGCGCCCTCTTCGGTTCACCCACAGGTTTTATATTTGATGCAGGTCTGGGCTCTGGCTGGGACATTACAAAAATGTGAACTTTTTCAGGTGAAACCTTTCTTATGTTGATTTGGAGGTCACTTAGGGTTGCTGTCATGCTGAAAGGTGAAATTCCTCAAGTTTTTCTTTTTCCAAAATTGACTGATATTTGGAACTTTTCATAATTCCCTACCCATTGACTAATGACCCAGTTCCAGCTGCCAAAAACCATAGCCAAAGCATAATGCTGCCTCCACCATGCCTCACTGTGGGAATGGTGATCTTTTGGTAATTTGCAGTGTTGGTTTTATGTCAAACATACCTTTTGGAATTGTGGCGAAAAAGTTCACCCTTGGTCACAATAACACCTTTACCCACATGCTTTTCTTAGACGATGTAGGTTTTGGCAAAACCTAACTGGTCGTGTATGTTTTTTTTCTTTATAAGAAAAGGCTTCTGTTTTGCCACCCGACCCCACAGCTCAAACATATGAAGAATATGGCAGATTGTTTTCACATGCAGGACACCACCAGCACTTACCAGAAAATCCTGCAGCTCCTTTAATGTTGCTGTCGACCAAATGTAGCCAAACTACCAAATTTCTTTGTCTTTTCATCAATTTTTGAGGGACGTCCAATTCTAAGTAATGTCATGGTTGTGTCAAATTTCAGCCACTTCTTGATGTCTTTACACTTCTCCATTTTTTATCCAATGCCTTGGAAAAAAAATTGTATCCTTCTCCTTTGCTGTGTTGTCAGCTGTTTATGGACTTTGCTATATATATATATATATATATATATATATATATATATATATATATAATGTGTGTGTGTGTGTGTCTGGTAATAAAGATAACATTGGTATAGAATATTTAATAGTATAAATAATACTGCTATACAATGTTGATGTGACATAAATAATACACTGTGTTTGATAATATGTATAGTACTACTATACAATGTATAATATGGTAACTGATACTGTTACATAATGTCTAATATATAATAAATAATACTGCTATGTAAAGTCTAATGATAAAATAAATACTGGTATAAAATCTCTAATAATGTAAATAATACTGCTATACAGTACTGTATGTTAAGCTATAGTACTGCTGTACACTGTATAACATAACTAATACTGTTATACAATGTCCAATAATATAATAAAGAATACTGCAATATAAACTCTAATCATAAAATAACTACTTTTATAAAATGTCGAATAATATAAATAATACTGCTATACAGTGTCTGATAATATATAGTGCTGCTATACACTGTATAATGTGATAAATAATACCGCTATACAGTGTCTGATAATATATAGTGCTACTATACACCGTATAATGTGATAACTAATACTGCTATACAGTGTCTGATAATATATAGTGCTGCTATACACCGTATAATGTGATAACTAATACTGCTATACAGTGTCTGATAATATATAGTGCTGCTATACACCGTATAATGTGATAACTAATACTGCTATACAGTGTCTGATAATATATAGTGCTGCTATACACCGTATAATGTGATAACTAATACTGCTATACAGTGTCTGATAATATATAGTGCTGCTATACACCGTATAATGTGATAAATAATACCGTTATACAGTGTCTGATAATATATAGTGCTACTATACACCGTATAATGTGATAACTAATACTGCTATACAGTGTCTGATAATATATAGTGCTGCTATACACCGTATAATGTGATAACTAATACTGCTATACAGTGTCTGATAATATATAGTGCTGCTATACACTGTATAATGTGATAAATAATACCGTTATACAGTGTCTGATAATATATAGTGCTACTATACACCGTATAATGTGATAACTAATACTGCTATACAGTGTCTGATAATATATAGTGCTGCTATACACCGTATAATGTGATAACTAATACTGCTATACAGTGTCTGATAATATATAGTGCTGCTATACACTGTGTAATGTGATAAATAATACCGCTATACAGTGTCTGATAATTTATAGTGCTGCTATACACTGTGTAATGTGATAAATAATACCGCTATACAGTGTGTGATAATATATAGTGCTGCTATACACTGTATAATGTGATAAATAATACCGCTATACAGTGATTGATAATATATAGTGCTGCTATACACTGTATAATGTGATAAATAATACCGCTATACAGTGATTGATAATATATAGTGCTGCTATACACTGTATAATGTGATAAATAATACCACTATACAGTGTCTGATAATATATAGTGCTGCTATACAGTGTATAATGTGATAAATAATACCGCTATACAGTGTTTGATAATATATAGTGCTGCTATACATTGTATAATGTGATAAATAATACCGCTATACAGTGTCTGATAATATATAGTGCTGCTATACAGTGTATAATGTGATAAATAATACCGCTATACAGTGTTTGATAATATATGGTGCTGCTATACACCATATAATGTCCAGTAGACCACTGCGCAACCAGCTCTGTCCTCACCTATTGTACCCTCACCCATTCCCTGTAGACTGTGAGCCCTCGCGGGCAGGGTCCTCTCTCCTCCTATACCAGTCTGTTTTGTACTGTTAATGATTGTTGTACGTATACCCTCTTTCACTTGTAAAGCGCCATGGAATAAATGGTGCTATAATAATAAATAATAATAATGATAATAATATAATGTGATAAATAATACCGCTATACAGTGATTGATAATATATAGTGCTGCTATACACTGTATAATGTGATAAATAATACTGCTATACAGTGATTGATAATATATAGTGCTGCTATACTATACACCGTATAATGTGATAAATAATACCGCTATACAGTGATTGATAATATATAGTGCTGCTATACACTGTATGTGATAAATAATACCGCTATACAGTGATTGATAATATATAGTGCTGCTCTACACTGTGTAATATGATAAATAATACCGCTATACAGTGATTGATAATATATAGTGCTGCTATACACTGTGTAATATGATAATACCGCTATACAGTGTCTGATAATATATAGTGCTGCTATACACTGTATAATGTGATAAATGATATATTTTATATATTATTAGTATTTGGCGCGGTTCCATCATGGCGGAAAGTTAACCCTTCAAGTGATGGGAAGATGGGATAGCTGTGCCCCAGAGCTGACACTCCAGGCTGCATTATTGGGGCTGGTCAGTGTTGACATCGTCCCCCTTGTGCCGGGGATTATACACACTCCCGGGGTATAATGGTGTTCGGGCTGCAGTGATATAATGTGGCATATACACTGTATGTATGAATAATCTATGGCTGCCAGCCCTCCGCCCATCCCCCTCCGTCATCCCCTCCCCGCCCCCTCCCCCTCTGTAAAGCCCCGGATGTTGCTGACGTCATTGAGAGCCATCTTTTGTCAGAAGCTGGTGAAGAAGGAACTGCAGCAGCACCAGAGCAAGCGACCTGCAAGATGTGAGTGTCCTTCCCCATCCCCCCGAGCCCCGCACCCGGCATACAGGGGCGCACGCACCCGCACAGTGTGCGCTGCCGCATCCATCCACACACTGGCGGAGCCAGACCCGTGCCCTGCACCCACCGCAATCTGCCGAGTGTCACCCACTGCAGAGCGCACACTGCATCCACAGCCGTGTATATATGCAATACTGTATATATCCCCCCAGCGCCGGCCAATGCAGGCGGGACACGCCACAGCACACTGCAGCCACAAAGATGTGCGACCCCACTGCAATCTGCTGCCGTCACCCACACCCAGAGCAGCCAGGGGGCCGCGTGACACCCAATCACTGCACGACACTGCAGGCCCACAGCGCTCACTGCCACACACTAGAATAGGCAACACTGCATGACACTGCAGGCCCACAGCAGCCACTGCCACACACTGCAATCTACAGCACTGCCACACACTAGAATAGGCAACACTGCACGACACTGCAGGCCCACAGCACACTGCCACACACTGCAATCTACAGCACTGCCACTCACTATAATATGCAACACTGCATGACACTGCAGGCCCACAGCACACTGCCACACACTGCAATCTACAGCACTGCCACACACTATAATATGCAACACTGCACGACACTGCAGGCCCACAGCACACTGCCACACACTGCAATCTACAGCACTGCCACACACTATAATATGCAACACTGCACGACACTGCAGGCCCACAGCACACACTGCCACACTGCGATTTACAGCACTGCCACACACTAGAATAGGCAACACTGCATGACACTGCAGGCCCACAGCAGCCACTGCCACACACTGCAATCTACAGCACTGGACACACACTATAATATGCAACACTGCATGACACTGCAGGCCCACAGCAGCCACTGCCACACACTGCAATCTACAGCACTGGACACACACTATAATATGCAACACTGCATGACACTGCAGGCCCACAGCAGCCACTGCCACACAATGCAATCTACAACACTGGACACACACTATAATATGCAACACTGCACGACACTGCAGGCCCACAGCAGCCACTGCCACACACTGCTATTGCACTGCGATGTACAGCACTGGACGCGCACTGCGATGTAACTGCAATGTACAACGCTGGACGTGCACTGCACCCTGTGTGACACACGGACATGTGACCGACAGTGCAACACAGGCAAAGACACCGGGTTGGCACTAACATTACCATCTATATACAGTGCACCCGACTATCCAGCGTGCACCTGAGGCGTAACTGTTGTCTGATGGGCCCCAGTGCAGAGTTTGACCCTGGGCCCCCCACATGTTGGTCAGATGTATGGGCCGTTGTAGTGTTCTAAATCCTATAAAGATATATGCGTCGTCCACCCCCCCCCCCCTTCCCCACTTCATTGTGTGGTACTGACCCCCGTTCTGTACTAATTTCCCCCATCCTGGGCCACTTCCTGGTAAATATGTCTCCCATCTGGGTGTATGACCTCATCATAGCTATATCCTGGAATATATCGCCATTATGGATCCATCGTGGTATATATATCCCCATCATGGATCCATCGTGGTATATATATCCCCATCATGGATCCATCGTGGTATATATATCCCCATCATGGATCCATCGTGGTATATATATCCCCATCATGGATCCATCGTGGTATATATATCCCCATCATGGATCCATCGTGGTGTATATATCACCATCATGGATCCATCGTGGTGTATATATATCCCCATCATGGATCCATCGTGGTGTATATATCTCCATCGTGGTGTATATATCACCATCATGGATCCATCGTGGTGTATATATATCCCCATCATGGATCCATCGTGGTGTATATATCTCCATCGTGGTGTATATATCCCCATCATGGTGTATATATCCCCATCATGGATCCATCGTGGTGTATATATCCCCATCATGGATCCATCGTGGTGTATATATCCCCATCATGGATCCATCGTGGTGTATATATCCCCATCATGGATCCATCGTGGTGTATATATCCCCATCATGGATCCATCGTGGTGTATATATCCCCATCATGGATCCATCGTGGTGTATATATCCCCATCATGGATCCATCGTGGTGTATATATCCCCATCATGGATCCATCGTGGTGTATATATCCCCATCATGGATCCATCGTGGTGTATATATCCCCATAGCGGGCCCCAGCCTGGTACATATTATACCTCCGGTCGCCGCACACAGTAAACAAAATAACCGATTATACTCGCCTTCTCCTGGCTCCCCCGGTGTCCTTCTCCAATGATGGTATGCCGCAAGGTCACTGTCATGCACGGCGTGCCCACTTTACGGCACAGTCAGCTGCCGGGTGTTGGCATATTCTCTGCTCCCCATGGCTTGGATTATGGGCGTAGGGGGCAGTGAATCGTCATAGCCTTAATCGGCGGCCGCTCACATCCAGCTGAAAAAGGCACTGGGGCTGGTGGGCCCCTGTACCCAGGGGCCGGTGGTTGCGATCGCTGTGACCGCGATTGTTACGTCTCTGCAGTGCGCCCAACTACAGCCTAATATCACCATCTGTATACACTGCACCCAACTACAGCCTAATATCACCATCTGTATACACTGCACCCAACTACAGCCTAATATCACCATCTGTATACACTGCACCCAACTACAGCCTAATGTCACCCAACTATGGTGATGGTGAGGCGACAGCTCCTGGTGGTGGTGAGGTGGCCGCAGTGTCACGGCAGGCTGTAGCTTGAAGAGATGGGTTTTCAGGTTCTATGTGAAAGTTCTGAATGTGATGGATAATTGGACAGGTTGGTGCACCGTACGACAGCGGATACTCGAGAGAAGTCTTGGAGGAGATTAGTTAAGGAACGTACGAATATGAAGAAGAGCAGGAGGTCTTGGGAGGACCGTAGATTTCATGTGAGAAAATATCGGAAGATTAGTTCAGAGATATATGGAGGAGACAGATTATGGACGGCTTTGTAGGTCAGTGTTATCATTTTGAATTGAATAGTCTGGGGAATTGGGAACCATTGAAGGGATATTGGAGGGGAGAAGTGGTGGAGTAGTGAGAAGAGTAATCGGGCAGCAGACTTAAAGGACAGACCGGAGAGCTGCAACAGCAGGAAAGTCACAGAGGAGGATATTGCAGTAGTCAAGGTGGGAGATGACGAGGGCATATATCTGTATTTTAGTAGATTCAAGGTTTTGGAAAGAAAAAAATTTTGAGTTGGAGGTGGCAGGAGGTGGTCCGATGCAATTTATTGTGATAGATTGGGTAGGGGTGTTAGGTGAAATGGAGGAACGATGATGAGTTTGGTTTTGTCCACATTGAGCTTTAGAAAGCGAGAGGAGAAGGAGGATATGGCCGATAGATACTCCGGGATTCTGGACAGCAAAGTGGTGACATCTGGACCAGAGAGGTAGACCTGAGTTCATCAACGAACAGGTGGTACTGGAAGCAATGGGACTTTGAGATGTCCCAGGCCAAAGGTATAGATGGAGAAGAGTAAGGGTCCCAGGACGGAGCCTTGAGGGACACCAACAGAGAGAGGGTGGGAGGAGGCGGCGGTTGTGTGGGTAATGTGCTATTAGAAAGGTATGAGGAGATCCAGAAGAGGACAAAGTCTTTGATTTTGAGGAAAGAAAAAAATCTGTAGTATGAGGGAGTGGTCGACTTTGTCGAAGACTGAGGACAGGTCTAGAAAGAGGAGTGTGGAGAATTAACTTGTCTTTGGCAGTAAGTCAGTCATTAATAATTTTGGTCAGGGCAGTTTTGGTTGAGTGGTGGGGACTGAAGCCAGAGTGACTTAGATGAGGGGTGGGAGGAACGTTCAACATGGACTTGCTGCTCGAGGAGTCTGGAGGTGAACCAGAGCAGTGATATGGGGCAATAGCTGGATGTAAAGGTCGGGTCGCGGGATATAGATGTCCCCATCCTGATATACATGTTCCCATAATGGCCCCATCCTGGTATACATGTCCTCATAATGGCATGAACGTGTTGCTCGAGCAGTTTCGAGGTGAACTGGAGAAGTGATATGTGGCGATAGCTGGATGTAAAGGTCGGGTTGAGGGATAACTTCTTCAGGATAGGTGGGATGTCCGCATAATGGCCCCATCATGCATGTGTGAAGAATAGAAGGTCCCATAAGTTAATTATGAGTTCAACTGATGGGCTACAGGCGGGAAGAGCGAGGTGGTGAGGTTTGGAGGATGTGGGATGGGGTCAAGTTCACCAGTGGGGAGGTGTGGTTCGGAGAGAAGATGAGTAAGCTCTCCTTCACCGATGGTGGGAGGAAGATTGAGGACGGGCAGTGGTCTGTTATATGGAGGGTTGTGCTTCTGATTTGGTCGGTCTTGATTTTGAAATGTTCGGCAAAGTCTCCTGCGGAGATGAGGGAGATCGGAGGGGGCAGAGGTGGGTGAAGGAGGTGGTAAGTGTTGAAAAACTAATGTCTCCATCTATATACAGTGCACCCGACTACGGCCTAATGTCCCCATCTATATACAGTGCGCCCGACTACAGCCTAATGTCCCCATCTATATACAGTGCACCCAACTATGGCCTAATGTCCCCATCTATATACAGTGCACCCAACTATGGCCTAATGTCCCCATCTATATACAGTGCACCCGACTACGGCCTAATGTCCCCATCTATATACAGTGCGCCCGACTACGGCCTAATGTCCCCATCTATATACAGTGCGCCCGACTACGGCCTAATGTCCCCATCTATATACAGTGCGCCCGACTATGGCCTAATGTCCCCATCTATATACAGTGCGCCCGACTACGGCCTAATGTCCCCATCTATATACAGTGCGCCCGACTACGGCCTAATGTCCCCATCTATATACAGTGCGCCCGACTACGGCCTAATGTCCCCATCTATATACAGTGCGCCCGACTACGGCCTAATGTCCCCATCTATATACAGTGCGCCCGACTACGGCCTAATGTCGCCCATCTATATACAGTGCGCCTGACTACGGCCTAATGTCACCCATCTATACACAGTGCACCCGACTACGGCCTAATGTCCCCATCTATATACAGTGCACCCGACTACGGCCTAATGTCCCCATCTATATACAGTGCACCCGACTACGGCCTAATGTCCCCATCTATATACAGTGCACCCGACTACGGCCTAATGTCCCCATCTATATACAGTGCGCCCGACTACGGCCTAATGTCCCCATCTATATACAGTGCGCCCGACTACGGCCTAATGTCCCCATCTATATACAGTGCGCCCGACTACGGCCTAATGTCCCCATCTATATACAGTGCACCCGACTATGGCCTAATGTCCCCATCTATATACAGTGCGCCCGACTACGGCCTAATGTCCCCATCTATATACAGTGCGCCCGACTACGGCCTAATGTCCCCATCTATATACAGTGCGCCCGACTATGGCCTAATGTCGCCCATCTATACACAGTGCACCCGACTACGCCCTAATGTCCCCATCTATACACAGTGCACCCGACTACGCCCTAATGTCCCCATCTATACACAGTGCACCCAACTGAAGGAAAGTGCGGATGCCGGGCCATGAAGTCTGCGCACTGCTTTGTCGGTGCTTGCAGACTGCTTCAGGCAGGGTGTTGGACACTTAATGTACTCTTCAGGGCAGCGTTCATTATCCCGCAGCCGGTCGCCATCTTGGATGTAGTAGATAGACACAGGACACTGGTGAACTCTTGGCACAATACATGTAAACAGTTTATTCATTTTTCCACCATCCTGAGAGACATGGCCACTCTTAGCTGCTGTTTCCTGAGGTACTCCGTCTGGCCTGTCCCGCTGACTGGGGCCTAGTCCTCCAGCTGTCCAGCCTATGCCTCTGCTTCCCCCTGATCTTCTCTCCACGCCTTTGCTTAGTCCTCTCACTGTCTCAGATGGCTTCTAGTCACTTGGCTCCTGTCCCGAGGAACTCTCTCTTGGGCACATCTGTTTAGTCCTGGGACTCCTCTAAGGCCGTCTCGAGGTGAGCCGTAGGCTCCGGACCCTTGGAGGATACCATCGGGTTCTCCGACGCTTCTGCTCTACATACCTGTCTCTATAACCAACCCCCTGGCCGTCTCCCCCCTCCTCAGCTCCCTCTGTACCCAGAAAGTATCTGATACTGCTATATCTATTACTAACAATCTATCTACATAACATTCCTATATTTTACCTTACACTACATCCTACTTAACATTCTCCACTCTGCTATTTCTATTACATTTTCTGTTCTACCCTAAAGCTTATCTGCCTTATACAGGTTACCACACATTAATAACGCATAACAGATTACACTTTACATTACCATATACATAGTTACTACAGCGCAATACACTTACAATCCACTTTAACAGGGCTCGGCGGCTACACGGTCTCTGCGCTGCTACATTTCTGCTAGCCTGCTGGTTATCTTTTTTTGATCGCATGTTGCGGGAGATCTATCACAGTTATGCCTTTTTAAGATGGAGGAATTTGTCTTCCTACGCCGACTATAGCTTTCTGGTACACCAGTCCGTGTGCTGTTGTTTTCCAGTCTGGCGATTTACGGCGTGTTGCTTGGATTACCGTCCCTTCTTTTTTTTTTTTCTTTTGTTTAGTTTTTCTCCTTATCACTTGTCTGATTACTCTTGTGTGAGTGTGCTGTGTGATAGAGTTTTGGTTTTCCCTATTTGTCTATCACTGTTGGTGTTTACATGCTCCTGTCCCGGCCCCCGCCCTCACAAGGTAGGGAGAGGGGGGTACTAAATCAGGGCTGGTCAGGAGCAGGGGTAGGAAGGCGGCCCAGACATCCTCACCATCAGATGTATCTCTGGGATCAACGACAACTAGGGCCACCCTAGCCTGAGGGCCAGTTTAGGAGCCTTGGTCCTCTGTTATGCTACCCTGTTACATCTATATACAATACTGTGTAAATATTTCAGGCAGTAGTGTAAAAATGCTTTGAAGTAAGGATTTTTTTTTTTATAAGTGTTAATAGTTTGTTAATCAATGAACAAAATGCAAAGAGAATCAATTAAGAGAAATGTAAATCACATCAGTATTTGATGACCGCCATCACTTCTTCGAGGTACTTGTCACTTGTTTACAGTTTTTGAAGGAACTCAGCAGAAGGATGTCCCAAACTTCTTGGGAGAACCGGCCCCAGATCTGTGGATGTCACTTGTGGGGATCCTTCTGTGATGTGAGATTCGGGCTCTGCAGGGGCCGGGTCATCGCCTCCGGGAATCCTCACTCTTAATCACATTGGCTGGATGTTTGGCATTGTCGGTCTACAGACGCCTCTAAGATGGTTTTACATGACGGATAAGCATCTTCATGGATTTATCAGCATTGAGGACACCAAGAAATGGCGAACGTTGAGGACCGTTGATGCAGTGGTAAGCCCAGGAAACTTAATGCAGCAGATGAGACGTATCAATAAGAAGGAGCCGTCCCCCGCGCAGAGCCGGCGCCGTCCCCCGCGCAGAGCCGGCGCCGTCCCCCGCGCAGAGCCGGCGCCGTCCCCCGCGCAGAGCCGGCGCCGTCCCCCGCGCAGAGCCGGCGCCGTCCCCCGCGCAGAGCCGGCGCCGTCCCCCGCGCAGAGCCGGCGCCGTCCCCCGCGCAGAGCCGGCGCCGTCCCCCGCGCAGAGCCTGGATCTCTCATCATCCCAACTGGAATCAAGACACAGGAGGATCCGCACATGCCTCATACTCAGAAGATCGGGGGCGAGGGCTTCAAGAAGTTTGGAACAACCCCCCCCCCCACCTTCCCGAGTTCCTTGATAAATAATTGTTGGTCACCAAATTCTGATGGGATTTACAATTCTCGTTTCTTCTTTCGCTTTACATTTTCTTAATTGATAAAAATGAACTATTGTCACTTCTATTTTTGGGAATGTCCTTACTTTGCAGCATTTTTTGCACACCTGCCTAAAACCTTTGCACGCTTCTGTCCAATGCTCCCAACTACAGCCCGTTGTCACTCATCTATAAAAAGTGCATTTAATGTCCACTGGATGGTGTAGGGGCAGCGAACGGGATTAGTGGATCCACTGGACCACAGGGGGGACCTGGGCTTACCCCTTAGTGGGAGGGGGCTTAACTAAGCGGCCACCATGAGGCGGACACCAGGTACTACGCCCAGGGTAGTTACCGGGACTGTGGCAGCTGACCTCCAGGGCAGGAGACGGACTCAGGGTAGACACAGGTACAGGCGGGATAGCTGAGGCAGACAGGCAGGTGGGTACGGACAGGTATGGTGGCCATGGCAGGGACAGATAGGTATGGGAAGGCAGGTAGAGGGTGATGGACACAGAAATAAAGCGACCTGACAACTAATGAGACAGGCAGGACACTGACTAAGTAAAGGTGTTGCCCAGGCACCTCCCCTAATGGTAAAGGTAAGAGTTAGTATTATGACTTGGCCTAAGGTTGGGAGTAAGGTCAGAGCTAAGGTAAGAGTTAGGATTATGACTTGGCCTGAGGTTAGAATTAGGACTATGGTTAGGGTTAAGAGTAAGGTCAGGGCTAAGGTAAGGGTTAAGGGTGCTTTACACGCTGGAACATAGCTAACGATATATCGTCGGAGTCACGTCGTTAGTGACGCACATCCGGCACCGTTAGCGACATTGCAGCGTGTGACACCAAGGAGCGACGATCAACGATCGCAAAAACGTCAGAAAATTGTTGATCGTTGACCCGTCGCTCCTTTTCATAATATCGGTGGGGGTGCATGCCGCTGGTTGTTCGTCGTTCCTGTGGCAGCACACATCGCTGTGTGTGACACCGCAGGATCGACGAACATCTCCTTACCTGCGTCCACCGACAATGCGGAAAAAAGGAGGTGGGCGGCATGTTCCGGACGCTCATCTCCGCCCCTCCTCTGCTATTGGGCAGCCGCTTAGTGACGTCACTGTGACGCCGAACGCACCTCCCCCTTGAGGGAGGGATTGTTCGGCGGTCACAGCGGCGTCGCTGAAAAGGTATGTGTGTGTTACGCTGCCGTAGCCATAATGTTCGCTACGGCAGCAATCACCAAATGTTGTGCGAACGACGGGGGCAGGTGCTATCGCGCTCAATGTCGCAGTGTGTAAAGCACCCTTTAAGATTATCATTTGGATTAAAGTTAAAGGGAATCTGTCACCAGGTTTTTGCCACCTAATCTGAGAGCAGCATGATCTAGAGACAGAGATCCTGATTCCAGTGATGTGTCACTTACTGGGCTGTTTAGTGTAGTTTTGATAAAGTCACTGTTTAATCAGAAGTAGATTATCATTACAGGACTACTTGGCGGGCTGCAGGTAGTCCAGCATATTCATGAGCTCTGTATAACTTCTAGATCTGCTGCAGAGAAAACATTGATTTTATCAAAATGACAGCAAACAGTTCAATAAGTGACACATCGCTGGAATCAGGGTCTCTGTCTCTACATTATGCTGCTTTCAGATGGGGAAGCAAAAAGCAGGTGACAGATTCCCTTTAAGAGTAGGGTCAGGGCTAAGGTAAGAGGTCTATGCCTTGGACTAAGCTTAGTGTTAGGGATTGGAGCAGGGTTAAGGTTAGGACAGGGGGTTTGGGACAGTGATGGCGTTAGGGATGGGTTAGGTTTAGTGTTAGGAAATAATTGCATAAAAATAAACACAAAAAGGTAATAAAAAAAATAGATAATGACATATTTGTGTCCTTAATTCGGCACAAGAGTCCTGTGTTACGCCTGCAGCCCCCTATTTATATGGAGACCACTCTATAGATGTGTCGTAAACACTGATCCCAGCTCACTGCACGTGTGTGTATATATGTGTGTATGTATATAATAATAATTATATAATATATATATATATATATATATATATATATATATGTGTATCAACTTGAATGGAGAGAGAGAGATGGATATAGTACTGAGGATCAGTGAGTAGTGTTACACGCACATCACAGTTGTGGAAAAATGCTGCAAACTAGGACAGCTTCCCAATATAGAAGTATTAATAATTTTATTTTTATCAATTAACAAAATGAATAAAAGAAAAAAGTAAATTATATTATTAATCATTATTTGGTCGCCTTCATCAGTTTTTCTTGGTCACTTGCACACAGGTTTTGAAGGTTGTTCCAAACATCTTGGAGAACTGACCCCTGATCTTCTGTGTATGAGTCTGGTGCCACCGATCTGACCATCGATCTTTTTGTGTCTTCATGGGATTCCAGACAGACGGGATGTGATGGGGGGGCCGGTTCAGGGCTCTGAGGCGGATGGGGGGGGGGAGGCCGGTTCAGGGCTCTGAGGCGGATGGGGGGGCCGGTTCAGGGCTCTCTTGGGGCCGGTTCAGGGGCTCTCTTGGGGCCGGTTCAGGGGCTCTCTTGGGGCCGGTTCAGGGGCTCTCTTGGGGCCGGTTCAGGGGCTCTCTTGGGGCCGGTTCAGGGGCTCTCTTGGGGCCGGTTCAGGGGCTCTCTTGGGGCCGGTTCAGGGGCTCTCTTGGTGCCGGTTCAGGGGCTCTCTTGGGGCCGGTTCAGGGCTCTGAGGCGGGGGGGGGGGGGGGAGGCCGGTTCAGGGCTCTCTTGGGGCCGGTTCAGGGCTCTGAGACGGGGGGGGGGGGCGCCAGTACTCCTCTTAGCTATTAATGACAGTGACGACATTGTTTGTATTTTTGGTGTTACTTTCCGTCTGCAGAATAAGTTTGGAGCCAATCAGACCCTTCTCTGATGGTATAACGTGATAGATAAGTATCTGCCTGCATTTCTCAGCATTGAGGACACCATTAATTCTGGCCAAATCTTTAACTCCATTTGCTGAAGTGCAGCCTCAAACTTGCAGGAGTCTTCACCGGGTTTCAGTGTTCCTGTAGACCCTCAATATTTGGCCACTCTTCGAAGAACAAGCTGCCTTCACATTTTGACTCATTAGTCCAGAGCTCCTATCTTCTTTCTACACCCAATTCCTATGTTTTCAGTCATAGTTGAGTCTCTTGGCCTTGCTTCCTTGTAGAAGGTCTGTTTTTTTTGCCCTCACTACCATGAAGACCATTTCTTGAAGTCTCACTACCATGAAGACTAGATTTCCTCGAACAGTAGATGGTCTAGCTGGTCCTGTGATATTTCTACACCCAATTCTTATGTTTTCATTCATAGTTGAGTCTCTTGGCATTGCTTCCATGTAGGTCTGGTTTATGCCCTCAGTTCTTCCATGAAGACCATTTCTGGCCAGACTTCTCCAAACAGTAGATGGTCTAGCTGGTCCTGTTATTTTTCTACACCCAATTCCTATGTTTTCATTCATAGTTGAGCCTCTTGTTATTGCTTCCATGTACGAAGGTCTGGTTTTTGCCCTCAGCTCCACCATTTCTGACCACACTTCTTCGAACAGTAGATGGGTGCAGCTGGTTCCACTGGTCACTGTCCATTCTGAGTTGCTGGCATTGCTGGACATTTTCTGATTTCGGCAGCAAGTAAGCATGATGTGCCTTCCATCTTGTGCACTGTTTTGTTAGCCAACCATTCTGTCTACCGTTCTCAAAGTTGTCCATTTCTTGGTGTTCTCTATGCTGAGAAACACAGACATACTTTTTCATCAAGGAGTCCTGCTGGTGATGGTCTGGCTCCCCGCAGAGGCCTGGTCTGGCTCCCCGCAGAGGCCTGGTCTGGCTCCCCGCAGAGGCCTGGTCTGGCTCCCCGCAGAGGCCTGGTCTGGCTCCCCGCAGAGGCCTGGTCTGGCTCCCCGCAGAGGCCTGGTCTGGCTCCCCGCAGAGGCCTGGTCTGGCTCCCCGCAGAGGCCTGGTCTGGCTCCCCGCAGAGGCCTGGTCTGGCTCCCCGCAGAGGCCTGGTCTGGCTCCCCGCAGAGGCCTGGTCTGGCTCCCCGCAGAGGCCTGGTCTGGCTCCCCGCAGAGGCCTGGTCTGGCTCCCCGCAGAGGCCTGGTCTGGCTCCCCGCAGAGGCCTGGTCTGGCTCCCCGCAGAGGCCTGGTCTGGCTCCCCGCAGAGGCCTGGTCTGGCTCCCCGCAGAGGCCTGGTCTGGCTCCCCGCAGAGGCCTGGTCTGGCTCCCCGCAGAGGCCTGGTCTCATATGATCCCATCTGTATGGGATCAAGAGACAGAAGGATCTGCACTAGTGATACCCAAAGAAGATCTGGGGCCGGTTCTCAAAGATGTTTGGAAAAATCTACTGTCGAGTGCCTTCAAAAACTGCACACAATTGACAAGAAGTGATGAATGTGATGGGCGGTCACTGAATACTGAGGACAGGGGCGACGGGCGGCCACCGAATACTGAGGGGATTTATATTTTATTTTTTGTTCATTTATTTTACATTTTGTTAATTGATAAAATATAAACCCTTCTAATATCTGAAAGGTTCTTACTGTGCGGCATTTTCCCACAATGCTGCATATCGGTATGAATAGTGAATCAGTGTCAGCGCGGTCACAGTTGTAGAAAGGGCTCCTCTTCACACCATTGACACCGCCTGACACCATTATACAGCTGGACGGAGGGGATTGGGGGCTGTGTAGGGGCGTACAGGGACAGTACGGCACACAGTTATAGATATGCGGGGAGAATTGGGGGCTTTCAGGTTGATGATGAGTGACGAGCTACACACCTCCCTCCCCCCCCCCCCCCCCCCCCCCGCCCTGTATGTGGCATCATGGGAGAGAGGGAGGACATGTTCTTTAAAGGTTCTGCCCTCTTCTTCTGCCGCTCACTGACATATGTGATCGAGGCAGAGGAGGAGAGGAAGATGCCGGGAGCTGCACGGAGGCTGCAGGAGCTGAGGGACCTTACACCCCAATACCTCAAGGACCTTTCAGGTCATGTGACTGATCTAGAGTAGAAGATCCTTCAGCAGCTCAGATCCTGCAGCCGCCATTCAGCCCCCAAGAACTGCAAGATGTGGTCATGTCTAGTGTATGTGTATAAGGCTGGGGCCACCCGAGCGACTCTGCTAATGACCCTCGGCTCCTGCTCTGCTGCGAGCGTGACGAGGGTCATTATACTGTGATCCAATCCTGCGATCAGATCACAGCTGCGGAGGAGAGGGAGAGAGTGATCTCTAAATCTCCTGCATTGTCAGCCTGTGCGTATTTTGCACTGCACTTGGATGTCACCCAAGTGCAGTGCAGTGTTTCACTCACACCCATAGACTTGTATCGGTGCGAGTGAATGCGGCAATGGCGTTCTCTTTGAGATTCCACCTGAGAAAAAAATCTCAGATGGGAACTGCCTGATAAGTAACATTGGTCAAGGGGAATGCCATCTTTTATTGCATTCCACTCGTCCAGTTTTACTCACCGTGTGTCCTAGGCTCAAGTGTAAATGTACATGTAGCAGAGCTGTGTGTGTATGAGTAATTTACATGTAGCAGAGCTGTGTGTGTATGAGTAATGCACATGTAGCAGTGCTGTGTGTGTGAGTAATGCACATGTAGCAGAGCTGTGTGTGTATGAGTAATGTACATGTAGCAGAGCTGTGTGAGTAATGTACATGTAGCAGAGCTGTGTGAGTAATGTACATGTAGCAGAGCTGTGTGAGTAATGTACATGTAGCAGAGCTGTGTGAGTAATGTACATGTAGCAGAGCTGTGTGTGTGAGTAATGTACATGTAGCAGAGCTGTGTGTGTGAGTAATGTACATGTAGCAGAGCTGTGTGTGTGAGTAATGCACATGTAGCAGAGCTGTGTGTGTGAGTAATGCACATGTAGCAGAGCTGTGTGTGTGAGTAATGCACATGTAGCATAGCTGTGTGTGTGAGTAATGCACATGTAGCAGAGCTGTGCGTGTGAGTAATGTACATGTAGCAGAGCTGTGTGTGTCAGTAATGTACATGTAGCAGAGCTGTGTGTGTCAGTAATGTACATGTAGCAGAGCTGTGTGTGTGAGTAATGTACATGTAGCAGAGCTGTGTGTGTGAGTAATGTACATGTAGCAGAGCTGTGTGTGTGAGTAATGTACATGTAGCAGAGCTGTGTGTGTGAGTAATGTACATGTAGCAGAGCTGTGTGTGAGTAATGCACATGTAGCAGAGCTGTGTGTGTGAGTAATGCACATGTAGCAGAGCTGTGTGTGTGAGTAATGCACATGTAGCAGAGCTGTGTGTGAGTAATGTACATGTAGCAGAGCTGTGTGTGTGAGCAATGTACATGTAGCAGAGCTGTGTGTGTGAGTAATGCACATGTAGCAGAGCTGTGTGTGTGAGTAATGCACATGTAGCAGAGCTGTGTGTGTGAGTAATGCACATGTAGCAGAGCTGTGTGTGTATGAGTAATGTACATGTAGCAGAGCTGTGTGAGTAATGTACATGTAGCAGAGCTGTGTGTGTGAGTAATGTACATGTAGCAGAGCTGTGTGTGTGAGTAATGCACATGTAGCAGAGCTGTGTGTGTGAGTAATGCACATGTAGCAGAGCTGTGTGTGTGAGTAATGCACATGTAGCAGAGCTGTGTGTGTGAGTAATGCACATGTAGCAGAGCTGTGTGTGTGAGTAATGCACATGTAGCAGAGCTGTGTGTGTGAGTAATGCACATGTAGCAGAGCTGTGTGTGTGAGTAATGCACATGTAGCAGAGCTGTGTGTGTGAGTAATGCACATGTAGCAGAGCTGTGTGTGTGAGTAATGCACATGTAGCAGAGCTGTGTGTGTGAGTAATGCACATGTAGCAGAGCTGTGTGTGTGAGTAATGCACATGTAGCAGAGCTGTGTGTGTGAGTAATGCACATGTAGCAGAGCTGTGTGTGTGAGTAATGCACATGTAGCAGAGCTGTGTGTGTGAGTAATGCACATGTAGCAGAGCTGTGTGTGTGAGTAATGCACATGTAGCAGAGCTGTGTGTGTGAGTAATGCACATGTAGCAGAGCTGTGTGTGTGAGTAATGCACATGTAGCAGAGCTGTGTGTGTGTGTGAGTAATGTACATGTAGCAGAGCTGTGTGTGTGTGTGAGTAATGTACATGTAGCAGAGCTGTGTGTGTGTGAGTAATGTACATGTAGCAGAGCTGTGTGTGTGTGAGTAATGTACATGTAGCAGAGCTGTGTGTGTATAATACACACTGCAGCGAAACACTAAGTTCGTGTCCTGTAATCCTCTGTTAGACGGGATCCAGCAGCCATGTCCTTATTACATCTATGTACATATATACAGTATATTACAGCTCCATATCTGACTTCGGGCTGGGCTATACCGGTGGCCATATTTGCTGTCATCCAGATTTTACAAAAAACGAGAAATGTTTCTTAATTCAGTTTTTCTTTGTGTGGAAAGCTGAGTGATAACAGACATGTTCACCATCACCATAGCAACGAGAGGCTACTGGCGGCCATTTTGTGTGGGCTGGACCAATATTAATGAGAATACAAGCAGTCAATACGCCACGTCCGACCCTTCAAGATCATTAATAAGTCGCAGTTCCACATCTGCCGTCATTATCAGCAAATCAATACAAAGATGCTGATGGCTCACAAAATGGCCGCCCCCAGTGTGCGCGCTGTCTGGTGAGTTGAAGACATGAAATCCGAGGATGTGTAAAGGCCGCAGAGGCCCGGATGTCCTCATAGGGTCCTCGCCTCAATGAGGGCTGTGATCATATGTAAAGGGCTGTGGTCCATATTGTACAATGAAGGCCGAAGCCTGCTTGGCTGGCAGCCATGTTTTCTTTGGAAGCTATAATGGGCTAAAGCAGCGCAATAGATGTTTAATTGATCTCCTGAAAACAAACTACAGCTTTTTGTCTATGTAGACCCCAGCGAGGTTGTCACACATCTTTCCCAGTGTCATAAACAGCAGAAATAGCTAGTTATGCCGCCATGAAAAGTGTAATGGTCGCCATAAGGTTGTCACCTAATTTTCCAAATGATAGAGCTAACATTCAGGATTCGTGCTTGTTCTCTAGGCACCAGCCCTCCTATCTGCTGCAGATACTTCTCTACATTAGTGCTTGTTCTCTAGGCACCTGCCCTCCTATCTGCTGCAGATACGTCTCTACATTAGTGCTTGTTCTCTAGGCACCTGCCCTCCTATCTGCTGCAGATACTTCTCTACATTAGTGCTTGTTCTCTAGGCACCTGCCCTCCTATCTGCTGCAGATACTTCTCTACATTAGTGCTTGTTCTCTAGGCACCTGCCCTCCTATCTGCTGCAGATACTGCTCTACATTAGTGCTTGTTCTCTAGGCACCAGCCCTCCTATCTGCTGCAGATACTTCTCTACATTAGTGCTTGTTCTCTAGGCACCTGCCCTCCTATCTGCTGCAGATACTGCTCTACATTAGTGCTTGTTCTCTAGGCACCTGCCCTCCTATCTGCTGCAGATACTGCTCTACATTAGTGCTTGTTCTCTAGGCACCTGCCCTCCTATCTGCTGCAGATACTTCTCTACATTAGTGCTTGTTCTCTAGGCACCAGCCCTTCTGTATGCTAAAAAATACTTCTCTTCATTAGTGCTTGTTCTCTAGGCACCTGCCCTCCTATGTGCTGCAGATACTTCTCTACATTAGTGCTTGTTCTCTAGGCACCTGCCCTCCTATCTGCTGCAAATACTTCTCTACATTAGTGCTTGTTCTCTAGGCACCAGCCCTTCTGTATGCTGCAAATACTTCTCTTCATTATTGCTTGTTCTCTAGGCACCTGCCCTCCTATCTGCTGCAGATACTTCTCTACATTAGTGCTTGTTCTCTAGGCACCAGCCCTCCTATCTGCTGCAGATACTTCTCTACATTAGTGCTTGTTCTCTAGGCACCAGCCCTCCTATGTGCTGCAGATACTTCTCTACATTAGTGCTTGTTCTCTAGGCACCAGCCCTCCTATGTGCTGTAGATACTTCTCTACATTAGTGCTTGTTCTCTAGGCACCAGCCCTCCTATCTGCTGCAGATACTTCTCTTCATGTGACCCTAGGTACAGGGAAGTACATAGTGAAAGGGAAGGTAGATCCTGTGTCTAGGGAAGGGGGAGATGGTGACCTCTGGCCAAGCCTACCGCTGGGCCCTGGGTTCCCTCACCACCCTAGATAGGTTCTGCATCTTTGCACCGAGCTGGATACCCGGCCCTAAGCTGACCCTGAAATAGGCCCTAGGTAGGGAGCGGATGGGATGAGCTCTTCGTCAACCCCACCAACAGCTGAAGGACACACGGGGATAACAAACAACTTATTTCCAAGAAGATACAGGGAGAGGGACTGCAACACACAACAAAGTTACTCCAGTTGATTGCAAGTCGCCTGCTTGCACTTGGGATCTATGCAGTTAGCGCTATCACCAGCACAGACCAGAAGGGAATGAGGTTATTTAAGGACACACAGGGAAGTGCTGATGGAAACAGCTGAAAGGGTGAGGAACTCTGCAGGGGCCTAAAGGGAAAAAGGGATAAACCCCAAGCAGAGGAGAGACATAAGATACTATATACACTAAGCAGGAATGATAAAACGTCAGGGAGCAGTCTGCGCAGCCAAACACTAAGGCCTTCTATAGCCAGACACCACAGGACTGTCTGTCACAGAAAGGCACAGTACAAAAATAAAATGTAGCTGGGTTCAGGGGAATAGTGGCATTTATACCAGGTAAAAAAAAAAAAATATATATATATATATATATATATTATATTATATTATATTATATTATATTATATTATATTATATTATATTATATTATAATTTTTTTTTTCTTTTTTTGTGGCAAACAATAGGTCCCCTTTTAAGAGGCTCATTTGTTAGAGAGATATCATAGAGCCGAATAATAACCAGTCAAGGCGGGCTTCCTCCATGGCTACATCTTGAAGGGTTTCTCCACTTAAAAGTACTGTTACAAAAATCTAATTAATAAGGCAAAAGGGATCGTGAAAAGTTGGGTTTACATCTCCTTCGATCCTTAAGTGTAAATGCAACGATTTTCTGCTGTCTTGGGTAACTCATGGCTGACCGGTCACGAGGAATGTGTTATCTGTCAATGCCATTGTTAGGCAGAGTATCCATAGCAACCGTCATTGCTTAAATGGGACGTAGATATTAGTAGGTAGAACCTACCCAAACTGACCAAATTTTTTATGCCTGAAAGCTAGACTGGTGCCACACTGCCAGAAGAGGAGCGTGTCTCACCGTGTCCTTAGTAATCAGATTTCTAAAGCCGGACTGCTGCTACACTGCCTGGAGAGGAGGGTGTCGCACCGTGGCCTTAGTAATCAGATTTCTAAAGCCGGACTGGTGCCTGGAGAGGAGGGTGTCGCACCGTGGCCTTAGTAATCAGATTTCTAAAGCCAGACTGGTGCCTGGAGAGGAGCGTGTCGCACCGTGGCCTTAGTAATCAGATTTCTAAAGCCGGACTGGTGCCTGGAGAGGAGGGTGTCGCACCGTGGCCTTAGTAATCAGATTTCTAAAGCCGGACTGGTGCCTGGAGAGGAGGGTGTCGCACCGTGGCCTTAGTAATCAGATTTCTAAAGCCGGACTGGTGCCTGGAGAGGAGGGTGTCGCACCGTGGCCTTAGTAATCAGATTTCTAAAGCCGGACTGGTGCCTGGAGAGGAGCGTGCCGCACCGTGGCCTTAGTAATCAGATTTCTAAAGCCAGACTGGTGCCTGGAGAGGAGCGTGTCGCACCGTGGCCTTAGTAATCAGATTTCTAAAGCCGGACTGGTGCCTGGAGAGGAGGGTGTCGCACCGTGGCCTTAGTAATCAGATTTCTAAAGCCGGACTGGTGCCTGGAGAGGAGGGTGTCGCACCGTGGCCTTAGTAATCAGATTTCTAAAGCCGGACTGGTGCCTGGAGAGGAGGGTGTCGCACCGTGGCCTTAGTAATCAGATTTCTAAAGCCGGACTGGTGCCTGGAGAGGAGGGTGTCGCACCGTGGCCTTAGTAATCAGATTTTTGAGGATTTGTAACACCACATAGTGTTTGAGAATCCAAATAAATGAGACATTTTTGACGTTTGGCTTTTGCGCCGTCCCGTATATTACGTAAGAGCTGAAATGTATTGTGCTATTATACTGTGCCCGATATCCTGAGGTGATAGTCGCCGTGCCGGCCGTGTAATGAGGCAGGTAGTCGTCACTTGCTATTTATAACACTGCCTCTCTTACGTTATTGCCGCCGCTGGACAATTTTTAGTCAAATTATTCATTACGCAGCAAATCCGTTCATTTTTTTTTTTTTTTTTTTTCCCTGACTCATTAGAAATTACATTTTCCTTTTTCTGCCGCCGCGTCCTCCTGATTCAGATCTGTGCGGCGCAATAACGGACTGCGCCACCAGAGGGAGCTCCAGACTGCAGAATAGATCAATGCACACAGCAGCCAGGGCCTAGCGGAGGCTGAAGCCTTCTAGTAGTAGTGTCAGCTTCTAGGAAAGCTGGGTGATGGCCAAGTGTATTTCTAGGCCATTCAGGAGTTTAGGAAAGTTGGGTGGCAGCTGTGATAGCCCAGTATGGGAGCTGTCCTGCCTTTTCTCCTCACGTCATGGCTTCACTTGCCGCTCTGCAGTCAGATGAATCAGATCCTACACTATGAAGGATATTTTTGCTCCCCCCCCCCACCCCCCCTTTAGTGACGCACGCCGACATTTATGTACTCCGCATAATATACGTGGAGTCAAGGACGTGACGGCCTTCATTGTGGCCGAGATGATCCTAATTATGCGTCATTGTCATCTATTGTCGCAAGAAGGTTTATCATGGTCCCAGTGGAGGTCGGCACTCAGCTTTACTGGGATCCTAAATGGCAAATTGATTTTACCATGCAGCAATGTGAGAGTAAATTGGGAGTCCAGCCATTTTTATTCACTACCCTATTGATTATTATCTCATGTCCCCATGACAACACTTCCGGTTTGTGTGCATCAGAATCTGTCATTTGTAGTAGTCTGCAAATTAGTTCTCCTCCAGAAGGAAAAAAAAACAGGTCAGGAGTCTGAGTGGTCGATTATGACATAAGTTTCTTCCTTCTGGGAGCTAATTTGCATACTTTTTTCCCATGAAGAATTGTTTCCTCCATAAACCAGCTGCGTCTACACCTCAAAAGCCGTAAAAAAAGAGAAGTGTACTGTAATCCCTATGACAACACTAAACAGCCGCAGCATCGGAGCGAGGAGCATTAAACATCCCTTGCTTCTGTGCTGTGGAGCGCAGTCAGTGTTATCATGGGCACGGTAAGTATCACATGGCTCTGGTTTGACCGCTTCTCTCATATTCATCATAAATGATGCTTCTGTACAGATGATGTAATACACTGTGTGTGCAGGAAGTGTTGTCATAGGGACATAGAAATCAGATATTTCTGTTCTTATTCATGAGGAGACATTTTAATGTGCCATTTCTAGATGTTCTCCTCTCACATCACAGGGGTGAGGCGGCTCCGGAGGGAGAGATCATACGTCTGTTCATAGCTGCATTCATTATATGATAACTGGATTTTTTTGGACTATGAGACGCACATTGTAACAAGGAAAGTTGGCTTTTGTCTTTTTTTTTTTTTTTTTTTCTTCCATCATTAATGTTGTTTCCATCTTTATAGTCTCTTCTCCTTTCTTCATCTTTTTGTAGTTTTTTTTTTTTTTTTCTTTTGTCTTTCTTTTCTCTAACATATATATTTTATTTTTATTCTTAATTCCTTTTTTGATTTTATCCTTTTTTCCCCCTTTGTGTGGTCTCTCTTTATTCTTTTTCAGCTTGATTTTTTTTTTTCCTCATTTGCTGTTTTTTTTCCCCCATTGTTTTCATCTTTATCATTGATGTAATTTCCATCTTGATTCCTTTCATTTCTTCTTTTCCTTCCTTTTCATTCCTCCCCTTTTTTTCTTTCCTCCCCTTTTTTTTTCTTTCCTCCCCTTTTTTTTTCTTTCCTCCCCTTTTTTTTTCTTTCCTCCCCTTTTTTTTTCTTTCCTCCCCTTTTTTTTTCTTTCCTCCCCTTTTTTTTTCTTTCCTCCCCTTTTTTTTTCTTTCCTCCCCTTTTTTTTTCTTTCCTCCCCTTTTTTTTTCTTTCCTCCCCTTTTTTTTTTCTTTCCTCCCCTTTTTTTTTTCTTTCCTCCCCTTTTTTTTTTCTTTCCTCCCCTTTTTTTTTTCTTTCCTCCCCTTTTTTTTTTCTTTCCTCCCCTTTTTTTTCTTTCCTCCCTTTCGTTTGTCATCATCATCTTTTCTTCATGTTGTTTATGGTTCCTCCTCCTTCTTTTGTAGTTTCCTTCTGTATCCCCGTTTTATAATTACGGTAACACAGACTCGGATGTTATCAGTGTAGACCCTGTATGTAAATCCTTGTTGGCCGCCATTGGACTGAGGTTGGGGCAGTCGTCCTCCTCCGATGTGCCCCTGACAGGCATTGCTGTTCCCTCCATATACAGTAATTCCATCTGGTGGATTTACGGGACAGATATAACCCTGTGTGTAAATGTTGGGAGATAATCCAGATTACGTATATTTGGATCTGCTTTATTTATACCTTTTAGGCTCAATCCTGTGGCTATTTTTGATCCTGCGGCAAACCTCCGTGCCACCAATGGTGCCCACCTCACCCCACTGATGACTAATGATTGGCTCCAAAGTTGACTCTGTATCTTCTGAGGCAGCCATTTTCAAGGGCTAGGCCCACCGGACATGGTACTCTGGGGTAGTCATACGTTTCTCTCTTATAGGTCTGCCCCAGCTGCTGGTCCCCCCGCTGCCCCCGGTGAAGGTGGAGCACCCCCAGCTCCCCCCAACCTTACCAGCAACAGGAGGCTCCAACAAACCCAGGCACAGGTCGATGAGGTGAGTAGGTACAAGATCTAATACAGCCATCCATAAGACAGACAGCGTGCGCTCAATGTCCGTTTTCTCCCCCTTACAGGTGGTGGATATTATGCGTGTAAATGTAGACAAGGTTTTGGAACGAGATCAGAAGCTGTCCGAGTTGGATGACCGCGCGGACGCTCTGCAGGCCGGAGCCTCGCAGTTTGAAACCAGCGCGGCCAAACTCAAGCGCAAGTACTGGTGGAAGAACCTCAAGGTGTGTATAAAGGTCTACCCTAATCCTTCATAACTATGGCCACCACCACTATAGCCTCAAAATCTACGGCAGAGATTAGGATGGGCTCAAGGGAATGTGTGGAGAGATTAATTTCGGTTCAACTCTTAGACATTAGATGCCCACTTCTGCCACCTTCACCACAACTGAAGACCATGGTACCTGGATTTTCCATCGGTCCTTGCTGTTAGTCCGAAACGCTTTAAAGATATGACACTTGGATTGTTTTGTTTTTTTTTTTTGGGGGGGGGGGGGGGCGATCCACCAGATGTAGATTTTACCTACACACTGTTTTGAGAATGGGCCAATCCGCTGGATTGAGATGGGGTTGATCTACTAGATAGATTAGACAAATCTAATGTCTCGTTACCAGAATTGGGTGATTCTGTCAAATTAACATTGTGCCCCTCCACCGGAATGAGATTGCCCCAATCCATCGGGTTCAGATTGGGATGATCCACCAGTTTCAGATTGAGCTGGTCTACCAGATGAAAATTGAGACAATTCGCTCAAACATGAGATTGCCCAGATCTGCCTGATTGAGATTGGGCCAAATCCTTTGATGGAGGTTGAGATGGTGCTGAATTGAGTTTAGGCCAGCCGTAGGTGTTGAGTGCCGGATGACCCACTGTACTGCCATTTTGTCTCCACATTGACGGTTCGTCGTTTTTGGCTATTACTAACGTTCACCATTTTTGTTCTTCTCCCCTCAGATGATGATCATTATGGGAGTGATATGCGCTATCATCCTCATCATAATTATTGGTGAGTGTCCGGTGTGTTGTGGCGTGTGTATACCCGCTTCTGTGCTGTATATATATAGATATATACATGGCTGACTGTACTAACCTCTTTTTCTCTTTTTTTTTTTTTTTTTCCTCTCTCTTCTTCCCATTACCTCCCCCTTTCCATTTCATCGCCTGGGACCCTCGTCCCACCTTTCTCCACTCCATGCCTTTTTCTTATAACACCACCCGCCTTGCCTACTGTCTCTCCTCTGCCATATTTGTCACCCCTATCCCCTTTCTTTGTTTCTTTTTTGTCAACCCCTTCCCCCTTTTTCTTTGCTTTTTTTTGTCAACCCCTCCCCCTTTTTTCTTTTTCTTTTTTGCTTCCAGTTTACTTCAGCACCTAAGGACCGCGTATCTCTCCCCCCGTCTCTCTGTCTAATTTTTCTCCCCTCCTTCGCCGGATCTATCATCATCTCTACCCCCCCCCAGCTGGGACCAGACAAAACTCGACATAATTCCCTACTTTTTTTTTCCCGCCTCTCCCGCCCCCCTGACCTCCGAACACAGGGAAGCGGGGACATGTTGTGTAGAAGCCGTCCCTTCTCGCGCTCTCTCTCCCATGTAAATACCCGATGACTGGAGATCCCCCTCCCCCCCTAACTTATATATACACACACATATACATATATATATATATATTTAATTTGTCCGTGTGCAGGTTTTTCTGTTCCCTCGTTTTCCCGTGACGCTGTGTGTCTGTGATGTTTATACACTGACCCCCGCCCGGCCCCGAGGGGGGAGGGAGGGGCAATTACCCCCCTAAACTGGTCTCATTGTATACCCCCCCCCCCCCCCAACCTCTGCCCTCTCAAGGTTAATTATTTATTTTTTTTAATTTATTTTTTTCCCCCTTTTTGTTTTGTTTTGAGGATTTCATGGAGGAGAATTACGTGTGTGTGTGTACAGTATGTGTGTAATTAAATAAAATGAGAAAATAAAATAAAAATATATATATTATATGAATCCTCAGATTCCCCCCCCCCCCCCACCCGGTATGCCAATAGATAAAGCCTGAAGTGTTGGACCCCTGGCCCTTGGATTTCTTAGAAGGCTCCACCGTGCGGCTTGTCGGCACTTAGGGGGAGACCCCCTTTTTGCTTCCACCGATCTGGAGGGATACGGTGTAAGAATTGGGGCGACGCTCCCCCTCCCGTGCCCTTGTTTTCTGTCTTGCAGGGGGCAGAATCGGCCGGTGGAGAGATGGAGAGGGTCAGGAGATTATAGCGAGGGCAGGTTAGCTTCCTAGCCTTACCCCTTACCACAGTGGCACTGCGAGGCGGCAGGGGATGCTTCATGATACCCCTCCACCCGATGGGGTATAATCCCTGAATTGGACTGCCCCTCGTAAGCCAGATATGCCATGAAGGTAACTGTGTCAAATCCCAACTCCCCCCCCCCCCCCTCCCCCCATGACCGTAACAAGAGAGGACGCCCTTTACCCCGAGGACCCACCTTCTTACACCCGTGACATCCAAACCCTGCATGGGAACGGCCATTATGTAGCTGCAACCAGCCGGGCAATGAGGCACATACCCACCTGAGACTGCCCCTCAAACTCCTATCCCATCAACCCTCCCCATGTGCCTGGTTGCCCTGTGTATCATTAGGAGGGAGGGGGCGAGTGTGTCCAGGGGCAATAGGGTAAATCTCCCCCTCTCTCCTTGTTACCCTCCACCTTCTGAATTTCCCCTCCCCTCCTCCTACACCCACAACATAAATATTAAAATAAATGTTGTTTAACCAAAAACAAATGGAGTCTTGACTGATTATTTGAAGGTGGGTGGGGTGTGTAGATACGGGGGTCATCATTATAGGGATGGTCACAAGGGTCTGACCGTTGGGATTCCCCCCGAAAACTCAAAGTTCCCTGTGTTTATGGAGAAGTAGTGAGCGTGCTGATCTACGGAATGGTGATGGTGCGTGCCGGTCTACAGAATGGTGATGGTGAGTGCTCGCCTACGGATTGGGGATGGCGCGTGCTCGCCTACGGATTGGGGATGGCGCGTGCTCGCCTACGGATTGGGGATGGCGCGTGCTCGCCTACGGATTGGGGATGGCGCGTGCTCGCCTACGGATTGGGGATGGCGCGTGCTCGCCTACGGATTGGGGATGGCGCGTGCTCGCCTACGGATTGGGGATGGCGAGTGCTCGCCTACGGATTGGGGATGGCGAGTGCCGGTCTACGGATTAGTGATGGCGAGTGCTCGTCTACGGATTAGTGATGGCGAGTGCTCGCCTACGGATTGGGGATGGCGAGTGCTCGCCTACGGATTGGGGATGGCGAGTGCCGGTCTACGGATTGGGGATGGCGAGTGCCGGTCTACGGATTGGGGATGGCGAGTGCTGGTCTACGGATTGGGGATGGCGAGTGCTGGTCTACGGATTGGGGATGGCGAGTGCTGGTCTACGGATTGGGGATGGCGAGTGCTGGTCTACGGATTGGGGATGGCGAGTGCTGGTCTACGGATTGGGGATGGCGAGTGCTGGTCTACGGATTGGGGATGGCGAGTGCTGGTCTACGGATTGGGGATGGCGAGTGCTCGCCTACGGATTGGGGATGGCGCATGCTCAGCACCACTCAATTCCATTCTTGAGATTGGCAGGGCTCTCAACCTCCAAAACAACATTTCTTCGGAAATCTAATACACTCTTTTTAGGAGACAACTGTTTTTATGTAAAAGGAAGAGTTTGAGAAACTGTATCTGCTGTACAGGAGCTTTCCTGTCCACTCTGCACAGACTTGTTTTTTTTTTGGATTCCTCCCTCACTGAAAATGAGAAGAAACAACGAAGACCTGGGGGGGCAAAAAGGCTGTGTTACCGCAGGGACTAGAGGAGGGAGACCTGATGTAGGATTTTAGTAATGAGCTATGTCCAGCGCAGTGTGGAGACGGAGTCGCGATTAGAGCCTCATCTCTTCATGTTTTCTCTCCATCCGCATTGACAACACCGAACACGATAACGCCCCCGGTCAGAGAGCCCGGAATAAAGTATAAAGCATGCGCTGTCTGGTCTGCAGCGTAGCTCTTACTTCCTCTGCGCATGCACAAACTCAACTGATCACGCGCATGCGCACAGCCCCGATCTAGCATCACATGTGACGGTAGACATGAGGTTGTTGTTTTTGGTTCATTCGAGTTACCTGACCGAAGCTGAGAACTCGGAACGGAATGTGAGTGAATTACTGAGGGATTGCGTTTCAACCTGGAAAACAATTTTAAAGGGAATCTGTCGGCAGGTTTTTGCTATGTAACCTGAGAGCAGCGTGAGGTAGGGATTCCAGAGATGTGTCACTTACTGGGCCGTGTTGTGCGGTTTTAATACAATTATTACATTATCACCACAGGACTAGGTGTATCATGATGCCTAGTCCAAGCCCTCCCCTGCACTGATTAGCAGCTTTCTGTCAATATACTGTGTACACAGAGAGCTGCCCCCAGCACTGATTAGCAGCTTTCTGTCAATATACAGTGTACACAGAGAGCTGCCAATTTGTGGGGGGAGTGGGGTTATACACAGCTTAGCATGCCGAGCTCTGCTAGATCTGCAGCAAAAAAAACCCCTGCGATTCTATCACAACTAAGTGTCACATTGTTGGATTCAGGGTCTCTGCCCCTAAATCCTGCTGCTGCCAGATTACATAGCAAAAATCTGCTGACTGCCTTTTAAAAGGGCTATCCTGAGCGTCGTACTCCCACATCCGGAGGGGAGCGGTATTGGCAGATGTGGTGCTCGGCTGGTAGGTGCCGCGCTCCTGAGCTGTCACTGATGAGGACGCGTCCACAAGATGCAGACTGCTCCGATGCTGCAGTGAGGGGCGCCGGAGAATCCCTCTACGTGTCACTGATACGGCTGCAGCCACAGGAGGCTTTTCTCAGACTGTGCGGGAAGCAACAGAGAAAAATGAGCTGCGAACAGTTTTATGTCATCATCGGGGCGACCTACACGCAACGTAGAGGATCGTCACCTCCCGCAGCTGACGGTGACTCAGACACCCCCACATCTCCGCATTGTCTCACAGGCTTCACTAATGCAGTTTGTTCTTTTGTGTTATTGTATAGTCTATACATTTCATTTACATAAACAGTTTTTGACCCCCCCCTGGTATCTTTTGTAGTTCACTTACCGTATTTCCTTTTTTACTGTATTTTTCTTTTCATTTATTAATTTTTTAATTTTATTTATTTAGTAGTTTTTTTTGCCAATTTTTGTTATGTAATTTTTCATTTTTTTAATCAATTTGTATTCACACACTATATCTAATACGTGTGTGTGTGTCTGTATGTATATATGTGTATGTATGTATATATGTGTATGTATGTGTGTATATATATATATATATATATATATATATATATATATATATATTATATAGTGTATATGTGTGTGTGTGTATATGTATGTGTGTGTGTATATATATGTATGTGTGTGTATATATATATATATATGTATGTATGTATATATATATATATATATATATATATATATATATATATATATATATATATATATACACATACCAAAGGTTTGGACACACCTTCTCATTCAAAAAAAAATTTCTTTATTTTCATGACTGAAAATTGTTTCACATTCACATTGAAGGCATCAAAACTACTATGAATTAACACGTGTGGAATGAAATACTTAACAAAACAAGTGTAAAACAACTGAAAATATGTCTTTATATTCTAGGTTCTTCAAAGTAGCCACCTTTTGCTTTGATTACTGCTTTGCACACTCTTGGCATTCTCTTGATGAGCTTCAAGAGGTAGTCACCGGAAATGGTCTTCCAACAGTCTTGAAGGAGTTCCCAGAGATGCTTAGCACTTGTTGGCCCTTTTGCCTTCACTCTGCGGTCCAGCTCACCCCAAACCATCTCGATTGGGTTCAGGTCTGGTGACTGTGGAGGCCAGGTCATCTGGTGTAGCACACCATCACTCTCCTTCTTAGTCAAATAGCCCTTACACAGCCTGGAGGTGTGTTTGGGGTCATTGTCCTGTTGAAAATTAAATGATGGTCCAACTAAACGCAAACCGGATGGAATAGCATGCCGCTGCAAGATGCTGTGGTAGCCATGCTGGTTCTGTATGCCTTCAATTTTGAATAAATCCCCAACAGTGTCACCAGCAATGCACCCCCACACCATCACACCTCCTCCTCCATGCTTCACGGTGGGAACCAGGCATGTAGAGTCCCATCCGTTCACCTTTTCTACAAAGACATGGTGGTTGGATCCAAAGATCTCACATTTGGACTCATCAGACCAAAGCACAGATTTCCACTGGTCTAATGTCCATTCCTTGTGTTCTTTATCCCAAACAAGTCTCTTCTGCTTGTTGCCTGTCCTTAGCAGTGGTTTCCTAGCAGCTATTTTACCATGAAGGCTGCTGCACAAAGTCTCCTCTTAACAGTTGTTCTAGAGATGTGTCTGCTGCTAAAACTCTGTGTGGCATTGACCTGGTCTCTAATCTGAGCTGCTGTTAACCTGCGATTTCTGAGGCTGGTGACTCGGATACACTTATCCTCCGCAGCAGAGGTGACTCTTGGTGTTCCTTTCCTGGGGCGGGCCTCATGTGAGCCTGTTTCTTTGTAGCGTTTGGTTTTTGCCACTGCACTTGGGGACACTTTCAAAGTTTTCCCAATTTTTCGGACTGACTGACCTTCATTTCTTAAAGTAATGATGGCCACTCGTTCTTCTTTACTTAGCTGCTTTTTTTTCTTGCCATAATACAAATTCTAACAGTCTATTCAACAGGACTATCAGCTGTGTATCCACCAGACGTCTGCACAACACAACTGATGGTCCCAACCCCATTTATAAGGCAAGAAATCCCACTTATTAAACCTGACAGGGCACACCTGTGAAGTGAAGACCATTTCTGGTGACTACCTCTGGAGGCTCATCAAGAGAATGCCAAGAGTGTGCAAAGCTGTAATCAAAGCAAAAGGTGGCTACTGTTAAGAACCTAGAATATAAGATATATTTTCAGTTTCACACTTTAAGTTTTTCATTCCACATGTGATAATTCATAGTTTTGATTCCTTCAATGTGAATCTACAATTTTCAGAGACATGAAAATAAAGAAAACTCTTTGAATGAGAAGGTGTGTCCAAACCTTTGGTCTATATATTATATTAATATATATTAATATATATATGAAGGTGGCCCGATTTTAACGCATCGGGTATTCTAGAATTTATTAGAATTTATTGTGTAGCTGATGTATGATTTGTGTTATATATATATATATATATATATTAATATAGATATATAGATGTTGTTGTGTGTAGTTGCTGAGTGTTTGTGTAGGGCGCTGTAAATGTTCTGGGTGTTGTCTGGGTGTGGGGGTGGGTGAGAGCGGTGTTGTGTGTGTGTGTTGCGTTGTTTGTGGAGCGCTGTTTGTCTGCAGCGTTCTGTGTGTGTGTGTGGTGCGCGGTTTGTGTGGGTGTGGAGTGCGTGTGTGTGTGTGTTGCGCGGTTTGTGTGGGTGTGGGGTGTGTGTGTGTTTTGGGGGGAGGTATGTTTTGTGCAGTGTGTGTGTTGCGTGGTATGTGCGTATATTTGTGTATGCCGCGGTGTTTGTGTGTTGGCTGTTGTGTGTGTGCAGCATGTGGGTGTCTGTGTAGGGTGGTGTTTGTGGTTCCCAGTGTGTGTGTGGTGTGTGTGTGTGTGTTTTGGGTGGAGGTGTGCACCCCCATCGTGCTCCATCCCCCATGCTGCGCACCCCTCATTGTGCTCCATCCCACATGCTGCGCACCCCTCATTGTGCTCCATCCCCCATGCTGCGCACCCCTCATCGTGCTCCATCCCCCATGCTGCGCACTCCCCATCGTGATCCATCCTCCATGCTGCGCACCCCCCATCATGCTCCATCCCCCATGCTGGGGCCGCCGGGGGCGGGGCCGAGTGTGCCAACGTGTAGCGGGGGCGAGCGAGGGAGGTGTCAGCGTATGCCGGCTCCCTGCACATGTGTACTGCGAGCCGGTGTATGCTGGTAACCATGATACACATCGGGTAACTAAGGTGAGCGCTTCCTATAGTTACCCGATGTGTATCATGGTTACCAGCGTACACCGGCTCCGTCACGATCCCAGCATCGCAAAGTTATCTCCGCAGGGGCCGAGCGTGCCAACGTGTGCCGGTGGCGGGACCAAGCGAGCGAGGTGTTAGCGTATGCCGGCTCCCTGCACATGTGTACCGGGAGCCGGTGTACGCTGGAGCGGGCGGCTAATCCATGCGGGGGGCGGGGCCAGGCCGAGGCGAGCGGCAATCCGTGGGGGAGGCGGGGCCAGGCCGAGCCCAGCGGCCAATCCGACAGTTGTCACGCTAACGACACTGTCACTGTGACACAGTTTTGGAGCAAGACAGACAAACAGAATAAGGCAATTATATATATACTAGAAGGTGGCCGGATTCTACGCATCGGGTATTCTAGAATTTATTGTGTAGTTAATGTATGATTTTTGTTATATATATGTTGCTGCGTGTAGTTACCAAGTGTTTGTGTAGGGCGCTGTATATGTTCTGGGTGTTGTCTGGGTGTGGCGGGGGGTGAGAGCGGTGTTGTTTGTGTGTTGCGTTGTTTGTGGAGCGCTGTGTGTGTGTGTGTGTGTTGCGCGGTTTGTGTGTGTGTTTTGGGGGAGGTATGTTTTGTGCAATGTGTGTTCTGCGGCATGTGCGTATATTTGTGTGTGCCGCGCTGTTTGTGTGTTGGGTGTCTGTGTAGGGCGGTGTTTGTGGTTCCCAGTGTGTGTGTGGTGTTGTGCAGTGGGGGGAGGTGTGCACCCCCCATCGTGCTCCATCCCCCATGCTGCGCACCCCCCATCGTGCTCCATCCCCCATGCTGCGCACTCCCCATCGTGCTCCATCCTCCATACTGCGCACTCCCCATCGTGCTCCATCCCCCATGCTGCGCACCCCCCATCGTGCTACATCCCCCATGCTGCGCACCCCCCATCGTGCTACATCCCCCATGCTGCGCACCCCCCATCGTGCTACATCCCCCATGCTGCGCACCCCCCATCGTGCTACATCCCCCATGCTGCGCACCCCCCATCGTGCTACATCCCCCATGCTGCGCACTCCCCATCGTGCTACATCCCCCATGCTGCGCACTCCCCATCGTGCTACATCCCCCATGCTGCGCACCCCCCCATCGTGCTACATCCCCCATCGTGCTACATCCCCCATGCTGCGCACCCGCCATCGTGCTCCATCCGCCATGCTGCGCACTCCCCATCGTGCTCCATCCGCCATGCTGCGCACTCCCCATCGTGCTCCATCCGCCATGCTGCGCACTCCCCATCGTGCTCCATCCGCCATGCTGCGCACTCCCCATCGTGCTCCATCCGCCATGCTGCGCACTCCCCATCGTGCTCCATCCCCCATGCTGCGCACTCCCCATCGTGCTACATCCCCCATGCTGCGCACTCCCCATCGTGCTACATCCCCCATGCTGCGCACTCCCCATCGTGCTACATCCCCCATCGTGCTACATCCCCCATGCTGCGCACTCCCCATCGTGCTACATCCCCCATGCTGCGCACCGCCATCGTGCTCCATCCGCCATGCTATAATAGTTCTCCTATTATACTCAGAGAGGAGTATAATAGGAGGACTATAATAAGAGGAGTAGTCCTGGGGGGAGAGGAGTATAATGCCGGCTCCCTGCACATGTGTACCGGGAGCCGGTGTACACTGGTAACTATGATACACATCGGGTAACTAAGGGACCTTAGTTACCCGATGTGTATAATGGTTACCAGCGTTCACGGGCTCCGTCAAGATCCCAGCATCGCAAGGTTATGTCTGGCGCTGCTGGGATCGTGACGGAGCCGGTGTAGAAGCAAGCGATATCCCAGGATGTTGTGAGTGTGTGGATGTGATGTGTGAGGTGTGTGTGTGAGTGAGTGTGATCTGATGTGTGTGTGTGTGTACTCACCTGGGAGTCGGAGCTACGTGTCAGTTGGGCCAGAGCGAGCGTGCATTGCGTGAGGGGGGCGGGGCCTGCAGAGAGCCGGGGCGAGAGGCCAATCCGTGTGGGGGGGCGGGGCCATGGCGAGCCCAGCGGCCAATCAGCTTTGTGTCACCGTAAGGACACAATTTTGGAGCATGACAGACAGACAGACAGAATAAGGCAATTATATATATAGACTAGAAGGTGGCCCGATTCTACGCATCGGGTATTCTAGAATTTACGTATTGTGTAGTTCATGTATGATTTTTGTTATATATATGTGCAGTATGTGCGTATATTTGTGTGTGCAGCGTTGTCTGTGTGTGGGTGTCTGTGTAGGGCAGTTGTTTGTGGTTTCCAGTGTGTGTGTGTGGTGTGTTGTGCAGTGCGCGCGCGCGCGTGTGTGTGTGTTGGGGGGAGGTGTGCACTCTCCATCGTGCTCCATCCCCTATGCTGCGCACCCCCCATCGTGCTACATCTCCCATCCTGCGCACTCCCAAACGTGCTCCATCCGCCATGCTGCGCACTCCCAAACGTGCTCCATCCGCCATGCTGCGCACTCCCCATCGTGCTCCATTCCCCATGCTGCGCACTCCCCATCGTGCTCCATCCGCCATGCTGCGCACTCCCCATCGTGCTCCATCTCCCATGCTGCGCACTCCTAAACGTGCTCCATCCGCCATGCTGCGCACTCCCAAATGTGCTCCATCCACCATGCTGCGCACTCCCAAACGTGCTCCATCCGCCATACTCCACACTCCCCATCGTGCTCCATGCCCTATGCAGCGCACTCCCCATCGTGCTCTATCCCCTATGCTGCGCACCCCCCATCGTGCTCCATCATCCATGCTGCGCACTCCCAAACGTGCTCCATCCGCCATGCCGCGCACTCCCAAACGTGCTCCATCCGCCATGCTGCGCACTCTCAAACGTGCTCCATCCGCCATGCTGGGCACTCTCCATCGTGCTCCATCCCCCATGCAGTGCACTCCCTATCGTGCTCCATCCCCTATGCTGCGCACCTCCCATCGTGCTCCATCTCCCATGCTGCGCACTCTCAAACGTGCTCCATCCGCCATGCTGCGCACTCCCAAACGTGGTCCATCCGCTATGCTGCGCACTCCCAAACATGCTCCATCCGCCATACTCCGCACTCGCCATCGTGCTGCATCCGCCATGCTGCGCACTCCCAAACGTGCTCCATCCGCCATGCTGCGCACTCCCAAACGTGCTCCATCCGCCATGCTGCGCACTCCCAAACGTACTCCATCCGCCATGCTGCGCACTCCCAAACGTGCTCCATCCGCCATGCTGCGCATTACCAAACGTGCTCCATCCGCCATGCTGCGCCAGCATCAGCCTCTCTACCCGCATCATCAGCCTCTGTGCCCGCAGCATCAGCCTCTCTCCTCCCAGCATCAGCGTCTCTGTCCCTAGCATCAGGCTCTCTCCTTCCAGCCTCCCTCAGCATCAGCCTCGCTTTCCCAGCCTTCCCAAGGATCAGCCTCTCTCCTCCCAGCCTCCTTCCTCCCAGCCTCCCCCTCCCAGCCTCCCTCAGCATCAGCCTTCCTCTCCCAGTCTCCCCCAGCATCAGCTTCCCCAAGCATCAGCCTCTACCAGCATCAGCCTCTGTTCTTCCAGCCTCCTCCAGCATCAGCTTCCCTAAGCATCAGCCTCCCTCGTCCCAGCCTCCCTCAGCATCAGCCTCTCTCCTTCCAGCCTCCCTCAGCATCAGCCTCCTCTCCCCAGCCTTCCCTAGGATCAGCCTCTCTCCTCCCAGCCTCCTTCTTCCCAGCCTTCCCATCCCAGCCTCCTTCAGCATCAGCATTTCCCTCTTCCCCATGATCAGCCTCTCTGCTCCCAGCCTCCTCCAGCACGCCCTGCTCCTCTGCCGACACTCACACACCCGATCGCATGCACTCACACACACACCCGATCGCATGCACTCACACACACACCCGATCGCATCCACTCACACACACACCCGATCGCATCCACTCACACACACACCCGATCGCATCCACTCACACACACACCCGATCGCATCCACTCACACACACACCCGATCGCATCCACTCACACACACCCGATCGCATCCACTCACACACACACCCGATCGCATCCACTCACACACACCCGATCGCATCCACTCACACACACCCGATCGCATCCACTCACACACACCCGATCGCATCCACTCACACACACCCGATCGCATCCACTCACACACACAGACACTGACGATATCGCACTTACGCGCTCATACTCACAACATCCGGGGATATCACATGCTTCTGGCCATGTGATCCTCCGTCAGGTCCTGGAAGATCACAACAGCACATTTTCGCCGCCGAGAAGCAAGCGATATCCCAGGATGTCGTGAGTATGTGGATGCGATGTGAGGTGTGTGTGAGGTGTGTATGAGAGTGAGTGTGAGTGTGATCTGATGTGTGTGTATGTTTGTGTGTGTGCGTGTGGACTTTCCGGCGCAGCAGGACCTTGATGGGCTTGTAACCATGCGAGCATGGTTACCAACGTATCCACACCACTCCCACCACTGCCGTGGGAGCGGGGGCCGGGGGAGGGGGAGGGAGTACAGTACTCACCTCCGTGACAGCGCTTGTAACCATGCGAGTATCCACACCACCCCTTTGGGAGCGGGGGCCGGGGGGGGGGGGGGGTTGGGGGGGGATAGGGAGTACCGTACTCACCTCCGTGACAGCCGTGTCAGTTAGAGAAATGCGCGGGGGGAGGGAGGGGGTGGGGCCAGAGCTAACGTGCATTGCGTGAGGGGGGCGGGGCGTGGCGTGGCTGAATTGCCAATGCCTGCAGGGTGCCGGGGCGAGAGGCCAATCTGTGGGGGGGGCGGAGCCTGGGCGAGCGGCTGGCCAATCCGTGTGGGGGCGCAGCCTGGGCGAGCGGCCAATCCGTGTGGGGGGGCGGGGCCATGGCGAGCCCAGCGGCCAATCAGCTTTGTGTCACCGTAAGGACACAATTTTGGAGCATGACAGACAGACAGACAGACAGACAGACAGAATAAGGCAATTATATATATAGACTAGAAGGTGGCCCGATTCTACGCATCGGGTATTCTAGAATTTACGTATTGTGTAGTTAATGTATGATTTTTGTTGTGTGTGTGTGTATATATATATATAATTAGATGTTGTTGTGTGTAGTTACCAAGTGTTTGTGTAGGGGCTGTACATGTTCTGGGTGTGGCGGGGGGTGAGAGCGGTGTTGTTTGTGTGTTGCGTTGTTTGTGGAGCGCTGTGTGTCTGTATCGTTGTGTATGTGTGTTGCGCGGTTTGTGTGGGTGTGGAGTGTGTGTTTTGGGGGGGAGGTATGTTTTGTGCAATGTGTGTGTTGTGCGGCATGTGCGTATATTTGTGTGTGCCGCGGTGTTTGTGTGTTGGGTGTTGTGTGTGTCTGTGTAGGGCAGTGTTTGTGGTTCCCAGTGTGTGTGTGGTGTGTTGTGCAGTGCGTGTGTGGCAGTGTGTGTGTCTTTTGGGGGGAGGTGTGCACCCCCCATCGTGGTCCACCCCCCCATGCTGCGCACCCCATCGTGCTCCATCCCCCATGCTGCGCATTCCCCATAGTGCTCCATCCCCCATGCTGCGCACTCCCCATCGTGCTCCATCCCCCATGCTGCGCACTCCCCATCGTGCTCCATCCCCCATGCTGCGCACTCCCCATCGTGCTCCATCCCCCATGCTGCGCACTCCCCATCGTGCTCCATCCCCCATGCTGGGCACCCCCCATCGTGGTCCACCCCCCCATGCTGCGCACCCCATGGTGCTCCATCCCCCATGCTGCGCACTCCCCATCGTGCTCCATCCCCCATGCTGCGCACTCCCCATCGTGCTCCATCCCCCATGCTGCGCACTCCCCATCGTCCTCCATCCCCATGCTGCGCACTCCCCATCGTGCTCCATCCCCCATGCTGCGCACTCCCCATCGTGCTCCATCCCCCATGCTGCGCACTCCCCATCGTGCTCCATCCCCCATGCTGCGCACTCCCCATCGTGCTCCATCCCCCATGCTGCGCACTCCCCATCGTGCTCCATCCCCCATGCTGCGCACTCCCCATCGTGCACCATCCCCCATGCTGCGCACTCCCCATCGTGCACCATCCCCCATGCTGCGCACTCCCAAACGTGCACCATCCCCCATGCTGCGCACTCCCAAACGTGCACCATCCCCCATGCTGCGCACCCCCCCATTGTGCTCCATCCCCCATGCTGCGCACTCCCCATCGTGCTCCATCCCCCATGCTGCGCACTCCCCATCGTGCTCCATCCCCCATGCTGCGCACTCCCCATCGTGCTCCATCCCCCATGCTGCGCACTCCCCATCGTGCTCCATCCCCCATGCTGCGCACTCCCCATCGTGCTCCATCCCCCATGCTGCGCACTCCCCATCGTGCTCCATCCCCCATGCTGTGCACCCCTAATCGTGTTCCACAGTCACACATCAGACAGTAAACACGCACACATCTGATCGCATACACTCACACACACACACACACCCCACTTCTCCCTGTGCCCACCGGTGGGCGGTCCCAGCAGCTGTGCTGCACGCCGTGCTCCTCTGCCGACACTCACAGATCCGATCGCATACACGCACATACACACACTCACACACATCCGATCGCACACTCACACACACATCCGATCGCATACACACACACACTGACGATATCGCACATACGCGCTGACACACTCACAACATCCGGAGATACCACATGCTTCCGGCCATGTGATCCTCCGGCAGGTCCTGGAAGATCACAGCACAGTATCGCCGCCGAGAAGCAAGCGATATCACGGGATGTTGTGAGTATGTGGATGCGATCTGATGTGTGTGTGAGGTGTGTGTGTGTGTCTGTTCTTATGTGTGTGCGTGTGTGTGTTCCGCCGCTGCAGGACGTGGATGCGATCTGATGTGAGTGTGAGTGTGAAAGTGTGAGTGTCTGTTCTTGTGTGTGCGTGTGTGTGTGTTCCGCTGCTGCAGGACCTTGATGCGCTCACCTCGGGGCGAGAAGCCATTCCGTGTGGGGGGCGGAGCCTGGGCGAGCGGCCAATTCGTGCGGGGGGGGGCCGGAGCTGAGGCGAGGAGAGCGGCCAATCCGTGCGGGGGGGCGGACCCGAGGCGAGTGGTCAATCCGTGCGGGGGGAGGAGCCGAGGCGAGCGGCCAATCTGTGCGGGGGGGCGGGGCTATGGCGAGGCCAGCGGCCAATCTGCTGTTTGTCACTGTAAGGACATGTCACGGTAAGGACACAATTTTGGAGCAAGACAGACAGACAGAATAAGGCAATTATAGATATTTATATATATATTTATTTATTTTCCTCACCACCCTCCTGTTTGGGCCGCAGTCAAATGCCTGTTTCTCTATATACGTGTTCTGTCCGTCTATCCCAGGTAGAACATATATGCAGTATAGTCTATGGAGCAGTTTTGCTTTTTCCCTGTTAGACAAAGTCTAAGTAACAATGTTTTTGTTTTTTTATTGAATCACAAATCAAAAAATTAAAATTGACCATTAACAATTAGAACCATGAAAGGTTCAACAAAGGAGTTGGTGTCTTTTTCTTTAAAATAATTAATTTTTATTCACAATTCTTAGTTAAAAAATACAACTGGTACATATTTATAAATAACCGTATAATAGGACAGGATCTAATACCCATGCTAGAGCAGCAGCGGTAAAAAAAAAATCGCATTATCCCGACGTGCGTTTCAGTGTGCTTTCTTCAGGGGATGCTCATCCCAGATGCTCATCCCCTGAAAAAAAAAGCACGCTGAAACGTGCGTCGGGAAAATGCGATACACCATACAACCCTGACCATTTACAAGGCATTTTGATTATAGCAACAAACTTTGCACTTTGCTAGCACTTTATATTTGTAGGCTATTCTCCTTTTATACCTTGTCCACTATACTTAATTAGTAACATTTAGGAAGATGGAGCACTTTACACTTATGCATTATATTCTTCATAGGTTATTTAATTATGGTGGCCCACTTCATTTGGTCTTAAACAATATAGAGTTGAATTTTTTGGTTTTACCGCTGCTGCTCTAGCATGGGTAATTGATCCTGTCCTATTATACGGTTATTTATAAAATATGTACCAGTTGTATTTTTTAACTAAGAATTGTGAATAAAAATTATTTTAAAGAAAAAGACACCGACTCCTTTGTTGAACCTTTCATGGTTCTAAAGGTATTTTTTGATTTATATTACTGATTAGGGTGATTTTGTATGGATTTTTTTGATTAATCATTAACAATTGTCCTTTTTTTTTTTTTGTTTTGTTTAACTCCTTTATTATATGGATGCCATCCATGTGGATGGAAAATGGATTAAAAAAAAAAATAGAAAAAAAACCCCCCGAAATGCATATATAAAAAATGACAAAAAAAATACAAAAGTTACATATTTAAAGGTAATCTAAAAAAAGCAAAGAAAATAAAAAATAGGGGTTTATGCACTAAACAAAATACAAATTTATAAAAAAAAACCCACAAAAAAAGCCCCCTTGGAAAAATTTTTTTTATCAGCATATAATATCCAAGATTCATCTATTTTTGGTATGAACTAAAAATAGATAAATCTTGGATAGTGTACGCTGATGAAATTTTTTTTTTTCGTCATGTAAAAGAAAAAAAAAATGCATGTCTGAATTTGGCTTTAGTTAATTTTGTTCTTGTTAGGGTCTTTTTTTGCACAGTTTTGCAGCCTTTGTCCTCCTTGTTGCTGCATCACCTCTCACACTCCCGGCGGTGTTTTTCCAGCTGACTGCCGGCGCTGCTGATTGGCGGTCGCCTGGCACCGGGACACAATCAGCCGGTATTTGGTGTGACGCATCCTCGGCTGTGAGTCATCAGTAAATATTCTGCTGCCGGAGACTCGTTTATTTCTGTCTACCATTATTTCGTTTATTACTGTCACCCAGGAATCTTTTTTTTTTTTTAGATTTTTTTTGTGTCCAGGTTATGTAATAGAGGGTGAGAATACAGGGTTTTTTTCATAATTATTTTTTCATTTTCTAGATTTAGATGTGGTTTCCGGGATTATATAATCACAGGGAGGGGCAGGGTAATTCATGCCTGTAAATAGGCCGATTCCACAGATACATGGAGTCACCTATCTAGCAGGACGTTGGACCTTCTATGGCCGCAGGTTTTTGTGGTGGCACTCCTTTAGATGCAGAAATCATTTGTTTGTCCCATGTGGACAGGGTAGCCCCGATCCTAGACAGTCCCCAAAGGATCAACATATGGGGAGGTGAGGAAAACTCAGGGGATCCAAATCAAGGCTACACGAGCTTTGTGGCATCGTCCTTCTGGTAACTGTGAACTTAATCCACCTTACTGTGCAAACAAGGATCCTCAGGTATCAGAGGAGGCAGAATGTGCCAAAAAACAATATCCACATTGTTAATATACCAATCTGACAGTGAAGGATCGTCCATCCATATACCAATCTGACAGTGAAGGATCGTCCATCCATATGTATCAGAGGAGCCAAAGTGTGCCAAAAACCAATCTCCATAGTGGTAGATTAATAATCTGACAGTGAAGAATCATCCAACCATATGGATCAGAGGAGGCAGAGTGTGCCAAAAAACAATCACTACAGTATTAATCTACCAATTTGACATTTAAGGATCATCCATCCATATGTATCAGAGGAGGCAAAGTGTGCCAAAAAACAATCTCCACATTATTAATCTACCAATCTGACAGTAAAGGATCATCCATATGTATCAGAGGAGGCAGAGTGTGGCAAAAAACAATCTCCACATTATTAATCTTCCAATCTGACAGTAAAGGATCACCCATTCATATGTATCAGAGGAAGCAGAGTGTGCCATAAAACATTCTTGACACTATTAATCTACCAGACAGTAAAGATTCATCCATCCCATATGTATCAGAGGAGGCAGAGTGTGCCAAAAAACAATATCCACATTATTTATCTGACCGTAAAAAAAAAAATCATCCATCCATATGTAGAGGAGGCAGAGTGTGCCCAAAAAAGATTCTCAACACCTATTAATCTAACAGACAGTGAAGAATCATCCATCCATATGTATCAGAGGAGGCAGAATGTGCCAAAAAACATTCTCAACGCTATTAATCTACCAGACCGTAAAGAGTCCCCCGTCCATAGGTATCAGAAGAGGCAAAGTGTGCCAAAAACCAACCTCCACATTATTAATCTACGAATCTGACACCTATGGATGGATGATCCTTTACTATCAGAAGAGGCAGAATGTGCCAAAAAAACAATATCCATATTATTAATCTACCAATCTGATAGAAAAACATCATCCGTCCATATGTATCAGAGGAGGCAGAGTGTGCCAAAACAGAATCTCCACATTATTAATCTACCAATCTGACAGTAAAAGGATCACACATTCATAGGTATCAGAAGAGGCAGAGTGTGCCAAAAAACAGCCTCCTCTGATACATATGGATGGATGATCCTTTACTGTCAGATTGGTAGATTAATAATGTGGAGATTGTTTTTTGGCACACTCTATTAATCTCCACATTATTAATCTACCAATCTGACAGTAAAGGATCATCCATCCATATATATCAGAGGAGCTAGTGTGCCAAAAAACAATATCCACATTATTAATCTGACCATAAAAAAAAATCATCCATCCATATGTATCAGAGGAGGCAGGGTGTGCCCAAAAAAGATGCTCAACACCTATTCATTTACCAGACAGTGAAGGATCATCCATCCATATGTATCAGAGGAGACAGAACGTGCCAAAAAACATTCTCAACGCTATTAATCTACCAGACCGTAAAGATTCACCCGTCCATATGTATCAGAGGAGGCAGAGTGTGCCAAAAACCAACCTCCACATTATTAATCTACGAATCTGACAGTAAAGGATCATCCATCCATAGGTATCAGAAGAGGTAGATTGTGCTGAAAAACATTCTCCAAATCATTACTCTACTCAACAATCTAACAGTAAAGGATCATCCATCTACACATATCAGAAATGTCAGATTTTGCCAAGAAAACTTTCCCCAACCTTTACGGCACCAGCTTCAGCCTAACCGGACATCAACATTTATCAAGAGAGGCCGAGACTGCCGAGAACATTCTACACTCCATTACTCTACTAATCTCACTGTGAGGAATCGCTCATCCACATGTATCAGAGGAGGCTGAGAGTGCCAATAAACATTCCCTACACCACTATTCTACTTCCACCAATCTAAAATAAGGGATTGTCCAGCTACGTGTTTCAGAGAAGGCAGAGGGTGAAAACAAAGACTTTCTTCGGCGCTCCATTGGGAGACCCAGACAATTGGGTGTATAGCTACTGCCTCCGGAGGCCACACAAAGCATTACACTAAAAAGTGTAAGGCCCCTCCCCTTGTGGCTATACACCCCCCGTGGGATCACGGGCTGATCAGTTTTCAAGCTTTGTGCGAAGGAGGTCAGACATCCACGCATAGCTCCACTGTTTTTAGTCAGCAGCAGCTGCTGACTATGTCGGTTGGAAGAAAAGAGGGCCCATATGGGGCCCCCAGCATGCTCCCTTCTCACCCCACTTTTGTCGGGTGTTTGTTAAGGTTGAGGTACCCATTGCGGGTACGGAGGCTGGAGCCCACATGCTGTTTTCCTTCCCCATCCCCCCTCAGGGCTCTGGGCGAAGTGGGATCTTACAGGTCTCCAGGCACTGAGACCGGGCTCCATCCACAGACCCGGAGATCCTGCTGGATATGGAGCTGAGTATCGTCAGGGACAGGCCCTGCTACATTAAGGTACTCTGTGTCCCCGGGCAAGCGCGCACACACACACCAGCATTGCTGGGAGTGTTAGTGCGCCGGGGGCAACAGCGCGGAGCGCTCGTGCTATTATTCACTACAGCTTTGCTGAGTGACTTTATGTATTGGGAACTGCCGCGCCGGCCGCTGCTGGGTGTTTTTTACATTGTGGCGCGGCTGGGACTTGTGGTGCGCCGGGGACTTCCGCGCTGGCCGTGCACATGGACGGCCGCGCTTATTACTCGAGTCCCCGGCTTTGCGGCCTAGTTTTCGTTTCGTTCCCGCCTCCAGCCCTGCCAGTCAGGGGAGAGGCGGGACGCTGTACAGACAGTCAGCGCCGAGGGCTGGAGTCTGCTTTGCATTCTCCAGCCCCCTTCACTGGACACAGTGGGACGCCAGTTTCCCGCTCTTGTCTGGGGCACGCCCACGGCCCGCCCCTCTTCACAGGACGCCGGCAGCCATTCCTGCACGCAGTCCGAGCTGGGGAACGGAGACATGCTCTGGGCAACCAGTCACAGGGCTCTGGCGACCACACACCCGCGTTATAGGCGGGCGGTAAGCAGCACCTGAAGTGCTGACCCCACTAAATACCGAAGTGTCCATTTGTATTTTATGCTTGTATGCTATACACTGCACTGTAGGTCGCTACTCTTGGCTATATGCCCTCCTAGATGGCGAGATAACAGCAGCAAAAACGCAAGGGTGCTAAGGCACAGGCTTTCTATGCTGCTTGTATTGCATGTGCCGAAGTGTTCATTTGTACTTATGCTTGTATGCTATACATTGCACTGTACGGTCCCTACTCTTGGCTATATTCTCCTAGAGGGCTGGACAACAGCAGCAAAAAAGCAAGGGTGCCAAGGCACAGGCTTTCTATGCTGCTTGTATTGCATGTGCTGAAGTGGTCATTGTACTTATGCTTGTATGCTATACATTGCATAGAGGGCTAGAATACAGCAGCAAAAAAGCAACACAGGCTTTCTATGCTGCTTTTCCCGCATGTGATACTGTTCCACCGGCAGGTTCCACTGACCCCCATTGTGTGCAATGCTCCCCTGTAGCACTTGGTCAGCCGGGGTCTCTACTAGAGGTGGCCAAAGGAACCACCTGTGAACCCTGTCCAGGGACAGGGACGGAGTTGCAGTTTCGGCTGATAGATTGTCATGGGATAGAGACTTTGACCCTGGCCACCCTCATTTGGAACATAATCAGGGAGGACTCTCTGTATGATGAGGCAGACGTAGCTGATCAGGGCTTTGGTCCTGACACCGCTCTCAATCCGGATACACCGGATGGTGACGCCATAGTGAATGATCTTATAGCGTCCATCAATGGAATGTTGCATATTTCTCCCTCAGCTCCCCCAGTGGAGGAGTCAGCTTCACAGCAGGAGAAATCCCTTTTCAGTATCTCATGCGTATATTGAGTACTTTTCTGGCCACGCTGACTTCAGAGAAGCAGTTCAGAAACACCACGCTTACCAGATAAGCGTTTTCTCCAAACGTATTAAGGATACACGTTATCCCTTCCCCCTGATGTGGTAAAGCGCTGGACCCAGGGTCCAAAGGTGGATCCCCCAATCTCCAGGCTGGCGGCTAGATCCATAGTTGCAGTGGAGATGGGACTTCACTTAAAGATGCCATTGACAGACAGATGGACCTCTGGTTGAAATCTGTCTGTGAAGCTATCAGCGTGTCGGTGGCTCCGGCATTCGCAGCCGTGTGGGCACTCTAAGCTATTTCAGCTGGTCTTGCGCAGCTGGTCTTGAGCACATGTACATCTGTGCCGCAGGTAGTGTCCTTAACCTCGCAATGTCTGCATTGCGACTTACCCTAGTAATGCTGTCCTGGAGGGACAGTCGAGGTTTCGGTCCTTCCCAGGCTCGGGCAGGTCCCAATTGTCCTCGTCCAAAAGGGCTCAAAAGGCTCAGAGGGGCTCAGATTCCGGCCGGGCTCAATCACGCCCAAGGAAGGCAGCCGGAGGAACCGCTACCAAGGCGGTCTCCTCATGACTTTCAGCTCTCTCTCTCCGCATCCGCGGTTGGTGGCAGACTCTCCCGCTTGGCGACATTTAGCTGCCGCAGGTCACAGACCGGTGGGTGAGAGACATTGTGTCTCACGTGTACAGGATAGAGCTCTGTTCTCGTCCTCCGGCTCGATTCTTCAGAACTTCCCCTCCCCCCACCGAGCCGATGCTCTTCTGCAGGCAGAAGGAGTGGTAATCCCTGTTCCTCTTCAGGAACAAGACACGGTTTTTTTCCTCCAATCTGATTGGGGTGCCAAAAAAGGGTGGCTCTTTCCGTTCCGTTCTGGACCTAAAACTGCTCACCAAGCACGTGAAGGCCAGGCGGTTCCGGATGAAACCCTCCGCTCCGTCATTGCCTCAATGTCTCAAGGAGATTTCCTAGCGTCAATAGACATCAGGATGCTTATCTCCACGTGCCGATTGCTCCAGAGCTCCAGCGTTTGCTACGTTTCGTTATTGAAAACGAGCATCTTCAGTTCGTAGCCCTGCCCTTCGGTCTGGCGACAGCCCTACGGGTTTTTCACCAAGTTCAGGGCAGCAGTGGGAGCAGTCCTGCACTCTCAGGGTCACTCTGTGATCCTTACTGGGACGATCCACTTGTCAAGGCACCCTCTCAAGAGGCATGCCAACACAGCCTGAACGTGGCGCTGGAGACTCTCCAGAGTTTCGGGTGGATCATCAACTTTTCAAGGTTAAATCGGGCACCGACCCAATCGCTGACATATCTGGGCATGGAGTTTCACACTCCCTCAGCGATAGTGAAGCTTCCGCTGGACAAGCAGCGTTCACTACAGACGGGGGTGCAGTCTCTCCTTCAAGGCCAGTCACACCCCTTAAGACGCCTCATGCAGAGGCAGTCACTTTCGCGCAGTTTCATCTGCGTCCACTTCAATGGGACATGCTTTGCCAATGGGTTGGGGAGTCGTCGTCCCTAGACAGGAACGTCTCCCTTCTCAGACGGTCAAGGACTCTCTTCAGAGGAGTCCATCCTTCAGATCAATGTTCTGGAAATCTGGGCAGTGTATCTTGCCCTGCAAGCCTTCCAGCAGTGGCTGGAAGGGAAACAGATCCGAATTCAGTCGGACAATTCCACAGCGGTGGCATACATCACCCACCAAGGCGGAACACGCATCGCCAAGCCTACCAGGCAATCCGGCGGATTCTGATGTGGGTGGGAGACAGAGCATCCACCATATCCGCAGTTCACATCCCGGGCGTAGGAAATTGGGAAGCAGACTTCCTCAGTCGCCAGGGCATGGACACAGGGGAATGGCCTCTGCACCCAGAATGGTGTCAGGAAATCTGTAGCCGCTGGGGGATACCGGACGTCGACCTAATGGCGTCTCGGCACAACAACAAGGTCCCGATTTTCATGGCGCGGTCTCACGAGCAAAGAGCTCTGGCGGCAGGCGCCCTAGTTCAGGATTGGTCGCAGTTCCAGCTACCCTATGTGTTTCCACCTCTGGCACTGTTGCCCAGAGTGCTACGCAAGCTCAGCTCCGATTGCCGCCGCGCCATCCTCGTCGTCCCAGACTGGCCGAGGAGGTCGTGGTTCCCGGATCTGTGGCATCTCACGGTCGGCCAACCGTGGGCACTCTCAGACCGGCCAGACTTACTGTCCCAAGGGCCGTTTTTTCCACTGAATTCTACGGCCCTGAACCTGACTGTGTGGCCATCGAGTCCGAGATCCTAGCGTCTTCAGAATTATCTCAAGACGTCATTGCCACCATGAGACGGGCTAGGAAGCCGACGTCTGCCAAGATCTACCACAAGACGTGGAAGATATTCTTATCTTAGTGCTCTGCTCAGGGAGTGTCTCCCTGGACATTTGCATTGTCTCCTTTTTCCTCCCTTCCTGCATCTGGATTGGGAAAAGGTTTGTCGCTCGGCTCCCTTAAAGGACAAGTCGCAGCGCTGTCGGTATTCTTTCAGAAGCGCCTAGTACGACTTCCTCAGGTACGCACGTTCCTGCAGGGGGGTTATCACATTGTCCCTCCGTACAAGAGGCCGTTAGACCCATGGGATCTGAACAGGGTATTAATTGCTCTCCAGGAGCCGCCCTTCGAGCCTCTGAGGGATGTTTCACTTTCTCGACTTTCACAGAAAGTGGCCTTTCTGGTAGCGGTCACGTCTCTTCGGAGAGTGTCCGAACTAGCAGCGCGGTCATCCAAAGCTCCCTTCCTGGTGTTCACCAAGATAAGGTAGTGCTGCGCCCGATCCCAGAGTTTCTCCCTAAGGTGGTATCCCCTTTTTATCACAATCAGGATATCTCCTTACCTTCCTTTTATCCATTTCATCGATATGTAATGGCTTTGCATTGTTGGATCTGGTGTAGAGCACCCAGAATCTACATTCCCGCACGGCGCCCCTGCGCCGCTCGGATGCACTCTTTGTCCTTGTCACTGGTCAGCGCAAGGGGTCGCAGGCTGCAAAATCCACCCTGGCTCGATAGATCAAGGAATCAATCCTTAAAGCCTACCGTTCTACTGGGCTTCCGGTTCCATCAGGGCTGAAGGCCCATTCTACCAGAGCCGTGGGTGCGTCCTGGGCATTACGGCACCAGGCTACGGCTCAGCAGGTGTGCCAGGCGGCTACCTGGTCGAGTCTGCACACCTTCACCAAGCATTTTCAGGTGCATGCCTACGCTTAGGCGGATGCCAGCCTAAGTAGATGAGTCCTGCAGGCGGAGGTTGCCTCCATGTAGGGAAGGGCTGTTTTTACAGTCCAAACTTGAGGTATTCATTTACCCACCCAGGGACTGCTTTTGGACGTCCCAATCGTCTGGGTCTCCCAATGGAGCGCCGAAGAAGAAGGGAATTTTGTTACTTACCGTAAATTCCTTTTCTTCTAGCTCCAATTGGGAGACCCAGCACCCGCCCCTGTTTCCTTCGGGATTTTTGGTTTGTTCAGGTACACATGTTGTTCATGTGGAATGGTTTCAGTTCTCCGATGTTCCTTCGGATTGAATTTGTTTAACCAGTTATTGGCTTTCCTCCTTCTTGCTTTTGCACTAAAACTGATCAGCCCGTGATCCCACGGGGGGTGTATAGCCAGAAGGGGAGGGGCCTTACACTTTTTAGTGTAATGCTTTGTGTGGCCTCCGGAGGCAGTAGCTATACACCCAATCGTCTGGGTCTCCCAATTGGAGCTAGAAGAAAAGGAATTTACGGTAAGTAACAAAATTCCCTTCTTCCCAACCTTTACTCAACCTACACAAGGCGAGGGAAAAGGATCCTCCATCCATATGTATCAGAGGAGTCAGACTGTGTCTAGAAAACATTCCCAACAACATTACTCCACCACCACTAGCCTGGGAGGAAGAAGTCGTTGATTCATACTGTTTGCATAGCAGTTTGATCCTCCCATCTTTATGGTGGCATCTTCCCGCCCAGGACAATCCTGAATTCGAGAAGCTTTCCCAGGAGGTCGGGGGAACGTCCAGGGGTTAACTGTATCTGCATTGTCAGGTGTGGCTACACCGGCTTCTTCATCCACCCTTAGGCCTGTGACCTCTTGGCCGAATCACAAACCCTCCCAGATGGGAGCAGCTCTTAACTCTGCCCCCCTCATTGTGGGAAGTATTTCAGGGGAGGGGGCATCATACTGTATCGAGTCTATGACAGGGGCTTCCATGGGGTCACCATTCCTAGGCGGAGTTTGGGGTACGGCTATTGATTTTTCCCTCTTTCCAGTCTTTCAAATTTGTGTGCCATGAGGACATTGCGAGTGGGATCAGGCTTCATCTGACCAGACCCTAGTTTCCCACTTCTCACTAATACAATTTTTTCCTCTTTTGCTCTCTGGAGTCATCCATCTGGTTCCCTCATACGTAATGAGACATGTCACCTGCTGTTAAAAGCCGTCAGTGCTAACGAGTGGGGGGTGGAGGGGTGGGCAAAGTCGTTGGAGACCAGCAGTGTAATCTCTGTGCACCGCTTGTACATCAGGACACTTCTTCACCTCTTCTTCTGCTTTAATCAGAATGATTCTGGATGTCCTCCTCTGATCCTTTTATCTGAATTATTCATCATATCCTCCTCTGATCTTTTCATGTGAATATTGCCATCGTCATGTGATCCTTTTAGCTTTTAGCAGAACGATTCTTCATATCTTCCATTGAAACAAGATGAGGACCAGGATGGGGAACATTAATTCAAGATGGTACCAGGATGGGGGACATTACTACAATATGAGGACCAGGATGGGGGACATTACTACAATATGAGGACCAGGATGGGGGACATTACTATAAGATGAGGACCAGGATGGGGACATTACTACAGGATGGTGTCAGTAAGGGACATTACTACAAGATGAGGACCAGGATGGGGACATTATTACAAGATGAGGACCAGGATGGGGACATTATTACAAGATGAGGACCATGATGGGGACATTACTACAAGATGAGGACCAGGATGAGGACATTACTACAGGATGGGGACCAGGATTGGGAACATAACTACAAAATGAGAACCAGGATGGGGATGTTACTACAAGATGAGGACCAGGATGGGGACATTACTAAAAGATGAGGACCAGGATGGGTACATTATTACAAGATGAGGACCAGGATGGGGACATTACTACAAGATGAGGACCGGAATGGGGACATTACTACAAGATGAGGACCAGGATGGGGATGTTACTACAACATGAGGACCAGAATGCGGATGTTACTACAAGATGGGGACCAGGATGGGGACATTACTACAGGATGGGGAACATTACTACAGTATGGGGACATTACTACAAGATGAGGACCAGGCAGAGAACGAAAAAGTCTGTAAATTTGCCCAAATAACCTCACATCTCCGGATCAAAATTGACTCAAACAAGCACTAATATCAAAAGTACAAAAAGAGTATTATTTATTAAGTATCACAAAAGGTGCAAGGAGATGGAAAATACATATAATAATACGTAAGTAAAACAGACAGGACAAACGACAGATGAGGGTGAGAACAGCCAAACGCGTCCCTCTCCCAGTACCCCAGGAAGAGGTTAGCGTAGGACTGTGTACAAGCCGCCCCCATCGCAGTACCGCACCGCTGGAGGTAGAACCGCTCACCGAAGGTGAAGACATTGTGCTTCAGTACGAACTCCAATAATTCGAGAATAAGCGCTCGCACCAGGGGATCCCAATTCCTCATCTCCAGGTAGTATGCTACGGCCCTAAGGCTGTGCTCATGACAAATATTAGTGTAGAGCGTCTCCACATCCATCGTCACCAATAACGCACCACCCTCCATCGTGATGCCATTTAGTCTCCTGAGGACGTCCGAAGTGTCCCTGACATGGGAGGGCAATGTCTCAACCAAAGGATGGAGATAGTAGTCAATGAATTTGCATATTTCATCACAAAGCCCTCCCATGCCAGAGACAATGGGACGCCCTGGAGGAGCCCTAAGGCGCTTATGTATCTTGGGAAAGAGGTAGAAGATGGGTGTCACCGGCAACTTTGGAAGGAAACCGTCAAAAATCTACCTGGAGATGATGAAAGATGACAAAGCCCCCTCTAGAATAGATGTCAATTGGATCAAATAATTGGTGGTGGGGTTCATAAAGAGCGGTCGTCCACAATACCACGTTTCCCCCTTTATCTGCCGGTTTTATCACTACCCCTTCCAAGGGCTTAAGCTCCTCAAGAGCTCGTTGATGTCTGCGAGAGAGGTTATTACTGGGGTATTTTCTTGAAAGAGCTTTAAGATCTTCTATGACCAAGTCATGAAAGATCTGGACCTGTGGACATAGCGAGAAAGGGGGAAATGTGGTGGAGCGTGGGAGAAGAGGTTTAGGAAAAACGCCAGATATCTCCTCAGATGCTTGACCCATCAACTCCTCCAAGACTTGCAGGGCTTCACCTCAATGTCCGATGGATCCACATTTGTTGTAGAACCCCTGAAGTGGAGTTTGTGAAGGACAAGCTTCCTGAGGAAGAGGTTCAAATCTCAAACCCTGATCTTAATACTTCAACTTGGTCATCAGTCAAAACCTGATTAGATAAATTAATCACCTCTAACTCATTGGTCTTGTCCTTTTTACCAACCTCCGATTGCGTCGGTAATGACCGTCCACTTCCAGGGGTTACCTTGGTGGTCTTTGATTTACCAAAGAAGCCTCTTGTGATCGGCCTGGATGTAGAATCAGTGTCATCCTCAAATGATGAAATGGAAAAGGTGGACACAGATGCAGAGGGACCGGCAATATGTCTCCTCCGGTGTGGTGCCCCCTTCCAACGATAAACTTGCTGATTTTTATAATCGGAAATGTCCGATTGATACTTTTTCGTTTTAGGGGCAACAATCTCCTCCCATTTAATAAATTATTTCTCAATAATTTCATTGCACTTGGTCAGTTCCACAGAGGTCATTTCGCTGGACAGTTGTCCCTGCAGGTTAGTTATCTCCATATCAATGTCGCGGAGTGATGCCTCCTTGTTCTTAATTAAATGTTGCACAAAGGTTTTACAAAATGGGGACCAGGATGGGGATATTACTACAAAATGGGGACCAGGATGGGGCCCTTACTACAAAATGGGGACCAGGATGGGGACATTACTACACGATAAGACCAGGATGGGGACATTACTACAAGATGGGGACGTTACTACAAGATGGTACCAGGAAGGGGACGTTACTACAAGATGGGGACATTACTACAAGATGAGGACCAGGATGGCGACATTACTACAAGATGAGGACCAGGGCACTGCGATGTGTGTACAGGTGGAGGGCGCTGTGGTGTCTGTGTGACGCCCTGGCAAAACCAGGTAGTCACAGATGACTGTACCCCCCACCAAGGGTGCAGGAATCGCCTCCTCCTTGGGAATTTACACCACACATCCCACACACAGGAACAACAGCCACAAAGCCTAGTCGCCCCCCCATGACAGCCAAGACACACTAGTGGGTGGGACCAGGCGGGTGAGAACGCCCACCTAGTGGTCTTGAGGTGACAGGGGGAAGGAACCAGTCGGTTTTCAGTTGGAGTTGGGAGTGGAGAGTTGGAGGAGCAGTCGATGATAGGAGCTGAAGTGCAGCGTGGTCACGGTTGGAGCCCTCAGACCACGGAGACCCGACAGCTTTGTAGTGCCACAGGCGACGCAGACCCGGTCGCGGGAGACCTGAAGTGGACCGGGGCAGGGTTGTAGCCCGCCGGTACCGACGACGGGAATCCGGTCCTGAAGCCGTGCAAAAGCGGGGTACCTGGACCCTAAGACGAGGCAGGCTTCAAGCCCCTTGTTAATTGACCAGCGGGACAAGGTACCAGGCTTTGTTCCCGAAGAGAGAAGCCCATATAGAGCAGACCGGCAGCCCAACGCGGGGGACAGGGTGTCCGCCAAGAACCCACTGAAGTCCCACGGGTCAGTGTCTGCGGGCAACGGCTCCCTCTGCGTCCAAAGCTGCAGGGGAGTGGATTTCTCCCGTTCCAAGCGGGTTAATCCAACACCACAAGTGTAAGAGGAAGGGCCCCTACACTTCCAACCCGTGTGCGGGACCAGCACACCCCTCCAGAGGCAACCGGCATCCGGCCTTAGTTTACAGTGCGGACTCTGTGGATTATTCGTAATCGTGAGTACACCGGTGTCACCCGGTCCAACCTGTCAACAACGCCCCAGCCCTGCTCCTTACCCCACAACTGGGCCCTGGGACTACAGCCAACCCCACCTTGCTGCCCCGCTCCATCAGCCCCGGGCACCCACATACAAGGCAGCGGCGGTGCCACCATCCCTCACCACAACCCACGGGTGGCGTCACCGACAATCTCCCCTGTAAATACCCCCCTTTTTCACTGTGTGCGTGGACGGGCGGTTGCACAAGCCACGGGTCCGGCCACCACTCGAGCCCAGGACAGGATCCCGAATCCGAACGCCCCTCGAGCAGCCCCGGATGCCGCAGCAGAGGCGGCACCTGTCTGCGACATCTGCGCAGGTGGAGGGCGCTGCGGTGTGTGTGCAGGTGGAGGGCGCTGTGGTGTGTGTGTGCAGGTGGAGGGCGCTGCGGTGCTGTGTGTGCAGGTGGAGGGCGCTGCGGTGCTGTGTGTGCAGGTGGAGGGCGCTGCGGTGCTGTGTGTGCAGGTGGAGGGCGCTGCGGTGCTGTGTGTGCAGGTGGAGGGGCGCTGCGGTGTGTGTGTGCAGGTGGAGGGCGCTGCGGTGCTGTGTGTGCAGGTGGAGGGCGCTGCGGTGTGTGTGCAGGTGGAGGGCGCTGCGGTGCTGTGTGTTCAGGTGGAGGGCGCTGCGGTGCTGTGTGTGCAGGTGGAGGGCGCTGCGGTGTGTGCGCAGGTGGAGGGCGCTGCGGTGTGTGTGCAGGTGGAGGGCGCTGCGGTGTGTGTGTGCAGGTGGAGGGCGCTGCGGTGTGTGTGTGCAGGTGGAGGGCGCTGCGGTGTGTACAGGTGGAGGGCGCTGCGGTGTGTGCAGGTGGAGGGTGCTGGGGTGCGTACAGGTGGAGGGTGCTGCGGTGTGTGTGGAGGTGGAGGGCGCTGTGGTGTGTGTGCAGGTGGAGGGCGCTGCGGTGTGTGTGCAGGTGGAGGGCGCTGCGGTGTGTGTGCAGGTGGAGGGCGCTGCGGTGTGTGCAGGTGGAGGGTGCTGGGGTGTGTACAGGTGGAGGGCGCTGCGATGTGTGCAGGTGGAGGGCGCTGCGGTGCTGTGTGTGCAGGTGGAGGGTGCTGTGGTGCTGGTGTGTGCAGGTGGAGGGCGCTGCGGTGTGTGCAGGTGGAGGGCGCTGCGGTGCTGTGTGTGCAGGTGGAGGGCGCTGCAGTGTGTGTGTGCAGGTGGAGGGTGCTGCGGTGCTGTGTGTGCAGGTGGAGGACGCTGCGGTGCTGTGTGCAGGTGGAGGGCGCTGGGGTGCTGTGTGCGCAGGTGGAGGGCGCTGCGGTGCTGTGTGCGCAGGTGGACGGCGCTGCGGTGCTGTGTGCAGGTGGAGGGCGCTGCGGTGCTGTGTGTGCAGGTGGAGGGCGCTGCGGTGCTGTGTGTGCAGGTGGAGGGCGCTGCGGTGTGTGCGCAGGTGGAGGGCGCTGCGGTGTGTGCGCAGGTGGAGGGCGCTGCGGTGTGTGTGCAGGTGGAGGGCGCTGCAGTGTGTGTGTGCAGGTGGAGGGTGCTGCGGTGCTGTGTGTGCACTGTGCAGGTGGAGGGCGCTGCGGTGCTGTGTGTGCAGGTGGAGGGCGCTGCGGTGCTGTGTATGCAGGTGGAGGGTGCTGTGTGTGCAGGTGGAGGGCGCTGCGGTGCTGTGTGTGCAGGTGGAGGGCGCTGTGGTGTGTGTGTGCAGGTGGAGGGCGCTGCGGTGCTGTGTGCAGGTGGAGGGCGCTGCGGTGTGTGTGCAGGTGGAGGGCGCTGCGGTGCTGTGTGTACAGGTGGACGGCGCTGCGGTGTGTGCAGGTGGAGGGTGCTGGGGTGTGTACAGGTGGAGGGCGCTGCGATGTGTGCAGGTGGAGGGCGCTGCGGTGCTGTGTGTGCAGGTGGAGGGTGCTGTGTGTGCAGGTGGAGGGCGCTGCGGTGCTGTGTGTGCAGGTGGAGGGCGCTGCGGTGTGTGCAGGTGGAGGGCGCTGCAGTGTGTGTGTGCAGGTGGAGGGGTGCTGCGGTGCTGTGTATGCAGGTGGAGGGCGCTGCGGTGCTGTGTGTGCAGGTGGAGGGCGCTGCGGTGCTGTGTGTGCAGGGGTGGAGGGCGCTGCGGTGCTGTGTGTGCAGGTGGAGGGCGCTGCGGTGCTGTGTGTGAGGGCGCTGCGGTGCTGTGTATGCAGGTGGAGGCGCGTGCTGTGTGTGCAGGTGGCGCTGCGGTGCTGTGTGTGCAGGTGGAGGGCGCTGCGGTGCTGTGTGTGCAGGTGGAGGGCGCTGCGGTGCTGTGTGTGCAGGTGGAGGGCGCTGCGGTGCTGTGTGTGCAGGTGGAGGCGTGCTGTGTGCGCAGTGGAGGGCGCTGCGGTGCTGTGTGTGCAGGTGGAGGGCGCTGCGGTGCTGTGTGTGCAGGTGGAGGGCGCTGCGGTGCTGTGTGTGCAGGTGGAGGGCGCTGCGGTGCTGTGTGTGCAGGTGGAGGGCGCTGCGGTGCTGTGTGTGCAGGTGGAGGGTGCTGTGTGCGCAGGTGGAGGGCGCTGCGGTGCTGTGTGTGCAGGTGGAGGGTGCTGCGGTGCTGTGTGCAGGTGGAGGGCGCTGCGGTGCTGTGTGTGCAGGTGGAGGGTGCTGCGGTGCTGTGTGTGCAGGTGGAGGGCGCTGCGGTGCTGTGTGTGCAGATGGAGGGCGCTGCGGTGTGTGTGCAGGTGGAGGGCGCTGCCGTGTGTGTGTGCAGGTGGAGGACGCTGCCGTGTGTGTGTGCAGGTGGAGGACGCTGCCGTGTGTGTGCGCAGGTGGAGGGCGCTGCCGTGTGTGTGCGCAGGTGGAGGGCGCTGCCGTGTGTGTGCGCAGGTGGAGGGCGCTGCCGTGTGTGTGCGCAGGTGGAGGGCGCTGCCGTGTGTGTGCAGGTGGAGGGCGCTGCGGTGTGTGTGTGCAGGTGGAGGGCGCTGCGGTGCTGTGTGCGCAGGTGGAGGGCGCTGCGGTGCTGTGTGCGCAGGTGGAGGGCGCTGCCGTGTGTGTGCGCAGGTGGAGGGCGCTGCCGTGTGTGTGCGCAGGTGGAGGGCGCTGCCGTGTGTGTGCGCAGGTGGAGGGCGCTGCCGTGTGTGTGCAGGTGGAGGGCGCTGCGGTGTGTGTGTGCAGGTGGAGGGCGCTGCGGTGTGTACAGGTGGAGGGCGCTGCGGTGTGTGCAGGTGGAGGGTGCTGGGGTGTGTACAGGTGGAGGGTGCTGCGGTGTGTGTGCAGGTGGAGGGCGCTGCGGTGTGTGTGCAGGTGGAGGGCGCTGCGGTGTGTGTGCAGGTGGAGGGCGCTGCGGTGTGTACAGGTGGAGGGCGCTGCGATGTGTGCAGGTGGAGGGCGCTGCGGTGCTGTGTGTGCAGGTGGAGGGTGCTGCGGTGCTGTGTGTGCAGGTGGAGGGCGCTGCGGTGCTGTGTGTGCAGGTGGAGGGCGCTGCAGTGTGTGTGTGCAGGTGGAGGGTGCTGCGGTGCTGTGTGTGCAGGTGGAGGGCGCTGCGGTGCTGTGTGCAGGTGGAGGGCGCTGCGGTGCTGTGTGTGCAGGTGGAGGGCGCTGCGGTGCTGTGTGTGCAGGTGGAGGGCGCTGCAGTGTGTGTGTGCAGGTGGAGGGCGCTGCGGTGCTGTGTGTGCAGGTGGAGGGCGCTGCGGTGCTGTGTGTGCAGGTCGAGGGCGCTGCGGTGCTGTGTGTGCAGGTGGAGGGCGCTGCGGTGCTGTGTGCGCAGGTGGAGGGCGCTGCGGTGCTGTGTGCGCAGGTGGACGGCGCTGCGGTGCTGTGTGTGCAGGTGGAGGGCGCTGCGGTGCTGTGTGTGCAGGTGGAGGGCGCTGCAGTGTGTGTGTGCAGGTGGAGGGTGCTGCGGTGCTGTGTGTGCACTGTGCAGGTGGAGGGCGCTGCGGTGCTGTGTGTGCAGGTGGAGGGCGCTGCGGTGCTGTGTATGCAGGTGGAGGGTGCTGTGTGTGCAGGTGGAGGGCGCTGCGGTGCTGTGTGTGCAGGTGGAGGGCGCTGTGGTGTGTGTGTGCAGGTGGAGGGCGCTGCGGTGCTGTGTGCAGGTGGAGGGCGCTGTGGTGTGTGTGTGCAGGTGGAGGGCGCTGCGGTGCTGTGTGTACAGGTGGACGGCGCTGCGGTGTGTGCAGGTGGAGGGTGCTGGGGTGTGTACAGGTGGAGGGCGCTGCGATGTGTGCAGGTGGAGGGCGCTGCGGTGCTGTGTGTGCAGGTGGAGGGTGCTGTGTGTGCAGGTGGAGGGCGCTGCGGTGTGTGCAGGTGGAGGGCACTGCGGTGTGTGCAGGTGGAGGGCACTGCGGTGTGTGCAGGTGGAGGGCGCTGCGGTGTGTGCAGGTGGAGGGCGCTGCAGTGTGTGTGTGCAGGTGGAGGGTGCTGCGGTGCTGTGTATGCAGGTGGAGGGCGCTGCGGTGCTGTGTGTGCAGGTGGAGGGCGCTGCGGTGCTGTGTGTGCAGGTGGAGGGCGCTGCGGTGCTGTGTGTGCAGGTGGAGGGCGCTGCGGTGCTGTGTATGCAGGTGGAGGGTGCTGTGTGCAGGGCGCTGCGGTGCTGTGTGTGCAGGTGGAGGGCGCTGCGGTGCTGTGTGTGCAGGTGGAGGGCGCTGCGGTGCTGTGTGTGCAGGTGGAGGGCGCTGCGGTGCTGTGTGTGCAGGTGGAGGGTGCTGTGTGCGCAGGTGGAGGGCGCTGCGGTGCTGTGTGTGCAGGTGGAGGGCGCTGCGGTGCTGTGTGTGCAGGTGGAGGGCGCTGCGGTGCTGTGTGTGCAGGTGGAGGGCGCTTCGATGCTGTGTGTGCAGGTGGAGGGCGCTGCGGTGCTGTGTGTGCAGGTGGAGGGCGCTGCGGTGCTGTGTGTGCAGGTGGAGGGTGCTGTGTGCGCAGGTGGAGGGCGCTGCGGTGCTGTGTGTGCAGGTGGAGGGTGCTGCGGTGCTGTGTGCAGGTGGAGGGCGCTGCGGTGCTGTGTGTGCAGGTGGAGGGCGCTGCGGTGCTGTGTGTGCAGGTGGAGGGCGCTGCGGTGCTGTGTGTGCAGATGGAGGGCGCTGCGGTGCTGTGTGTGCAGGTGGAGGGTGCTGTGTGTGCAGGTGGAGGGCGCTGCGGTGCTGTGTGTGCAGGTGGAGGGCGCTGCGGTGCTGTGTGTGCAGATGGAGGGCGCTGCGGTGTGTGTGCAGGTGGAGGGCGCTGCCGTGTGTGTGTGCAGGTGGAGGACGCTGCCGTGTGTGTGTGCAGGTGGAGGACGCTGCCGTGTGTGTGTGCAGGTGGAGGACGCTGCCGTGTGTGTGCGCAGGTGGAGGGCGCTGCCGTGTGTGTGCGCAGGTGGAGGGCGCTGCCGTGTGTGTGCGCAGGTGGAGGGCGCTGCCGTGTGTGTGTGCAGGTGGAGGGTGCTGCCGTGTGTGTGCGCAGGTGGAGGACGCTGCCGTGTGTGTGTGCAGGTGGAGGACGCTGCGGTGTGTGTGCGCGCAGGTGGAGGGCGCTGCGGTGTGCGCGCAGGTGGAGGGCGCTGCGGTGTGTGTGCAGGTGGAGGGCGCTGCCGTGTGTGTGTGCAGGTGGAGGACGCTGCCGTGTGTGTGTGCAGGTGGAGGACGCTGCCGTGTGTGTGTGCAGGTGGAGGACGCTGCCGTGTGTGTGTGCAGGTGGAGGACGCTGCCGTGTGTGTGCAGGTGGAGGGCGCTGCGGTGTGTGTGCAGGTGGAGGGCGCTGCGGTGTGTGTGCAGGTGGAGGGCGCTGCGGTGTGTGTGTGCAGGTGGAGGACGCTGCGGTGTGTGTGTGCAGGTGGAGGGCACTGCGGTGTGTGTGCAGGTGGAGGGCGCTGCGGTGTGTGTGCGCAGGTGGAGGGCGCTGCGGTGTGTGTGCGCAGGTGGAGGGCGCTGCGGTGTGTGTGCGCAGGTGGAGGGCGCTGCGGTGTGTGTGCGCAGGTGGAGGGCGCTGCGGTGTGTGTGCGCAGGTGGAGGGCGCTGCGGTGTGTGTGCGCAGGTGGAGGGCGCTGCCGTGTGTGTGTGCAGGTGGAGGACGCTGCCGTGTGTGTGCGCAGGTGGAGGGCGCTGCGGTGTCTGTGCGCAAGTGGAGGGCGCTGCGGTGTCTGTGCGCAAGTGGAGGGCGCTGCGGTGTCTGTGCGCAAGTGGAGGGCGCTGCGGTGTCTGTGCGCAAGTGGAGGGCGCTGCGGTGTCTGTGCGCAGGTGGAGGGCGCTGCGGTGTCTGTGCGCAGGTGGAGGGCGCTGCGGTGTCTGTGCGCAGGTGGAGGGCGCTGCGGTGTCTGTGCGCAGGTGGAGGACGCTGCGGTGTCTGTGCGCAGGTGGAGGGCGCTGCGGTGTCTGTGCGCAGGTGGAGGGCGCTGCGGTGTGTGTGCGCAGGTGGAGGGCGCTGCGGTGTGTGCAGGTGGAGGGTGCTGGGGTGTGTACAGGTGGAGGGCGCTGCGATGTGTGCAGGTGGAGGGCGCTGCGGTGTGTGCAGGTGGAGGGCGCTGCGGTGTGTACAGGTGGAGGGCGCTGCGGTGTGTGCAGGTGGAGGGTGCTGGGGTGTGTACAGGTGGAGGGCACTGCGATGTGTGCAGGTGGAGGGCGCTGCGGTGCTGTGTGTGCAGGTGGAGGGTGCTGGGGTGTGTACAGGTGGAGGGCGCTGCGATGTGTGCAGGTGGAGGGCGCTGCGGTGCTGTGTGTGCAGGTGGAGGGCGCTGCGGTGCTGTGTGTGCAGATGGAGGGCGCTGCGGTGCTGTGTGTGCAGGTGGAGGGCGCTGCGGTCCTGTGTGTGCAGGTGGAGGGCGCTGCAGTGTGTGTGTGCAGGTGGAGGGCGCTGCGGTGCTGTGTATGCAGGTGGAGGGTGCTGTGTGTGCAGGTGGAGGGCGCTGCGGTGCTGTGTGTGCAGGTGGAGGGCGCTGCAGTGTGTGTGTGCAGGTGGAGGGCGCTGCGGTGCTGTGTGTGCAGGTGGAGGGTGCTGTGTGTGCAGGTGGAGGGCGCTGCGGTGCTGTGTGCGCAGGTGGAGGGCGCTGCGGTGCTGTGTGCGCAGGTGGAGGGCGCTGCGGTGCTGTGTGCGCAGGTGGAGGGCGCTGCGGTGCTGTGTGCGCAGGTGGAGGGCGCTGCGGTGCTGTGTGCGCAGGTGGAGGGCGCTGCGGTGCTGTGTGCGCAGGTGGAGGGCGCTGCGGTGCTGTGTGTGCAGGTGGAGGGCGCTGCGGTGCTGTGTGTGCAGGTGGAGGGCGCTGCGGTGCTGTGTGTGCAGGTGGAGGGTGCTGCGGTGCTGTGTGTGCAGGTGGAGGGCGCTGCGGTGCTGTGTGTGCAGGTGGAGGGTGCTGCGTGTGCAGGTGGAGGGTGCTGCGGTGCTGTGTGTGCAGGTGGAGGGTGCTGCGGTGCTGTGTGTGCAGGTGGAGGGCGCTGCGGTGCTGTGTATGCAGGTGGAGGGTGCTGTGTGTGCAGGTGGAGGGCGCTGCGGTGCTGTGTGTGCAGGTGGAGGGCGCTGCAGTGTGTGTGTGCAGGTGGAGGGCGCTGCGGTGCTGTGTGTGCAGGTGGAGGGTGCTGTGTGTGCAGGTGGAGGGCGCTGCGGTGCTGTGTGCGCAGGTGGAGGGCGCTGCGGTGCTGTGTGCGCAGGTGGAGGGCGCTGCGGTGCTGTGTGCGCAGGTGGAGGGCGCTGCGGTGCTGTGTGCGCAGGTGGAGGGCGCTGCGGTGCTGTGTGCGCAGGTGGAGGGCGCTGCGGTGCTGTGTGCGCAGGTGGAGGGCGCTGCGGTGCTGTGTGTGCAGGTGGAGGGCGCTGCGGTGCTGTGTGTGCAGGTGGAGGGCGCTGCGGTGCTGTGTGTGCAGGTGGAGGGTGCTGCGGTGCTGTGTGTGCAGGTGGAGGGCGCTGCGGTGCTGTGTGCGCAGGTGGAGGGCGCTGCGGTGCTGTGTGCGCAGGTGGAGGGCGCTGCGGTGCTGTGTGCGCAGGTGGAGGGCGCTGCGGTGCTGTGTGTGCAGGTGGAGGGCGCTGCGGTGCTGTGTGTGCAGGTGGAGGGCGCTGCGGTGCTGTGTGTGCAGGTGGAGGGTGCTGCGGTGCTGTGTGTGCAGGTGGAGGGCGCTGCGGTGCTGTGTGTGCAGGTGGAGGGTGCTGCGTGTGCAGGTGGAGGGTGCTGCGGTGCTGTGTGTGCAGGTGGAGGGTGCTGCGGTGCTGTGTGTGCAGGTGGAGGGTGCTGCGGTGCTGTGTGTGCAGGTGGAGGGCGCTGCGGTGCTGTGTGTGCAGGTGGAGGGTGCTGCGGTGCTGTGTGTGCAGGTGGAGGGTGCTGCGGTGCTGTGTGTGCAGGTGGAGGGCGCTGCGGTGCTGTGTGTGCAGGTGGAGGGCGCTGCGGTGCTGTGTGTGCAGGTGGAGGGCGCTGCGGTGCTGTGTGTGCAGGTGGAGGGCGCTGCGGTGCTGTGTGTGCAGGTGGAGGGCGCTGCGGTGCTGTGTGTGCAGGTGGAGGGCGCTGCGGTGCTGTGTGTGCAGGTGGAGGGCGCTGCGGTGCTGTGTGTGCAGGTGGAGGGCGCTGCGGTGCTGTGTGTGCAGGTGGAGGGCGCTGCGGTGCTGTGTGTGCAGGTGGAGGGCGCTGCGGTGCTGTGTGTGCAGGTGGAGGGCGCTGCGGTGCTGTGTGTGCAGGTGTAGGGCGCTGCGGTGCTGTGTGTGCAGGTGGAGGGCGCTGCGGTGCTGTGTGTGCAGGTGGAGGGCGCTGCGGTGCTGTGTGTGCAGGTGGAGGGTGCTGTGTGTGCAGGTGGAGGGCGCTGCGGTGCTGTGTGTGCAGGTGGAGGGCGCTGCGGTGCTGTGTGTGCAGGTGGAGGGTGCTGTGTGTGCAGGTGGAGGGCGCTGCGGTGCTGTGTGTGCAGGTGGAGGGTGCTGTGTGTGCAGGTGGGGGGTGCTGCGGTGCTGTGTGTGCAGGTGGAGGGCGCTGCGGTGCTGTGTGTGCAGGTGGAGGGCGCTGCGGTGCTGTGTGTGCAGGTGGAGGGCGCTGCGGTGCTGTGTGTGCAGGTGGAGGGTGCTGTGTGTGCAGGTGGAGGGCGCTGCGGTGCTGTGTGTGCAGGTGGAGGGTGCTGTGTGTGCAGGTGGGGGGTGCTGCGGTGCTGTGTGTGCAGGTGGGGGGCGCTGCGGTGCTGTGTGTGCAGGTGGAGGGCGCTGCGGTGCTGTGTGTGCAGGTGGAGGGCGCTGCGGTGCTGTGTGTGCAGGTGGAGGGCGCTGCGGTGCTGTGTGTGCAGGTGGAGGGCGCTGCGGTGCTGTGTGTGCAGGTGGAGGGTGCTGCGGTGCTGTGTGTGCAGGTGGAGGGTGCTGCGGTGCTGTGTGTGCAGGTGGAGGGCGCTGCGGTGCTGTGTGTGCAGGTGGAGGGCGCTACGGTGCTGTGTGTGCAGGTGGAGGGCGCTGCGGTGCTGTGTGTGCAGGTGGAGGGCGCTGCGGTGCTGTGTGTGCAGGTGGAGGGCGCTGCGGTGCTGTGTGTGCAGGTGGAGGGCGCTGCGGTGCTGTGTGTGCAGGTGGAGGGCGCTGCGGTGCTGTGTGTGCAGGTGGAGGGCGCTGCGGTGCTGTGTGTGCAGGTGGAGGGCGCTGCGGTGCTGTGTGTGCAGGTGGAGGGCGCTGCGGTGCTGTGTGTGCAGGTGGAGGGCGCTGCGGTGCTGTGTGTGCAGGTGGAGGGTGCTGCGGTGCTGTGTGTGCAGGTGGAGGGCGCTGCGGTGCTGTGTGTGCAGGTGGAGGGCGCTACGGTGCTGTGTGTGCAGGTGGAGGGCGCTGCGGTGCTGTGTGTGCAGGTGGAGGGCGCTGCGGTGCTGTGTGTGCAGGTGGAGGGCGCTGCGGTGCTGTGTGTGCAGGTGGAGGGCGCTGCGGTGCTGTGTGTGCAGGTGGAGGGCGCTGCGGTGCTGTGTGTGCAGGTGGAGGGCGCTGCGGTGCTGTGTGTGCAGGTGGAGGGCGCTGCGGTGCTGTGTGTGCAGGTGGAGGGCGCTGCGGTGCAGTGTGGGGATCACACGCTCCTGTTCGCGTGTCTTCTCACCTTGTTTTCTTCCAGCTGCTCTTCCAACCAATAAACATTAAGAGGGCGGGGATAGAGATGTGGGCCAGCCAATTATCGTTCAGGGGGTGTGGCTCGGTGCTTCGCTCTCACGTGTACAGAGGAATGGGAAAGTCTGAGGCGACAGAACCGGAGCAGAGAGAAGCGGAGACACCCGGGGAGAGGCACGGAGACCGGCCACAGGAAGGGACCCCGGGGACAGACCCGTCTGCGGGGACGACACATCAGCACGGCTCAGGTAAGAGAAGGCACCGATCATTATCGCTCATAGATCGTCACATCATCTGTTGTAGGATGGAAACCGTCAGCAAGTGTTTGCCTGTCCCCGGCTGAGGAGCTGTCACTTATATCTGGACTGACACATCGGAGCCGCCGTCACAGATTATCAGGATAGGAAACAACTGCAGCAAACCCTCAGCTGTGAGAAGTGCGGCTCTGTGACGTCACCTCCAGATACCACAGTCACTGACAACCAGCATACCACCCGTGTGTAACAATACTGCCCCTATGTACAAGAATATATCTGCTATAATACTGCCCCTATGTACAAGAATATATCTGCTATAATACTGCCCCCTATGTACAAGAATATAACTACTATAATACTGCCCCTATGTACAAGAATATAACTACTATAATACTGCCCTCTATGTACAAGAATATAACTACTATAATACTGCCCCCTATGTACAAGAATATAACTACTATAATACTGCCCCCTATGTACAAGAATATATCTATTATAATACTGCCCCTATGTACAAGAATATATCTACTATAATACTGCCCCTATGTACAAGAATATATCTACTATAATACTGCCCCTATGTACAAGAATATATCTGCTATAATACTGCCCCTATGTACAAGAATATATCTGCTATAATACTGCCCCTATGTACAAGAATATATCTGCTATAATACTGCCCCTATGTACAAGAATATAACTACTATAATACTGCCCCTATGTACAAGAATATAACTACTATAATACTGCCCCCTATGTACAAGAATATAACTACTATAATACTGCCCCTATGTACAAGAATATATCTATTATAATACTGCCCCTATGTACAAGAATGTATCTACTATAATACTGCCCCTATGTACAAGAATATATCTACTATAATACTGCCCCCATGTACAAGAATATAACTACTATAATACTGCCCCCTATGTACAAGAATATAACTACTATAATACTGCCCCTATGTACAAGAATATATCTATTATAATACTGCCCCTATGTACAAGAATATATCTACTATAATACTGCCCACTATGTACAAGAATATAGCTACTATAATACTGCCCCTATGTACAAGAATATAACTACTATAATACTGCCCCCTATGTACAAGAATATAGCTACTATAATACTGCCCCTATATACAAGAATATAGCTACTATAATACTGCCCCTATGTACAAGAATATATCTACTATAATACTGCCCCTATGTACAAGAATATATCTACTATAATACTGCCCCCTATGTACAAGAATATAACTACTATAATACTGCCCCTATGTACAAGAATATATCTACTATAATACTGCCCCTATGTACAAGAATATATCTACTATAATACTGCCCCTATGTACAAGAATATAGCTACTATAATACTGCCCCTATGTACAAGAATATATCTACTATAATACTGCCTCCTATGTACAAGAATATAACTACTATAATACTGCCCCTATGTACAAGAATATAACTACCATAATACTGCCCCTATGTACAAGAATATATCTACTATAATACTGCTCCTATGTACAAGAATATAACTGCTATAATACTGCCTCCTATGTACAAGAATATATCTACTATAATAATGCCCCTATGTACAAGAATATAACTACTATAATACTGCTCCTATGTACAAGAATATATCTACTATAATACTGCTCCTATGTACAAGAATATAACTACTATAATACTGCTCCTATGTACAAGAATATAACTACTATAATACTGCTCCTATGTACAAGAATATATCTACTATAATACTGCCCCTATGTACCAGAATATAACTACTATAATACTGCCCCTATGTACAAGAATATATCTACTATAATACTGCCCCTATGTACAAAAATATATCTACTATAATACTGCCCCTATGTACAAGAATATAACTACTATAATACTGCCTCCTATGTACAAAAATATATCTACTATAATACTGCCCCTATGTACAAGAATATAACTACTATAATACTGCCCCTATGTACAAGAATATAACTACTATAATACTGCCCCTATGTACAAGAATATAACTACTATAATACTGCTCCTATGTACAAGAATATAACTACTATAATACTGCCCCTATGTACAAGAATATAACTACTATAATACTGCCCCTATGTACAAGAATATATCTACTATAATACTGCCCCATGTACAAGAATATAACTACTATAATACTGCCCCTATGTACAAGAATATAACTACTATAATACTGCCCCTATGTACAAGAATATAACTACTATAATACTGCCCCTATGTACAAGAATATATCTACTATAATACTGATCCTATGTACAAGAATATAACTACTATAATACTGCCCCTATGTACAAAAATATATCTACTATAATACTGCCCCTATGTAAAAAGAATATAACTACTATAATACTGCCTCCTATGTACAAAAATATATCTACTATAATACTGCCCCTATGTACAAGAATATAACTACTATAATACTGCCTCCTATGTACAAAAATATATCTACTATAATACTGCCCCTATGTACAAGAATATAACTACTATAATACTGCTCCTATGTACAAGAATATAACTACTATAATACTGCCCCTATGTACAAGAATATAACTACTATAATACTGCCCCTATGTACAAGAATATAACTACTATAATACTGCTCCTATGTCCAAGAATATAACTACTATAATACTGCCCCTATGTACAAGAATATATCTACTATAATACTGCCCCATGTACAAGAATATAACTACTATAATACTGCCCCTATGTACAAGAATATAACTACTATAATACTGCCCCTATGTACAAGAATATAACTACTATAATACTGCCTCTATGTACAAGAATATAACTACTATAATACTGCCTCCTATGTACAAGAATATAACTACTATAATACTGCCCCTATGTACAAGAATATAACTACTATAATACTGCCCCTATGTACAAGAATATAACTGCTATAATACTGCCTCCTATGTACAAGAATATATCTACTATAATAATGCCCCTATGTACAAGAATATAACTACTATAATACTGCTCCTATGTACAAGAATATAACTACTATAATACTGCTCCTATGTACAAGAATATAACTACTATAATACTGCCCCTATGTACAAGAATATAACTACTATAATACTGCCCCTATGTACAAGAATATAACTACTATAATACTGCCCCTATGTACAAGAATATAACTACTATAATACTGCCCCTATGTACAAGAATATGACTACTATAATACTGCCCCTATGTACAAGAATATAACTACTATAATACTGCCCCTATGTACAAGAATATATCTACTATAATACTGCTCCTATGTACAAGAATATAACTGCTATAATACTGCCTCCTATGTACAAGAATATATCTACTATAATAATGCCCCTATGTACAAGAATATAACTACTATAATACTGCTCCTATGTACAAGAATATATCTACTATAATACTGCTCCTATGTACAAGAATATAACTACTATAATACTGCTCCTATGTACAAGAATATAACTACTATAATACTGCTCCTATGTACAAGAATATATCTACTATAATACTGCCCCTATGTACCAGAATATAACTACTATAATACTGCCCCTATGTACAAGAATATATCTACTATAATACTGCCCCTATGTACAAAAATATATCTACTATAATACTGCCCCTATGTACCAGAATATAACTACTATAATACTGCCCCTATATACAAGAATATAACTACTATAATACTGCCCCTATGTACAAGAATATAACTACTATAATACTGCCCCCTATATACAAGAATATATCTACTATAATACTGCCCCCTATGTACAAGAATATATCTACTATAATACTGCCCCTATGTACAAGAATATATCTACTATAATACTGCCCCTATGTACAAGAATATATCTACTATAATACTGCCCCCTATGTACAAGAATATATCTACTATAATACTGCCCCTATGTACAAGACTATAACTACTATAATACTGCCCCTATGTACAAGAATATAACTACTATAACACTGCCCCTATGTACAAGAATATAACTACTATAACACTGCCCCTATGTACAAGAATATAACTACTATAATACTGCTCCTATGTACAAGAATATAACTACTATAATACTGCCCCTATGTACAAGAATATAACTACTATAATACTGCTCCTATGTACAAGAATATAACTACTATAATACTGCTCCTATGTACAAGAATATAACTACTATAATACTGCCCCCTATGTACAAGAATATAACTACTATAATACTGCCCCCTATGTACAAGAATATAACTACTATAATACTGCCCCCTATGTACAAGAATATAACTACTATAATACTGCCCCCTATGTACAAGAATATAACTGCTATAATACTGCCCCTATGTACAAGAATATAACTACTATAATACTGTCCCCTATATACAAGAATATAACTACTATAATACTTCCCCTATATACAAGAATATAACTACTATAATACTGCCTCCTATGTACAAGAATATAACTACTATAATACTGCCCCCTATGTACAAGAATATAACTACTATAATACTGCCCCTATGTACAAGAATATAACTACTATAATACTGCCCCCTATGTACAAGAATATAACTACTATAATACTGCCCCTATGTACAAGAATATAACTACTATAATACTGCCCCTATGTACAAGAATATCACTACTATAATACTGCCCCTATGTACAAGAATATAACTACTATAATACTGCCCCTATGTACAAGAATATAACTACTATAATACTGCCCCTATGTACAAGAATATAACTACTATAATACTGCCCCTATGTACAAGAATATAACTACTATAATACTGCTCCTATGTACAAGAATATCACTACTATAATACTGCCCCCTATGTACAAGAATATAACTACTATAATACTGCCCCTATGTACAAGAATATCACTACTATAATACTGCCCCTATGTACAAGAATATAACTACTATAATACTGCCCCCTATGTACAAGAATATAACTACTATAATACTGCCCCCTATGTACAAGAATATAACTGCTATAATACTGCCCCTATGTACAAGAATATAACTACTATAATACTGTCCCCTATATACAAGAATATAACTACTATAATACTTCCCCTATATACAAGAATATAACTACTATAATACTGCCTCCTATGTACAAGAATATAACTACTATAATACTGCCCCCTATGTACAAGAATATAACTACTATAATACTGCCCCTATGTACAAGAATATAACTACTATAATACTGCCCCCTATGTACAAGAATATAACTACTATAATACTGCCCCTATGTACAAGAATATAACTACTATAATACTGCCCCTATGTACAAGAATATCACTACTATAATACTGTCCCTATGTACAAGAATATAACTACTATAATACTGCCCCCTATGTACAAGAATATAACTACTATAATACTGCTCCTATGTACAAGAATATCAATACTATAATACTGCTGTTATGTAGGAGAATGGTTGTAATGCTGCCCCCGGTGGCGGTGTGTGTCGCTGCTGTGTTCGGTCTCCTTGTTATTATATAACACATGGTGTCGGGTGGGGAATATTATGTCGCCGCTGTCTCCTCTGTGCCGCTCATGCCTATGTTATACCGGTCGTACACGGAGGGACAGGTCCTGCCCCTTGGGGTGTTTGGACTCGGAGGCGCCCCCCTCTGGTATTTGATACGTATTATTGTATAGATCATGGACTTTGCAGAAGTCAGTGCCCCCTTTCTCCACTGTTCTCTGGTGTTGGGGCTATCTGTGATGTCATCAGTCCGGACCCCTGTGCTGATGACCTCATCAGGGCTGAGCATGGCCGCTTCTCCCAGTGTTTTCAGTTTCTCCCCCTCTTCCTGCTCTCGGTGTGATGACGCACCGCATATCCCGCATGTTTCCACCCACACGTACGCCCGGGTCGTGTGTGTGGTTCTCGGCATCAGCGTTCTCATTGGCTGCCCTACTAACCTCGCTCATGTCCTGGAGCCAGGGAGGAGAGAAGGAACTGTGCAGCGAGCAGCCCCGTGTCCCCGAGCGTGCAGGGACGAAGACCACGCCCTCTAGGCTCAAAGTAGCCAATCACCTCGTTGTCCTACCCCTTCGTAAAGCTTTTGCCCGTCATCTGCCTCCTCATCTGAGGTCACAGAGATCAGGAACGTCTCCATTCACTGACAGCAAGCGGAGAGCTCAAAGAATGAGAACCCAGAAACCAAGTGCAGCCACATCCGTGTACCCCGGTCAGCCATGACGGGTGACGCCTGTCAGGGCGCGATATATTGGGGACAGGTCAACAGTTCCGTCCTGAAGGCGAAGATTAAACTGTGATAGGGTCAGAGCTTCACCTATACGGCGGGTCATGTGGAGCGTTACCAGTGTACGGCAGATCTTTTTGGGGGTTTGCTGTATACGGCGGGTCTTGTGGGGGTTTCCTTGGATACGGCGGGTCTTGTGGGGGTTTCCTTGGATACGGCGGGTCTTGTGGGGGTTTCCTTGGATACGGCGGGTCTTGTGGGGGTTTCCTTGGATACGACGGGTCTTGAGGTGGGTTCCTTGGATACGACGGGTCTTGTGGTGGGTTCCTTGGATACGACGGGTCTTGTGGTGGGTTCCTTGGATACGACAGGTCTTGTGGTGGGTTCCTTGGATACGACAGGTCTTGTGGTGGGTTCCTTGGATACGACAGGTCTTGTGGTGGGTTCCTTGGATACGACAGGTCTTGTGGTGGGTTCCTTGGATACGACAGGTCTTGTGGTGGGTTCCTTGGATACGACAGGTCTTGTGGTGGGTTCCTTGGATACGACAGGTCTTGTGGGGGGTTCCTTGGATACGACAGGTCTTGTGGGAGTTTCCTTGGATACGACAGGTCTTGTGGGAGTTTCCTTGGATACGATAGGTCTTGTGGTGGGTTCCTTGGATACAGAAGTGTCCGGTGTTTGGCACAACAGAAGGCAGCAGTACAATCTGATGAATCCCGCTTTCCACGGTTGATGGCCGGGGTGTAACTTACCTGTGAGGAGATGGCATGGAGATGTGATATGGGAGTCCACGCTGGCGGAGGCAGAAAGATGGGGCATCAAGAGGGTGGCCACCAGAAACCCAGTACCCTCCGTTATACCTATGGGGTTCCATAATGGCCTCTTTGTGTGGTCAGTGAGGAATGATTGGAGAAACATGACTACCACCCATGTGGTGACTCGTCTCCAGATTCCGTAGATCCCGGTGTTATCAATAACATGTGGAATCTACTTGAGAAACAAGACCGATCCTCAGAGGCTGCAGCGAGCAGCTCCCGGGACTTGCAGGACCGCAGGAGGCTTCTTGTGGAGAGACCCCGTTCACAGGTGGGTTAGTGGGTCACATCTTCGCACAGGTGCGGATCGTACGGGGGGGGATCTTCACATTATTCAGGAGGTTCCCTGTCTTTGATGCACCTTTCCCTCTATTCTTGTGTTCTCCTCGTGAGTCACCCTCCCCCGTATACCGGCACGTATGACCTGCATCCTGCGAGAGCTCTAATCGTTACTGACAGGTCGGTGGAGTTACCATCACAACCCGGCCCCTGTGACCGTCCACGTTAGCGGTCAGCTGCAGACGACGCGTGGGCGCAGAGACATGATGCTGATTACTCAGGTCCCAGCATATAGACACCAAGTTGTCAATCCACCTCACCCACTGGGTGACTCCATCATACACGGGTGACGGGGCAGATGTGGCTTTAGTATTGTTGTCTAAGAGCAGTATGGATCCAAAGGTGTGTGTTACATACAACTCCAACCCCCACAATTACTCCATAACCAAGCCTGAGGGTATTGGTCCTCAAGGAGAACCACCGATGAGATACTGAGGTGCCCTCTAGTTCTCCCTACCGTGCCCAGGTAGCTCACATCTCAAGCTCCCTAAAGCGGGGAAGCCTACAAAGGAGTCAACTGGACTTCTTGGACCTAATTAATGGTCAAGACTAATATTCTCAATGAAGACAGATAAAGCAATGTCTACAAAGAGCTTTCTCGTGATGCTGGCATGGCTCTACTTTATCAGGAACTACCACAAGACCTGATAATGGTCCTGAACGCCCATCTAAGCGTCTGACTCAGTGTGCTCCCCCTGAACTTCCGATTTGAGAGGCTTACAAGGGTGATAACCAGATGGGATGAGAGAAGAAATTGTCATGACCATGAGGAGGATCTTGTGAAGGGCCATTAGAAGGATGTTGTTAAGGATCTTGTGAAGGTGTGCATGATGGACCTTGTGGGAGGAGCCTTGTAGAGGGGGGCGCAGGCGCGAAGGGGCCTTGTTGGAGGGGGGCGCAGGCGCGAAGGGACCTTGTTGGAGGGGGGCGCAGGCGCGAAGGGGCCTTGTTGGAGGGGGGCGCAGGCACGAAGGGGCCTTGTTGGAGGGGGGCGCAGGCGCGAAGGGGCCTTGTTAGAGGGGGGCGCAGGCACGAAGGGGCCTTGTTGGAGGGGGGCGCAGGCGCGAAGGGGCCTTGTTGGAGGGGGGCGCAGGCGCGAAGGGGCCTTGTTGGAGGGGGGCGCAGGCGCGAAGGGGCCTTGTTGGAGGGGGGCGCAGGCGCGAAGGGGCCTTGTTGGAGGGGGGCGCAGGCGCGAAGGGGCCTTGTTGGAGGGGGGCGCAGGCGCGAAGGGGCCTTGTTGGAGGGGGGGGCGCAGGCGCGAAGGGGCCTTGTTGGAGGGGGGGGCGCAGGCGCGAAGGGGCCTTGTTGGAGGGGGGCGCAGGCGCGAAGGGGCCTTGTTGGAGGGGGGGGCGCAGGCGCGAAGGGGCCTTGTTGGAGGGGGGGGCGCAGGCGCGAAGGGGCCTTGTTGGAGGGGGGGCGCAGGCGCGAAGGGGCCTTGTTGGAGGGGGGGCGCAGGCGCGAAGGGGCCTTGTTGGAGGGGGGGGCGCAGGTGCGAAGGGGCCTTGTTGGAGGGGGGGGCGCAGGCGCGAAGGGGCCTTGTTGGAGGGGGGGGCGCAGGCGCGAAGGGGCCTTGTTGGAGGGGGGGGCGCAGGCGCGAAGGGGCCTTGTTGGAGGGGGGGGCGCAGGTGCGAAGGGGCCTTGTTGGAGGGGGGGGCGCAGGCGCGAAGGGGCCTTGTTGGAGGGGGGGGCGCAGGCGCGAAGGGGCCTTGTTGGAGGGGGGGGCGCAGGCGCGAAAGGGCCTTGTGCAGGAGCATTAGAAGAATCATGAAGAGGTCCTAGTGAAGAGCCATGAGGAGAATCCTTGTGAGGGACCATGGGAGGAATCTGAGGAGGATCTTGTGAAGGGTCTTAAGGAAGATGCTTGTGAGGGGCTATAAAGTGGACCTTAAGGAACATTGTCCATGGGGTCACGGTTGCACAAGGTATCATCCTCTCTTCCTCCATGCTGATATTTTCCATCACTTAGACCCACACCTTGTTTCTACTTGAGTAGGACTTTCTGTGGTTTTCCGAAAGGGGCTACAAGACATTGTGCCTCTTTATGTAATGGGTGCTATTTTACTGTTCTCCTCAGTGGGGCCTAGATCGAGGCTACAATGCGAACATTTTTTTGTGTATTTTTGTTTTTTCTGTGACTCCTCCGGCCGGCGGTGGATGATGCCTCACGTTCTAGAGTCCTGAGGGTCTCGTTCTTTCTGGCTCGGGGTGAGACACCGCTCATTACACAGTGATTTCCACAGACGGTGGAGGATGCGGGCACAGATGTTATATCTTTAGGGTTCATTTTGGTGGAGCGCCGTCTTTACTCCATTCCGGCATTTATTAAACCCCCTTTGGACAAAAAGTGGTGGGCGATTTTGGAGAAAATTGGTGCAGCAAAAACCTGCCAACCTCTTCATTTTGGGTCCCCGTGATCACCCCGTGACCCTGGCTCGTTACATAACTTTGCTCCTGATTCGGCCGCCCCCTCCCCCCGCTCTGTCGGTTACACAGGTAATCCGGTCCGGCGGGCAGAAATCCCGGCTCCGGGCTCACACTGCTGCGCACACTTTTACATAATAAGCCTTTATATAAGCAGTTATCATGACACCGCGCCTTTATGTAAGGAAGCGGTAACCCGAGAGCGCGGCTGGGGGGGCTCGTTATGTGAGGGGCCGTGACCGCACCGGGGGGAACCCTGGGCTCGGCTCCGCACACTCTCCTGGCCGGCTCGTCCCATCGTTCCTCACCACAGCCGGGAACACAATGTCCTTGGCACAGTCACTCGGTCCTCGGGGAGTGTGCCCAGCGCCAGGCACAGGCTCCACTCCGGGATTAAAGGCGCCCGGCCGCAAAGTGTCCGCAGACGCTCCGGACTACGGATCACTGGTATTACCAAACCTAGGATTTATTTATTATTTATTTTTTTTTTTTTAACTAAAAAAGTGTGCAGTGTCAGCTCCTCTCCTGTCAGTGGTGGGGGGGGAGGGGGGGGCGGTGCCGGCTCCTCTCCTGTCAGTGGTCGGGTCGGGGTGTGCAGTGCCGGCTCCTCTCCTGTCAGTGATGGGGGGTGTGTGGTGCCGGCTCCTCTCCTGTCAGTGGTGGGGGGGTGTGCGGTGCCGGCTCCTCTCCTGTCAGTGGTGGGGGTGTGCGGTGCCGGCTCCTCTCCTGTCAGTGGTCGGGGTGTGCGGTGCCGGCTCCTCTCCTGTCAGTGGTGGGGGGGGGGGCTGCGGTGCCGGCTCCTCTCCTGTCAGTGGTGGGGGGGGGGGGGTGCGGTGCCGGCTCCTCTCCTGTCAGTGGTGGTGGGGGGGTGTGCGGTGCCGGCTCCTCTCTTGTCAGTGGTGGGGGGGTGTGCGGTGCCGGCTCCTCTCCTGTCAGTGGTGGGGAGTGTGCGGTGCCGGCTCCTCTCCTGTCAGTGGTGGGGGGTGTGTGCGGTGCCGGCTCCTCTCCTGTCAGTGGTGGGGAGTGTGCGGTGCCGGCTCTTCTCCTGTCAGTGGTGGGGGGTGTGCGGTGCCGGCTCCTCTCCTGTCAGTGGTGGGGGTGTGCGGTGTCGGCTCCTCTCCTGTCAGTGGTGGGGGGTGTGCGGTGCCGGCTCCTCTCCTGTCAGTGGTCGGGGTGTGCGGTGCCGGCTCCTCTCCTGTCAGTGGTGGGGGGGTGTGCGGTGCCGGCTCCTCTCCTGTCAGTGGTGGGGGGGTGTGCGGTGCCGGCTCCTCTCCTGTCAGTGGTGGGGGGTGTGCGGTGCCGGCTCCTCTCCTGTCAGTGGTGGGGGTGTGCGGTGCCGGCTCCTCTCCTGTCAGTGGTGGTGGGGGGTGTGCGGTGCCGGCTCCTCTCCTGTCAGTGGTGGGGGTGTGCGGTGCCGGCTCCTCTCCTGTCAGTGGTCGGGGTGTGCGGTGCCGGCTCCTCTCCTGTCAGTGGTGGGGGGTGTGTGCGGTGCCGGCTCCTCTCCTGTCAGTGGTGGGGTGTGTGTGCGGTGCCGGCTCCTCTCCTGTCAGTGGTCGGGGTGTGCGGTGCCGGCTCCTCTCCTGTCAGTGGTGGGGGGTGTGTGCGGTGCCGGCTCCTCTCCTGTCAGTGGTCGGGGTGTGCGGTGCCGGCTCCTCTCCTGTCAGTGGTGGGGGGGTGTGCGGTGCCGGCTCCTCTCCTGTCAGTGGTCGGGGTGTGCGGTGCCGGCTCCTCTCCTGTCAGTGGTCGGGGTGTGCGGTGCCGGCTCCTCTCCTGTCAGTGGTGGGGGGGGTGTGCGGTGCCGGCTCCTCTCCTGTCAGTGGTGGGGGGTGTGTGCGGTGCCGGCTCCTCTCCTGTCAGTGGTGGGGGTGTGCGGTGCCGGCTCCTCTCCTGTCAGTGGTCGGGGTGTGCGGTGCCGGCTCCTCTCCTGTCAGTGGTCGGGGTGTGCGGTGCCGGCTCCTCTCCTGTCAGTGGTCGGGGTGTGCGGTGCCGGCTCCTCTCCTGTCAGTGGTGGGGGGGTGTGCGGTGCCGGCTCCTCTCCTGTCAGTGGTGGGGGGTGTGTGCGGTGCCGGCTCCTCTCCTGTCAGTGGTCGGGGTGTGCGGTGCCGGCTCCTCTCCTGTCAGTGGTGGGGGGGTGTGCGGTGCCGGCTCTTCTCCTGTCAGTGGTGGGGGGTGTGCGGTGCCGGCTCCTCTCCTGTCAGTGGTCGGGGTGTGCGGTGCCGGCTCCTCTCCTGTCAGTGGTGGGGGGGTGTGCGGTGCCGGCTCCTCTCCTGTCAGTGGTGGGGGGGTGTGCGGTGCCGGCTCCTCTCCTGTCAGTGGTGGGGGGTGTGTGCGGTGCCGGCTCCTCTCCTGTCAGTGGTCGGGGTGTGCGGTGCCGGCTCCTCTCCTGTCAGTGGTGGTGGGGGGGGGTGTGCGGTGCCGGCTCCTCTCCTGTCAGTGGTGGTGGGGGGTGTGCGGTGCCGGCTCCTCTCCTGTCAGTGGTGGTGGGGGGTGTGCGGTGCCGGCTCCTCTCCTGTCAGTGGTGGGGGGTGTGTGCGGTGCCGGCTCCTCTCCTGTCAGTGGTGGGGGGTGTGTGCGGTGCCGGCTCCTCTCCTGTCAGTGGTGGGGGGGTGTGTGGTGCCGGCTCCTCTCCTGTCAGTGGTGGTGGGGGGGGGTGTGCGGTGCCGGCTCCTCTCCTGTCAGTGGTGGTGGGGGGTGTGCGGTGCCGGCTCCTCTCCTGTCAGTGGTGGTGGGGGGTGTGCGGTGCCGGCTCCTCTCCTGTCAGTGGTGGGGGGTGTGTGCGGTGCCGGCTCCTCTCCTGTCAGTGGTGGGGGGTGTGTGCGGTGCCGGCTCCTCTCCTGTCAGTGGTGGGGGGGTGTGCGGTGCCGGCTCCTCTCCTGTCAGTGGTGGGGGGGTGTGTGGTGCCGGCTCCTCTCCTGTCAGTGGTGGTGGGGGGGTGTGCGGTGCCGGCTCCTCTCCTGTCAGTGGTGGGGGGGGAGGCAGTGGTGCCGGCTCCTCTCCTGTGGTGTCGCACGGCTGTTACCTGCACAGGGTTAATAATCCGCTCTGTCAGGTCGCAGCGCTGCAGCAGCACAGGGGTTAACCACTGACAGCCGCACGCGCCATATCTCCTTGTTATTATACAGGAGCCGCTCAGCCATTGGACGCTTTATCTCCTCCAATCAGAGCGCTCGGAGGAGGGGGGCCAGCAGCGCTGCGATACACGTGTGGGGCGATCACTTCACTGGGCGGGTCCGTGACGTCACGGCAGCGGCAGCCTATAGGAAGACAGGGACTGGAGGTAGAGGAGAAGAAGACAGCGACGGGCAGAGAACGGAGGATGAACCGGGAGAGGTGAGACCCCCGGGAGTGTGCGGGAGAGGCGAGACCCCCCCGGGAGTGTGCGGGAGAGGCGAGACCCCCCCGGGAGTGTGCGGGAGAGGCGAGACCCCCCCGGGAGTGTGCGGGAGAGGCGAGACCCCCCCGGGAGTGTGCGGGAGAGGCGAGACCCCCCCGGGATTGCGTGGGTGTGAGTGGCCGGGAGCCTCACGGTCTGGCTGAGGAGGGGGGGGCACGGTCCGACTGAGGGGGGGGGCACGGTCCGACTGAGGGGGGGGGGGCACGGTCCGACTGAGGAGGGGGGGGGCACGGTCCGGCTGAGGAGGAGGGGGGGGGCACGGTCCGGCTGAGGAGGAGGGGGGGGGCACGGTCTGGCTGAGGCGGGGGGGGCACGGTCTGGCTGAGGAGGGGGGGGCACGGTCTGGCTGAGGAGGGGGGGGCACGGTCCGACTGAGGGGGGGGGCAGGGTCCGACTGAGGAGGGGGGGGGCACGGTCCGACTGAGGAGGGGGGGGGGCACGGTCCGGCTGAGGAGGGGGGGGGGCACGGTCCGGCTGAGGAGGGGGGGCACGGTCTGGCTGAGGGGGGGGGCACGGTCTGGCTGAGGGGGGGGGCACGGTCTGGCTGAGGGGGGGGGCACGGTCTGGCAGTATCTTACACCCCAGTATGTCCCTGTGCTGTGTCGGTGAGGCTCCGGATTCGGCACTGGAGCACGGCTGTTCTGTTGCTGCAGATATAACCGGTTTCTCAGGCCTCGCTCCGGGGACAGTCTGTGCTCTCTGTGACTGTACAATAATAAATCTGCAGTTACTGCCCTCTGTGCACTAGAATACAACTGCTATAATACTGCCCTGTGTAGTAGAATATAATAGCGGTTACGCCCCCCCAGACTCTCTCGCCCACCCTAACAGTCTATTTCTGCAGCAGACGGTCGTCGGTGATGGTGTTGCGGTTGGTTGGTGTGCACCGCTGCCGTACATGTGGTGGTGTCATGGTTGGTATCAGATGTACGTGATGCCTGTCCCGGCGGTTCAGATTACCGCACACACCATATTCCCGCCTGTGCATTATATAAGCGTCATACGGGCGCTGTGCGGTGTTGTGTAACGCCGGTGCCGGCAGCAGAAGCCTCCGCTGTGACATAACCGGGCTGGGATTATGCGGCAGCTCATGGGGACCTGATACCGCAGTGTGTACAGGGTATAAATGTGCGGTGTCTGCCGGCTCCTCACCTGCGTCCTCCTTCTTCTCCTCGGCGGTATCTGCCAGCTCCTCACGTGCATCCGCCTCCTTCTCCTCGGCGGTGTCTGCCGGCTCCTCACCTGCGTCGTCCTCCTTCTCCTCGGCGGTGTCTGCCGGCTCCTCACCTGCGTCGTCCTCCTTCTCCTCGGCGGTGTCTGCCGGCTCCTCACCTGCGTCCTCCTCCTTCTCCTCGGCGGTGTCTGCCGGCTCCTCACCTGCGTCCTCCTCCTTCTCCTCGGCGGTGTCTGCCGGCTCCTCACCTGCGTCCTCCTCCTTCTCCTCGGCGGTGTCTGCCGGCTCCTCACCTGCGTCCTCCTCCTTCTCCTCGGCGGTGTCTGCCGGCTCCTCACCTGCGTCCTCCTCCTTCTCCTCGGCGGTGTCTGCCGGCTCCTCACCGGCGTCCTCCTCCTTCTCCTCGGCGGTGTCTGCCGGCTCCTCACCGGCGTCCTCCTCCTTCTCCTCGGCGGTGTCTGCCGGCTCCTCACCTGCGTCGTCCTCCTCCTCCTCGGCGGTGTCTGCCGGCTCCTCACCTGCGTCGTCCTCCTTCTCCTCGGCGGTGTCTGCCGGCTCCTCACCGGCGTCCTCCTCCTCCTCGGCGGTGTCTGCCGGCTCCTCACCGGCGTCCTCCTCCTCCTCGGCGGTGTCTGCCGGCTCCTCACCGGCGTCCTCCTCCTCCTCGGCGGTGTCTGCCGGCTCCTCACCTGCGTCGTCCTCCTCCTCGGCGGTATCTGCCGGCTCCTCACCTGCGTCCTCCTCCTTCTCCTCGGCGGTGTCTGCCGGCTCCTCACCGGCGTCCTCCTCCTCCTCGGCGGTGTCTGCCGGCTCCTCACCTGCGTCGTCCTCCTCCTCGGCGGTATCTGCCGGCTCCTCACCTGCGTCCTCCTCCTTCTCCTCGGCGGTGTCTGCCGGCTCCTCACCTGCTTTTTTCTTCTTCTCGGCAGATCGGCTCCTTTCCTCGTTTGGTCAGCGTTTCTTGTTGCCTGTGACCAGTGAAGACGGAGGAGATGAACGGGCCTGGTGAACCTCCTCCTCCTCTCGGAGAGCGGGCGAGGAGAACACGGGGCAATCGGGAGTTGGAAGGAACCCAACAAGACGAGACCGATACCAACAGCCACGGCTCCAGCGGCAACGAATCCAACGGGAACGAGTCGCGGCAAAGCCGCAGCTCCCACAGCAGCACCAGCGGGAATGGCAAGGACTCTGCCATGCTGGAGGCCACCGAGAGCAGCAAGAGGTGAGCGAGGGGGCATGGATGAGCGGCACGGGGGCCAAGTGTTGACCTATGGGTTTGGTGACCATCGAGCTCTCTCGTTCTCCCCTTCTACAGCACTAACTCTCACAGCCTGTCCCCTCCAAGCAGCTCCATCGCCTACAGCCTCCTGAGCGCCAGCTCCGAGCAGGACAATCCCTCCACCAGCGGCTGCAGGTAAGTCTAAAAACCCAGCATCCAGAGCTGTATTCACAATTCAGCTTAGCCCAGATCTCGAAACGCACTGGCCAGAATTTCAGACTTGCAGTGAGGACTTGTGCGCTCAATGCCAGTAGGCTGCCAGGAATCTCTCCTCAATTCAACGCCATCACAGAACCTCTTGTCCTCCGTTCCTCCCCGCAGTAGTGAGCAGTCCGCCCGCGAGAAAAACCAAAAAGAGCTGATGAAGGCCCTGAAAGAGCTAAAGATTCGTCTCCCATCCGAAAAGAGGGGAAAGGGCAAATCGGGCACCCTCGCCACGCTGCAGTACGCACTCTCCTGCGTCAAACAGGTCCGAGGTGAGCAGTCGCGGGGGACACCGGCCGGGTATCTGCACGGAGGGGCTTTCTCCGCAGCTCTCTGACCTTGAGCTCTACATTGGACTTTATATCTGTGGGAATCTCCATTGAATTTCCTATTTTCCCTCTCAGCCAATCAGGAGTATTACCAGCAGTGGACCATCGATGAGTCGCAGCCATGCAGCCTGGACATGTCCAGCTTCACCATCGAGGAGGTGGAGAGCGTCACCTCAGAGTTCACGCTAAAGAACCCGGTAAGTGTGAAGGAGGCTCCTAATGGGGACCTGGTAGCGCCCTCCAGAGGCCGGGATGGGGGGAGAGGAGTCAGGAGCCTCTGTGACCTGGATAACCCCTCCTGGCAGATGTAAAGGAGCCCACCTTAGCGCTTCACGTTCCAAGGCAATACTGGGAAGGATGGGACCTTGCACAGTGTGCACTTCTCAGGCGCAGGATAGGACCTTGCACTTCTCAGGCGCAGGATAGGACCTTGCACAGCGTGCACTTCTCAGGCGCAGGATAGGTTCTTGCACAGCGTGCACTTCTCAGGCGCAGGATAGGTTCTTGCATAGCGTGCACTTCTCAGGCGCAGGATAGGTCCTTGCACAGCGTGCACTTCTCAGGCGCAGGATAGGTCCTTGCATAGCGTGCACTTCTCAGGCGCAGGATAGGTCCTTGCACAGCGTGCACTTCTCAGGCGCAGGATAGGACCTTGCACTTCTCAGGCGCAGGATAGGACCTTGCACAGCGTGCACTTCTCAGGCGCAGGATAGGACCTTGCACAGCGTGCACTTCTCAGGCGCAGGATAGGACCTTGCACAGCGTGCACTTCTCTGGCGCAGGACAGGACCTTGCACAGCGTGCACTTCTCTGGCGCAGGACAGGACCTTGCACAGCGTGCACTTCTCTGGCGCAGGATAGGACTTTGCACGGCGTGCACTTCTCAGGCGCAGGATAGGACCTTGCACAGCGTGCACTTCTCTGGCGCAGGACAGGACCTTGCACTTCTCAGGCGTAGTCTGCCTCCCCTGTGATGACTCTTCTGTGCCGTTTCGCAGGACACCTTCTCCGTGGCCGTCTCCTTCATCTCTGGTCGCATCGTGTACATCTCAGACCAGGCCTCGCTCATCCTGCACTGCAAACGCGACGTGTTCAAGGGCGCCATCTTTGCCGAGTTTCTGGCTCCGCAGGACGTCAGCGTATTCTATGGATCCACAGCCCCTTATCACCTTCCATCCTGGAGCAGCTGCACCTCCGGAGGTAAAGCCAAAAACACATCCGTTCTCTGCGTTCCCCATCCTCCTGCACAAAGCCACACCCCCGAGTAGATTAGAGCACCGCCCCTGAGTATTAGCCACACCTCTCAAATATTATACAGTGCCCCAATACTTCTATTTTGGACCTCCATGTCCAGACACGTACAGTTGAATTATATCTTGTTTCTCCCTGTGGTCAATGATTCAATTTATTCTTTTGGATATATTTTACCTGGAACGCTAGTTGTTTACTGAGTAACATCCCTGGTGGTCCACGGTCCTGGTATCCTGGTGGTCAGCTAGGCTCAGTTCCTGTAATGGCGGACTGTCAGATTGATCGCTTTCCTCTTATCTCCTTCAGAATCAGCGTCCATGGACTACACGCAGGAGAAGTCCGTATTCTGCCGGATCAGGTGGGTATTGTGCAATCGGGGGACGGCAGAAAATGTGTTCACTAATGTATGTGTAATTATTTTATACAGAGAGGAGAGTAAACCCCCCCCCCAATATACCGAGCGCGAACATACTGATAACACACAGCAGTATATACACCCCATACACAGAGGACGCCATCACGGCAGAGCGCCTGCGCCCGACCCGACAACGGGGTGGAATCATTATTACAATGCCACCCCTGGTGGGCTAGCGGTATAATAATAATAACATCCTGGTGGTCTTGTGGTTTATAAGAAGAAAGTACTGGTGGGCTTGTGGTATGATAATAAAATCCAGTGGAGTAATAATAATATACTGGTGGTTTAATGGTACTACAATAAAATCATTGGTGGCTTAATGGGGTTTTAATCCTGGTGGTCTAGTGGTGTAATTATAATAAATATCTCCGCGGTATGATATGTTAATTTAGTAACAAAATCTTGGAAGGTCGGTGATATTCACAATGCAAATCCTGGTGGTCTAGAGATCTAATGAGATCCTGGCAGACTAATGCCTATGAAATGGTTCCAGGCGGCCTAGTGATATTATAATGAAATCTTGGTGGCCTATTATACCAGTGGGATTTTAGTAATGCACCACAAGGCCACCAGGATTTCAGTAATGCACCCCAAGGATTTTAGTAATGCACCCCAAGGATTTTAGTAATGCACCACATGGATTTCAGTAATGCACCCCAAGGATTTTAGTAATGCACCCCAAGGATTTTAGTAATGCACCCCAAGGATTTTAGTAATGCACCCCAAGGATTTTAGTAATGCACCCCAAGGATTTTAGTAATGCACCCCAAGGATTTTAGTAATGCACCCCAAGGATTTTAGTAATGCACCCCAAGGATTTCAGTAATGCACCACATGGATTTCAGTAATGCACCCCAAGGATTTCAGTAATGCACCCCAAGGATTTCAGTAATGCACCCAAGGATTTCAGTAATGCACCACATGGATTTCAGTAATGCACCACAAGGATTTTAGTAATGCACCCCAAGGATTTTAGTAATGCACCCCAAGGATTTTAGTAATGCACCACATGGATTTTAGTAATGCACCCCAAGGATTTTAGTAATGCACCACATGGATTTTAGTAATGCACCACATGGATTTTAGTAATGCACCACATGGATTTTAGTAATGCACCACATGGATTTTAGTAATGCACCTCCAGGATTTTAGTAATGCACCACAAGGCCACCAGGATTTTAGTATTACTGAAATCCCAGTGACATAGCTGTATATTGATAGAATCTTGGTGGTCTAGTGGCATAGGGTTAGAGTCCCGGAGGTTGAATGGTGTAATATTATTATCCTGGTGGTCTGGCAGATTAAACATCTAGCATTATATGACTATAGCGGTGATCTATTAATACCAGAGCCCGGGTGGTGTAGTGTGCTAGAGGCTGGACCATCCCCAGTGACCAGTATTCTCACACATGGGAGTATATGGAGAGTGTACAGAGGAAGGGACGTCAGTCACACTGCTATATATGGTGCACATACATACAGGAGCCCCCCACGCTCTGGAAGCTCCTCTCCCCTCCACCCACCTCACTGAATCAGTCTCCTTCTGCCGTGACACAAAGGCCCCTAATTACCCCATTGACAGGCCCTGCGTCATCCCCCGTCCCCCCGATCCGCTGTTTAACCTCTTCTGTGCATGACGGCGGCTTGGGGAGTGACAGACTATTGTTTCCTGCACACCGGGCCGTGCTGCGGCGGGCACACATAATATCCCTCCCCTCCATGTCTCCTGCACACCGGGCCATGCTGCGGCGGGCACACATAATATCCCCCCCTCCATGTCTCCTGCACACCGGGCCGTGCTGCGGCGGGCACACATACTATTCCCTCCCCTCCATGTCTCCTGCACACCGGGCCGTGCTGCGGCGGGCACACATACTATTTCCCCCCCCTCCTCTCCATGTCTCCTGCACACCGGGCCGTGCTGCGGCGGGCACACATAATATCCCCCTCCTCCTCCTCTCCATGTCTCCATCTCACCCTGTTGTGTCGCCCCACGCCTTATTGTGCCCCCCTTTGTTGCTGTGGTCTCCCCGGCTCTGGTCTTATTGCAGGTGTGTGTTTTCAGTGGGGGCCGAGAGCGGGATATGAATCTCCGCTATCACCCGTTCCGCCTCACTCCGTACCTGATGAAGGTGCGAGACTCGGACAACGCGGAGGGGCAGCCGTGCTGTCTGCTGATCGCCGAGAAGATCCACTCCGGATATGAGGGTGAGACTGCGCTCAGCTGGGGACGGCAGCGGGGGAATGGGGGGGGTTGTAACTCCAAAAATTAACCCTCCCCTGTGGTCCGCAGCCCCCCGCATCCCTCCAGATAAGAGGATCTTCACCACCAGACATACGCCGAGCTGCGTGTTCCAGGAGGTGGACGAGAGGGTGAGTGCTTTACTGTCCTCCGCCCCCCGCCCGCGCCCCATTTTCTGGCGCTCGCCGCCGGCCTCACCCTGTCCTCCTCCTGTTTTGTGGCAGAGCGGTCCCGCTCCTCGGATACCTCCCGCAGGACCTCATCGGGATGCCCGTCCCGTTCTTCATCCATCCCGAGGACCGGCCGCTCATGCTGGCCGTACACAAGAAAGGTAACAGCTTCTTCCTGAAGTCGCCTATCTGGGCCCCCCCCCCCTCCCCCGCCACACTGACCCCGCGTCCTCTCGCCCTCCAGTTCTGCAGCAGGCCGGGCAGCCGTTCGATCACATCGCCCATCCGCCTCTGCGCCCGCTCCGGGGAGTACGTCACCATCGACACCAGCTGGAGCAGCTTTGTGAATCCGTGGAGCAGAAAAGTGTCCTTCATACTCGGAAGACATAAAGTCCGGACGTAAGTGACATCCCCTCCCCCCTCCCTGTGCCGCCAGCTCAGGGGTCACGTCCGCTGCCCGCAACCGTCTTACCCCGTCGTCCTTCTGCAGGAGCCCGCTCAATGAAGACGTCTTTACGGCCCCCAAAGGGGCAGAGATGAAATCACTGGATCCTGACGTTCAGGAGCTGTCCGAGCAGATCCACCGGATCCTCATGCAGGTATGGACACTATGGGGGGGGAGTCTCTGCAGGTACAGACACTATGGGGGGGGTGTTCTGCAGGTACAGACACTATGGGGGGGGGTGTTCTGCAGGTACAGACACTATGGGGGGGGAGTCTCTGCAGGTACAGACACTATGGGGGGGGGGTGTTCTGCAGGTACAGACACTATGGGGGGGTCTCTGCAGGTACAGACACTATGGGGGGGGGTCTCTGCAGGTACAGACACTATGGGGGGGGGGTCTCTGCAGGTACAGACACTATGGGGGGGGGGGTCTCTGCAGGTACAGACACTATGGGGGGGGGGGTCTCTGCAGGTACAGACACTATGGGGGGGTCTCTATGGGGGGGGGTGTTCTGCAGGTACAGACACTATGGGGGGGGGTGTTCTGCAGGTACAGACACTATGGGGGGGGGTGTTCTGCAGGTACAGACACTATGGGGGGGTGTTCTGCAGGTACAGACACTATGGGGGGGGTGTTCTGCAGGTACAGACACTATGGGGGGGGTGTTCTGCAGGTACAGACACTATGGGGGGGGGTGTTCTGCAGGTACAGACACTATGGGGGGGGGGTGTTCTGCAGGTACAGACACTATGGGGGGGGGGGTCTCTGCAGGTACAGACACTATGGGGGGGTCTCTGCAGGTACAGACACTATGGGGGGGGGGTCTCTGCAGGTACAGACACTATAAGCGGGGGTGGTCTCTGCAGGTACAGACACTATGGGGGGGGGGCTCTGCAGGTACAGACACTATAGGGGGGTGTCTCTGCAGGTACAGACACTATAGGGGGGGGTCTCTGCAGGTACAGACACTATAGGGGGGGGTCTCTGCATATATGGACACTAGGTCATTTGGCTCCTGGCCACGAGCCGCAGTCTAGCCAGTTGTGTGTGAGCTCCCATTGTCCGCTCCCTGTATTGGGGTATATGGGGGGGGGGTGTTGTGTTATCTTGTGTTTCTGCTTGTTGATATCTGGGTGAATAACTTTTAAGTTTTCCTCATTGCAGCCGGTGCACAACACGAACCCTGGAGGGAACGGCAGCGGCGGCAGCAACACCTCCAGGAGCCGTTCCACTGCAACGCCTCCTCCACTGATAGCAACGCCATGGTCATCGAGGAGGGGACCGAGCCCAAACCTGTGAGTGACCGGATCCACCAAACTGCTCGTACATGTATGGCCAAGCATACCTAGCAGTGTTGGGAGTCTCCGCCCCCTGCAGGGTGATGGGAGGGGAGCAGAGTCTCCGCCCCCTGCAGGGTGGTGCAGCTGTAGACCCCGCCCATTGTGGGGTCATACACTTATATATTTGTGTTTTTCCTTTGCAGATGACATTTCAGGAGTTCTGTCAGAACGTGCACAAGGTAAAGAGTCAGGGGCAGCAGATGTTCCTGGGGTCCCGGGTGATCCGCCCGCAGCACCGAGGACATTTCCAGGGTAGGTTCGGTTTCGGTGACCTCTGCTCTGGGTATGAGACGTTCTCTTACACCTCTCCTCTGCTCTCAGCTCTCGCCCCTCCTCGCACCATCCTCACCGGTGTAGACAACGCTCCACCTGATGCTGCGCCCAGCCGCCCTGTGTGTGTCCCCGAGGAACTGACGCGGAAGGAGACCTCCAACTACTCGTACCAGCAGATCAACTGCCTTGACAGCATCATCCGGTGAGCGCCGGCCCGCCGCCCTCTGTCTCTGTCCTTCGCCCGCCGCCCTCTGTCTCTGTCCTCCGGCCCGCCGCCCTCTGTCTCTGTCCTCCGGCCCGCCGCCCTCTGTCTCTGTCCTCCGGCCGCCGCCCTCTGTCTCTGTCCTCCGGCCCGCCGCCCTCTGTCTCTGTCCTCCGGCCCGCCGCCCTCTGTCTCTGTCCTCCGGCCCGCCGCCCTCTGTCTCTGTCCTTCGGCCCGCCGCCCTCTGTCTCTGTCCTCCGGCCCGCCGCCCTCTGTCTCTGTCCTCCGGCCCGCCGCCCTCTGTCTCTGTCCTCCGGCCCGCCGCCCTCTGTCTCTGTCCTCCGGCCCGCCGCCCTCTGTCTCTGTCCTCCGGCCCGCCGCCCTCTGTCTCTGTCCTCCGGCCCGCCGCCCTCTGTCTCTGTCCTCCGGCCCGCCGCCCTCTGTCTCTGTCCTCCGGCCCGCCGCCCTCTGTCTCTGTCCTCAGGCCCGCCGCCCTCCGTCTGTCTCTGTCCTCAGGCCCCGCCGCCCTCCGTCTGTCTCTGTCCTCAGGCCCGCCGCCCTCCGTCTGTCTCTGTCCTCAGGCCCGCCGCCCTCCGTCTGTTTCTGTCCTCAGGCCCGCCGCCCTCCGTCTGTTTCTGTCCTCAGGCCCGCCGCCCCTCCGTCTGTCTCTGTCCTCAGGCCCGCCGCCCTCCGTCTGTCTCTGTCCTCAGGCCCGCCGCCCTCCGTCTGTCTCTGTCCTCAGGCCCGCCGCCCTCCGTCTGTCTCTGTCCTCAGGCCCGCCGCCCTCCGTCTGTCTCTGTCCTCAGGCCCGCCGCCCTCCGTCTGTCTCTGTCCTCAGGCCCGCCGCCCTCCGTCTGTCTCTGTCCTCAGGCCCGCCGCCCTCCGTCTGTCTCTGTCCTCAGGCCCGCCGCCCTCCGTCTGTCTCTGTCCTCAGGCCCGCCGCCCTCCGTCTGTCTCTGTCCTCAGGCCCGCCGCCCTCCGTCTGTCTCTGTCCTCAGGCCCGCCGCCCTCCGTCTGTCTCTGTCCTCAGGCCCGCCGCCCCTCCGTCTGTCTCTGTCCTCAGGCCCGCCGCCCTCCGTCTGTCTCTGTCCTCAGGCCCGCCGCCCTCCGTCTGTCTCTGTCCTCAGGCCCGCCGCCCTCCGTCTGTCTCTGTCCTCAGGCCCGCCGCCCTCCGTCTGTCTCTGTCCTCAGGCCCGCCGCCCTCCGTCTGTCTCTGTCCTCAGGCCCGCCGCCCTCCGTCTGTCTCTGTCCTCAGGCCCGCCGCCCTCCGTCTGTCTCTGTCCTCAGGCCCGCCGCCCTCCGTCTGTCTCTGTCCTCAGGCCCGCCGCCCTCCGTCTGTCTCTGTCCTCAGGCCCGCCGCCCTCCGTCTGTCTCTGTCCTCAGGCCCGCCGCCCTCCGTCTGTCTCTGTCCTCCGGCCTTCTCGTTCTCACGCTTCACTTCTCTCCTCTACTGTAGATACCTGGAAAGCTGTAACCTCCCCAGCACTGTGAAAAGGAAATGCGGCTCCTCGTCTTACACATCTTCAACCTCAGAGGAGGAGAAGCAGAAAACGGGCGAGAGCGACAAGGAGGGTAAGAATCCGGAAATCCAGTGTCGGGAAGCCGGGGACGAAACTAATAAGGCTTCATACGTTTGTCTCTGTCTCTCTGCAGACCCCTCGAATGCCACACGGCAGCGGCCGGACCTGCCGCCCCCTCGCACACCCTCCGCAGTGGGGTCCGCTCCTCTCGCTCCGCTGCCTCCATTACCGCCCAGCAAGGCGGAGAGCGTGGTGTCCATCACCAGTCAAGGAAGCTTCAGCAGCACCATCGTCCATGTAGGAGACAAAAAGCCGCCAGACTCTGGTAACCCTCTAGATTAATACAGCGGATTGGGGGGGGGGAGAATGTAAACATGGCGGACACCACAGATTGGAGGGCAGTTGGATGTAAACATGGCGGACACCACGGATTGGGGGGCAGCTGGATGTAAACATGGCGGACACGCGCTTGTTCTCTATATTGGACATGTACTAACGCGTTTCATCACTTCTTTCCTTCAGGCGAAATGGTTCCTTTGGAGGAGCCCTCTTGCCCGGCAGCACCGGCACCTCCCTTACGGCCGCTGGGCCTGACCAAAGAGGTTCTGTCGGCCCACACGCAGCGTGAAGAGCAGGCCTTCCTCACCCGGGTCCACAACCTCAGTCAGATCCGGGTGTTTGAGCCGCTCCCGGTCGGTGTTTGGGACGAGCAGATCCAACGCGTTCAGAGAGGTCCGCTCCCGCTTCGGTATTTTTTCCTATTTTATGGCAGGTTTCTATGTTTCTCATATTCTCTTTGGTTTCTGCTCTTGCAGGTACTAAAGCGTCGCGCTCCCATCATCAAAACACAGCTCACAACCCCGCTACCCAAATGCAGGAAGGCGCTAATACAGGGGGACATCGGAGCAAGAGCCGGAAATCAAAGCCAAGAGGCCAAAGCAAGGCAAAGCGGCATCGCCGAGCTCCATCCCGACACCAGAGCCGCCGCTCCTCCCACCGCCACCCCCATGCATTCCTAGTTATCCCCATCCCATGTTTCCTTCCCGGGCCCCTGCACCTGAACCCACGCCAACCCTCCCCAGATACCCTCTGGTCGCCCCCATCGTAGCCCTGGTGCTGCCCAATTATCTTTTCCAGCCTCCGCCAGTGGCGCCTCCGTTTTATCCCGGAGTCTCTGGCTTTCCTCCCTTCAATCCTGCGCCCCGAGGCTCCGACCACCGCTTCTGAAGCTCCACCGCCGACCCCGGCTCCCCCTCCTCCGCAACCAATGGCAACATGCCCACCACCACCACCATCGCGCTCCTCGTCCCCTCCCCAGCGACTCTTCCCGTCTCGATGTAGCTCCCCGCTACAGTTGGACTTGCTGCAGATGGAGGAGCTCCCGCAGCCGAGCGGTGGAGGAGCAGTAGTCGCCACCACTACCACTGCCGCTCCTGGAGGGGAGTGGGAGACTGAGGAGGATAATAAAGGAGGAGGGGTCCTCGGGAATGCAACTGGCGACGCGACCACGGCTGAGAACGGAGAAGACGACAGACAGCCCGAGAACTGTATGGTGAGTCCTTCACATATGGAGACCTACGTTTCTACCGGTCTGATGACGCCTCCTGGCTGTAACCTTCACTCGTCTCACTCAGGGCGATCAGTCCTCATCGCACAACGACGCGCTCTCCAGCTCCAGTGATCTCCTGGATTTGCTCCTCCATGAGGAATCTTGGTCCGGCACCGGATCCGCTGCCTCGGGATCAATGGGCTCCAATGGAGGCAGCACGTCGGCGTGTGGCACCCGTGAGTATCGCGTCCGGATGATTTCTCGGTGGCCATAATTGTCCATTTTTATACTTTTGTTCATAAGCTCTAGAAAATCAATCGCATCCTTTCTCATCCTCACCAGGGAGCAGCGAGAGCAGCAACACCAGCAAATATTTGGTAGCATCGACTCTTCAGAGACTGACCTCAGAGTCAAAAAGGTGGAGAGGGAAGAGGTGGAGCAGAAGGTGATCCGATACGTCATGCAGGACCCTCTGTGGCTTCTGATGGCCAACGCGGACCACAAAGTCATGATGTCCTACCAGCTGCCGTCCAGGTTAGACCTTTTTATAGCGTACAGATGCTTGTTCCCAGGACCCGGTCTTGGGTCAGCGCCTTCTTATGGGTCCATCCTTGCCTCACAGGGACCTGGAGAGCGTCCTTCAGGAAGATCGGGAGAAGCTCCGACAACTGCAAAGGAACCAGCCCCGGTTCAGCGAAGAGCAGAAGAGGGAACTGGGGGAGGTCCACGCCTGGGTCCGGAAGGGCCGGTTACCCCACGTCATCAACATCACAGTGAGTATATACCTGGATGTGTGCGGGGGAACTCAGAGATCTACAGAAGTGATTGCGCCCCCACAATGTGAGGTCAGAAATATGCGTTTGTAGTGTCCTCCTCGCCCTGAGAAGACCATCATAGATTTCCCACCTAACTTTTTAGGTGATCTATATAAGATGCTCATCATGCGGCCGCTAGAAATGCCGAGAGCATTAAGAGCAAATAAAATAGAGAAGCGCTCGGTGTGTATCCCTCAAGATAGAAAAAGAGGAGCTAGGCTAAGATGCTCACCTCACATAGTGTGGACACCATGATCTCAAAGAGAGAAGGACTGCATCGTCTGGGGAAAAAGCAGCTCACCTCACATAGTGTGGACTCCAAGATCCCAAAGAGCCGAGAAGTATGGCAATATCCCAAAGTGTGTGTGAAGACGACCCTAATTGACCCCTTTAGGCTACATCTTACCTTGCTGCACGGCACCCAGATGATGCCGGCATCATAGTCCATATCCTCATGAGAATTGGCCTCATCCCCACCAGGTTTTCCGTGCTCAATCCCTTTGATCTTGTGCTTGCAGACTTATTATTTCGGGGGGTAGTGCACGTGGTGGTAATGACTCCGCATCCACTGAAGGGACGCTCTGGCGAGAGGTGTTGGTGACTTTGTGCTGTCATGCCCAATGACCCGCCGTCCGTCCGCGCACCTGTCCTGGTGACGGCATCATCACCTCTGGGGTCTGAGAAACCTTGTATGGTCATCCGAGTGATACTGATCCCATGAACTTGCCCCCCCCACCCGACGCTCGTCTTGCCTCCTCCCCAATCCCCCGACGCTCGTTTTGGTCCGCCCGACGCTCGTCTTGACCCCCCCCCATCCCCCGATGCTCGTTTTGATCTGCAGCGGTGGTTCTATTAATCCCTTGTTGTCCTCTTCAGTCCTGCACAGGTTGCTCCCCGGATGCCCTCAGTTACGAGGAAGATCTGGATTTGTCCATAATGATGGAGGAGGGCGAGGAGTGCAGAGCCGGGGGAGAAGAAGCAACAGCGGAGGTGGCGGTGACCAGCTGAGCCCCCCCCACCCATCACTCAATTCCAAGCTGCCTTATATATACACTTCTCATTGACCCCAGGAGCGGCCGGAGGGGGGGAGCAGACATTGCCCTCCTCTGTGACTCTGACAAGGGGATACGGGACTTTCCAGAGCGGTTTTTAGATCCGCTCTATGACCATCGGCGCGGGCTGACATGTACGCAGTGCCGCCATTTGTAAAGAAGGGGAACAGGATGAATGTTTGTGTCTTTATATATATTTTTGTAAAGTGTCCTAATTTATCTTGGCCGTGTGTGACGGGTGGGGACGGGACGGGGGCGGCTCGTGGTCCGATGTCCCACATTTGTACAGTTCTGTAAATAAAAAGAAAATCCAGTTCTGTTTTTTTATGCAGTTACATGGGACGTGTGCAGTCATTTATTCACCACCATAAGAGCTGAACGCCCCCCACTCCTCCCACGTCTTACTGCAAAAGACGGGGTCTATCTGCACTAATTATAGGATCTGTACACGGGGCCAGGCCCAGGGCGGCGGAAGACGAGGGCGAGGGAAAGAAAAAAACAAACAAACATGCTTTAGGCCCTGTGCGCACTGGAAAATGGAATTTTCTCAAGAAAATTCCGCAAGCACTGAAAGATTACCGCACCCACAGTAAAAAACCGCGACAAACCGCACCCGAAAACCGCATGCAGTTTGCCGCGGTTTTACCACGGTATTTCCACGTGCGGTTTTGGTACATGTGCTTTAATGCATTCAATGCAATAAAGCACATTGGAAAAAAAAAGTAATTTCCTTCTTAGCAGATTAGTTGAATAGATAGAAGAATAGATAGAGAGATAGTTAGAGATAGAGTCCCTGTGAGCACACGCTGCATTTCTCACGGTCGGTAGTGAGTTCACATTACCGGCCGTGGGAAATGCCCTATGGTTACCTCTGCTGTCTCGCTGCGAGGCTGCATTCAGCCTGTGTCAGTGTCGGTCGCGGCTGGATGCAAGCATTGCAGGACGTGGATTATGCCGGAGCTGTGTGTTTTAGGAGGGGTTAATAAACGGGTGAAACAGGAGCTTTTTTGTGTTTTATTTAAAATAAAGAGAATTTTGTTACTTACCGTAAATTCTTTTTCTTATAGTTCCGACATGGATTTTTCGGTGTGTGTGTTTTTTTCCACTTTACTTACGGGTTGATCATGTCAGCTGTCTCAGACGTTGCCATAATCAAGCCTGGACTTAGTGGTGGCGATCCGCCAACATTAACTCCTTATTTCTTCGGCGCTCCATTGGGAGACCCAGACGATTGGGTGTATAGTACTGCCTCCGGAGGCCACACAAAGCATTACACTAAAAAGTGTAAGGCCCCTCCCCTTCTGGCTATACACCCCCAGTGGGATCACTGGCTCACCAGTTTTCTGCTTTGTGCGAAGGAGGTCAGACATCCACGCATAGCTCCACTGTTTAGTCAGCAGCAGCTGCTGACTATGTCGGATGGAAGAAAAGAGGGCCCATACTAGGGCCCCCAGCATGCTCCCTTCTCACCCCACTTTTGTCGGGTGTTTGTTAAGGTTGAGGTACCCATTGCGGGTACGGAGGCTGGAGCCCACATGCTGTTTTCCTTCCCCATCCCCCCTCAGGGCTCTGGGCGAAGTGGGATCTTACAGGTCTCCAGGCACTGAGACCGGGCTCCATCCACAGACCCAGAGAACCTGCTGGATATGGAGCTGAGTATCGTCAGGGACAGGCCCTGCTACATTAAGGTACTCTGTGTCCCCGGGCAAGCGCGCACACACACACCAGCATTGCTGGGTGTGCTAGTGCGCCGGGGGCAACAGCGCGGAGCGCTCGTGCTATTATTCACTACAGCTTAGCTGAGTGACTTTATGTATTGGGAACTGCCGCGCCGGCCGCTGCTGGGTGTTTTTTACATTGTGGCGCGGCTGGGACTTGTGGTGCGCCGGGGACTTCCGCGCTGGCCGTGCACATGGACGGCCGCGCTTATTACTCGAGTCCCCGGCTTTGCGGCCTAGTTTTCGTTTCGTTCCCGCCTCCAGCCCTGCCAGTCAGGGGTGAGGCGGGACGCTGTACAGACAGTCAGCGCTGAGGGCTGGAGTCTGCTTTGCATTCTCCAGCCCCCTTCACTGGACACAGTGGGACGCCAGTTTCCCGCTCTTGTCTGGGGCACGCCCACGGCCCGCCCCTCGTCACACGAGCTGGAGAAGGACGCCGGCAGCCATTCCTGCACGCAGTCCGAGCTGGGGAACGGAGACAAGCTCTGGGCAACCACTCACAGGGCTCTGGCGACCACACACCCGCGTTATAGGCGGGCGGTTAGCAGCACCTGAAGTGCTGACCCCACTAAATACCGAAGTGTCCATTTGTAGTTTATGCTTGTATGCTATACACTGCACTGTACGGTCGCTATCTTTGGCTATATGCCCTCCTAGATGGCGAGATAACAGCAGCAAAGAAA